>NC_142440.1:55312500-55626000 GCF_059453495.1 Arachis ipaensis
AAGTTTGGTGTTGCTATGCAACACAATTTGCTTCAAATCTTTATTGGATACTTGCATTGATTCCAAGTGAAAGTGTCACACTAAGTTTGGTGTGCCACTTATTCTTTATGCAAAGTATTATGCTCACCTTCTTAAGCTTGCAATCACAATGTCTCTGTCTCTTGTGCCTTGATTATTATCTTTAATTTTGCTTGCTTGAAACACATGTACTGCTTACATTTCTTGTGTAAGACATTCATGATCCATCTTAGCCCCATAGTCACGGTTCTAATAGTTGCTTGAGGATGAGCAAATATTCTGAGTTTGGTATGAGAAGGAGGAGAATGAGAGGAAAATGACAACAATAGAGAAGATGAACTACAAGATTGTAAAGTTCCTTTTCCTCTCATTTGTTTCAAGCACTATAAACTGCATGATTGTCTTTACCTTCTCTGTATGCATGTGTGTATGAAAAGGCATAGTTTGATTTCTAAATTGCAACATGGTGCTGTGCCATTGTGATTACCAACTTGAGTTTTGTGAATTCAAAAGCAGTAAAGCATCATGATCATAAACAAACAAGGAACTAAAGAAGAGTTTAGCATGTGCATACAAGTATTGGAAAGCTAGTATGATTAATTGTTGCTCAATTGCATTGGATTTTATTTAATTGAAGTTTTCATCTAGAACATTTTGTGAAATCTTTTAAAATCATGAAAACCTTGAAGAAGCAAATGCAAAATAAAGCAAGAAAAGAAAAAGGGAAAGAATGAGAAAGCTGAAGGCTCTGAGTACCAATGGCAATTCATTTGTTAAGTACTTGTGGTGTTTATGTATCAAGCCAAATGCTTGAAAACAAAACACTTAGAAGTCAAGGTTAGGCTCAAAGTGCAAAAGCACTCCCTCAAAGCTCAAGGCTCTGAGCATCAATGATTAGAGAGTCAAGAAAAGAAAAGAAAAATGAGCTTAATGAAGTCCTCTAATCAAATGCTTGTGGTGCTTATGTATCAAGTGGTAATACTTGAAAACAAAGCATTTAGAAGTCGTAGCTTTGTTATCAACTCATGGGGCAAAGCACCCAAAAGGAGAAGCTAATAAGAAAATCAAAAGCTTGTTTCAAGGAAGAAATATAAGAAAAAGATTTCATAAATTGAGCTAGATCGAAGCATCAATCATTTACATTTCTTTTGTGATTGTAGCATGCTTAGAAAACTAGCTTACCATGAACATTGAGTTGCTATTCTTCTTGCCTTGGATTGTCAATCTTTATTGCATGATTCTTTTCTTGCTTGGGGACAAGCAAGGTTTAAGTTTGGTGTTGTGATGACATGTCACCATGTCATGTTTTTCTATGCTTTTTCATTTGTTTTCAATAGGTTTTATGCACTTTCTTGAGCCATAAGCAAGCCAATTGGGTAGATTTTCATGTTTCCTTTGATTTAATCAACCATAGATGAATTAATGGAATTTCATGAGGTTTTATGCTATAATTGTCAAATATTATGAAAGAATAAATATCTCATGATTTTGAGCATAGCTTTGATGTATTTGGTTGATTAATGATAGGTGAAGAAAGCTTGGAGAAAGGTTGAAGCAAGAAGGAATGGCTAGGAGGAAAAGAGAACCAAAAGCTTGAGCAAAAGTTTGCCTCAAACTTTAGCTCAAACTTTTGGAATAAGTGAAAACGAACCACGGAGCAAAAAGCTTGACCAAAAGTTTGCCTCAAACTTTTTGGCAAACTTTTGGCATCACAAATCAACACCCTGGAGAGCAAAAGTTTGCGCCAACGTTTGCCTCAAAATTTTTGGCAAACGTTGGCGCCACACCAACACACCCAGGGGAGAAAAAGCTTGCGCCAACGTTTGCCTCAAGCTTTTTGGCGAACGTTGGCGCCACAAGGCATACGAGGGGTATACTTCCAACAAGAATAACACGAGCTACAGAGCTCCAAATGAGGTGATTCAAAAAGTAATGGAAAGTAGGAATCGAGAGATTTCCAAGCATATATGGCACTGTATGGTGGACACTAAAATTGAGGGAGAAAACTGCCCCGCAATGAGCATAAACGAACATGGTGGCAACCTGCAGTGAGGCCAACTGACCTCTGCACCTTCGACAGAGTATAACTCGAGCTGTAGAGCTCCAAATGATGTGCTCCCAACGGCATTGGAAAGTAGACATCCAGGGCTTTCCAAAAATATATAATAGTATGGGGTGGACAATACGTTTGAGCCTCCAAAACTGACGTTTTCGACCACATTTGAGGCAAACTTTACCTCAAATGTTGGGCACCAAAGCCAGCGACCCTGTCCTCTTCAAAGGCGCATAACTTGAGTTGTAGATGTCCAATTGAGGTGATTCTAAGTGGGTTAGAAAGCTGACATTCAGAGCTTTCCAACCATATATAATAGTCTATAGTGGGCATAAAATTGGCAACGTTGACAAGAGGACAAAGTAGCGCCACATATATGTACTAGGGGGCCAACGTTTGAGCAAAAGTTTGACCCCAAACTTTGGCTCAAACGTTGGTAGCAGCAAGAATGGGGCAGCTGGTGTAAAAAGTTTGAGTAAAAGTTTGCCTCAAACTTTTACTCAAACTTTTACTGAAGCTTTTAAGATTCACAACCCGGTTCACATTGGTTCTCTCTCCAACTCCAAGAGCAATCAACCAAGGCCTCTATCAACCCAATTCCATCAAGAGCAAGGGCCCAATTGACACCACTCAAAGGCACAAGAGATAGTTAGAATAGAAATTTCATTTTAATTGTAATCTGTTTTGAATTTCATTTTTATTTTTGTAAAAATGCCTATAAATAGGTATCTGTTTCATTTTAAAGGGGGGCGAGCTCCACTAGGGAGCATTAGGAATACAGAACTCTCTCTCTTTAGTTTTTTTTCCTTTTTGTTTTGAATCTTGGGTTGAGAATTGAAGAAATTCTGTTTCAATCTCAACTTGAGAATTCTCTCTGTTTTCCTCTTCTGCAAACTTTCAGTGAATTGCAATTTGAATTAAAACTCTCTTTACTGCTTTCATCTCTATTTCTTCTGCAAATTGTTTACTGTTGGATCAAGGAAGGAATTGAGATCTAGACTTGGTCTCTAGTCTCATCCAACCCCTGAGATCTTCAACTTTCCTTTAGTTATTGCAATTGAGCTACATTTCATTTTCTGTTCGGTTCCTCAATTCAATTTACATTAAGCCTGCTGCAAATCTCATTTACTTTCCTGCACGTGTGTTCCTCTGCATTTTACATTTGAGCCACTGTGATCTGAATTTACTTTTCATGCAATTTTAATTTCCTTACAATTGTTCTAATCTTTGATTTACTGCTTTCATTTAATTTCCCTGCACCCGGTCCCCTTTACTTTCACGCAATTTATATTTCTTGCAATTCAAGTTTCAGCTATTTTACTTTCTTGCTCTTTAAGTTACTTGCAATTTTACTTTCTGCACTTTATAATTCTTGCAAGTTTACATTCTGTTGGCTTCAATTGTCACTCAAATCATTCAATGTTAGCTTGACTAAACTAATCACCCATTAAAGTTGCTTGATCCATCAATCCCTGTGGGATCGACCTCACTCACGTGAGTTTTACTACTTGATGCGACCCGGTATACTTGCCGGTTAGTTTAGGGTGTTTTGGAGAAATTCGTTTTTCCACAAAAATATCCATCATCAGGCATTATATCCTCGGAACAAGAGCGGGCCAGGCGCTATATCCTCGGAAGTGGCAGAAAGGCGACATCCGAAAGGATGTGTCAGGTTGGCATTTATAGACCAATAAGTGATATCAGGAGCCAATAGGATAGACATTCATCAAATGCATTCCATATGTGCTTGTTTGCTTTGATTACTTGAGCCTACCTAATTGTATAATATGCCTACTTGCTTCTTGAATTACTTGTTATATATTTGAATATTACTTGTGTTTTCCTTGCTTGTATTATCTGTGTTTGTCTAGTGCTGAGGAGTGTAAGTAGGCGGTGGCGATGGGATCAAAGGGAGGATCGGTTGGTGAAGGCTGTGGGACAGCGGTGTTAGTTAGAATAGAAATTCCTTAAGATAGATTACCCGGTTTATTTATGTTAAGGTTTATATAACTATGCTTATCTGTTTTAGTATGCTTTAAGATTGAATCTTGTGATGGATATGTAGCTTAGGATTGCCTTTGGCGTCCCAGGGTCTTATATCCTACATCACTGGGCACTGTTACCATACTGAGAACCTCTGATTCTCATACCATATTTCTGTTGTGCTTTTCAGATGCAGGTCACAACCCATCTCGGTGAGTTGCTCTGATGGTGACAGAAGCGGAGGATCATGATACCTTTTGGAGTCTCTCTGGTTTATTTTATTTATATATATATCTCTCACTTTTGTATTTTGTTTTGCCTAGAGGCACGTATTGAGAGAACAGAACATGTACAAGCTGTTTTCACTGTCTGGTTCTATATGTCTGTATACGGCTAGCTGGCTTAAACTCCGCGAGCCGTGGCTAGATCCTTATGATATTATACTATTATATTTTTATATATCTCATCTGTTTTTGTGCTCTAAGTTAGAAGCTTTGTTAGTATATGTTGAGTATTTGAAATCCTATTTTTGAGCTTTATCCTTCATCGGGCTTCTAGATTATACTATTCTTTCTATATATGTATATATTATCTACGAGCTTAGAACTATCGTAATCTCTGATAAATCTTTACTTTACGACATGAGGTAAAGCTTAGGCTAATTAGGGTGTTACACTAGGAGGCCTCTAGGGCATTGAACACTGCCTAGGGGGTCCTTTATGGGCGTTGGACGCTGGTCTCTTCTCCTTTGGGCGTTGGACGCCTGGAGTAGGGTAGCTGGCTAGCATTGAACACCAGTTTTGGGCCTTCAATGCTGAAGCAAAGTATGAACTATTATATATTTCTGGAAAGCCCTGAATGTTAGCTTTCCATAGACGTTGAGAACGCTCCATTTGAACTTCTGTAGCTCTAGAAATGTTCTTTTGAGTGCAAGAAGGGACAGCATCCACAATGCTTTCTCTGCCTCTGAATCAGACTTTTGCTCCAGCTCCTCAATTCAGCCAGAAATTACCTGAAATTGCATAAAAACACGAAAACTCAAAGTAGAATCCAAAAATGTGAATTTAACACAAAATCCTATGAAAACTTAATAAAACTTAAACAAAACATACTAAAAACTATATGAATATGATACCAAAAAGCGTATAAAATATTCGCTCATCAGATGACGAACGAGATGCTTTGACAACTTGTTGGGTTAGTAACGTTGGAAGTAGGATGCTTCGTGGAGAATATGTATATATATATATATATATATATAATACATCGTGTGATTTGGATTTTCGAGGGCGAAAATCTTTTTAAGGAGGGGAGGATGTAAGAACTGGGTTTTTCATGAATAAAATTATTTAAATGGCCAAATTAGATTCCGGAAAGTTAGAATGAGAATTTGGAGATTTAAATATGATTTTTGGACTCATTAGGTCTTTTTGAGTCAGAAAATGTGTTTCCTGCGAAAAACCGTGAAAAATTACGAACCGGCAGTTAAACCGATTGAACCGGTTCAAGTCTGCCCGGTACCGCACGAGAAAAATTGAAAACCGTCAAAAACCTTAGAAAAATATTAGAAGTTGAAAACCAGGGGTTAATTTTAAAGGTTTGGCCTGAAGTTGGGCCAAACGGACTAAAAACGCTAACAGGTTGGACCGGGCCCAAGTTGGGCCCAAGCCCAACATATATAAGGGTTCATTTAATGAACCCATGCAGCAACAACACTCATTAAACACAACACACACATCAGAAATTGAAAGAGGGAGAAGAAAAGAGATTGAGTACTATTCACTTTAATCTTCCCAACCTCATATCTTGAGCTAGAGAGCTCTGATCGCCGCATCGTTTACGACTACGCATTTATTGTGAAGAGCTCTACAAAACCCATATAAGAAGCTGGTAAGTAAAGCTCGAATCCCTCTCAGTTCTTCTCCTCAAAGTTTTGAGTTTTAGAGTTTTGGCTAAGTGAGATTTTGTGATTTTTGGGTGTTTGGGTACACTCTAGCGTTTGTTTGATGTTAGTTTTGGCTTCCAAAACTGTTGGGCAAGGTAAGAGGGATTGAAACTCTTGTGAGATTTCAATTATAATGAGCCCTAGGTTTGTTTATGATGATTTATGTATATATAGCTTGATTATGGTGAGTTTGGAGCTTGTTGATGCTTGTTGGAGATTCTTGGTGGCTTAGTGTGTGATTGAAAGCTTATCTTGTGCTCAATTTAGGGTTTTCGAGCATATTGGGGACCGTCCAAGGTATGGTTTCGGTTTCTTCTATATAGTATATAATATTCATGGACACTTAGGCTAGTGACCCATAGGATAGGAATGAATTATAATGGTTGTTGAGGTGTTGAATATTGATGTATGTTGAATAATATTGATATGTTGAGAATGAATGAATGTACATGGTTGTGAGGTGTGAGGATAGCTTGTATGGAGATGATGACGATATGGAGTTTTGAAATGAGGAATATGTGAATTTGATAATAATTGTTGGTATTTAAGGATTATGCTGTTTGATGTTGGTTATATGATTTATTGTTGCTGATATGGTTGATGATTGATGATGATTAGTGATCTTGCTGGTATATTGAAGGTGAATGTTGAGATTGTAGATAAATGATTTGAATGAAGAAGAGTTGATAAATCATGAATGTTGAATTGGTAAAGGTGGTGTGAGAGATTGGAATTGAAAGGATATGGGATTGATTTTGATGTTGGTAATGATTAAATTAGGATTGAAGAAAATGTTGGTGGGGGATTGATTTTGGGTATCACATGATTGAGTTTTGGTGGTTGGAAGTGGTATAATATGATAAAAAGGGTAGGTTATGATAGAAAGTAGAACTTGAAGTGGTTATGGTTTGGTTTGGTGGGAAATGTTGGTAATGTTGAGGTTTTGGAACTCTTGTAAAAAATGGGTTTTTGGTGAAATTCGTTTGATTATAACTTTTGCTTCAGCTTTCAAAATTGATTGGGATTTGTTTGAAAGTAAAGCTTATTGAAAACCCTTTAATTTGATATGAAGTTTGTAAAATTTGAAATCTTGTAGAGGGAGTTATGATCATTCAAAATTGGAGTTGAAAATCTGAAATTTTGCAAAGTTGCAGAATTTCAGGATTTCTGATATGTGCGCACGCACAGCTTTGTGCAGACGCACACCCTGCAAAAATCTTGATCTGTGTGGACGCACAGACCTGTGCGCACGCACAGGCAGGGAATTGCGTTCTGCTTGCAGCGTTAGCATGGCTTGTGCACGTACACATCAAAGAAGAATTGCAACCTGTGCGGACGCACAGCCCTGTGCGCACGCACAAGTCGGGAAGGGTCGTCTATTGGGGGTGCTAGCACACCCTGTGCAAGTGAACAGACCATATGATTTTATTTACTTGTGCGTACGCACACCCCTGTGTGTACGCACACTTTTAAAATCTTCCTGGGCGTGCGTGTGGACACCCCTGTGCGGCCGCACACGCCCTGATTCTCAAATTTTAACTTTGTTTTCAACTATCTCCCCTTCCCAACAAGGTTGTAAGCTTCTATAACACCATTTTAAGGCTTGTGGAGTTAATTTTGAGTATGGGCATATGAGAAATAACCTAAGGCTTTTAGTTGATGATTATTATGAAGAATTAGAAGACGGAGGTTTAGGTTTCGGGTGTAATGAAGATGGTTTGATGGCTTGTGGAAGTAGATTGGTATGTAAATTGAGAAACTGAGGGACTAATGAGTCCGGAGTGGAATGGCTTATGACGGACTTTAGAAATATGAGTGTTGAGAGTGTGCCAAGCACTATATCCTTATAATATTGAGAATTGATAATTGAAAGTGGATTGAGATGAGAAATGGTGACGCCTAGTAATGATTTGAGGTGGATGGACTCGTTGGACGTGAAAAGTGTGCCAGGCACTATATCCTCAGAACGATAGTGTTTGAAAGAGAGTGGGACAGGCACTATATCCTTGGAATGAATTGTGATGAGTTATGTGTAATTGTAGTTTCCCTTTTTTTGCCGCAAGAGTGGGCCAGGCACTATATCCTCGGAACGGTAGTGTGTCAGGCACTATATCCTCGGAACAAGAGCGGGCCAGGCGCTATATCCTCGGAAGTGGCAGAAAGGCGACATCCGAAAGGATGTGTCGGGTTGGCATTTATAGACCAATAAGTGATATTAGGAGCCAATAGGATAGACATTCATCAAATGCATTCCATATGTGCTTGTTTGCTTTGATTACTTGAGCCTGCCTAATTGTATAATATGCCTACTTGCTTCTTGAATTACTTGTTATATATTTGAATATTACTTGTTTTTTCCTTGCTTGTATTATCTATGTTTGTCTAGTGCTGAGGAGTGTAAGTAGGCGGTGGCGATGGGATCAAAGGGAGGATCGGTTGGTGAAGGCTGTGGGACAGCGGTGTTAGTTAGAATAGAAATTCCTTAAGATAGATTACCCGGTTTATTTATGTTAAGGTTTATATAACTATGCTTATCTGTTTTAGTATGCTTTAAGATTGAATCTTGTGATGGATATGTAGCTTAGGATTGCCTTTGGCATCCCAGGGTCTTATATCCTACATCACTGGGCACTGTTACCATACTGAGAACTTCTGATTCTTATACCATATTTCTATTGTGCTTTTCAGATGCAGGTCACAACCCATCTCGGTGAGTTGCTCTGATGGTGACAGAAGCGAAGGATCATGATACCGTTTGGAATCTCTCTGGTTTATTTTATTTATATATATATATCTCTCTCACTTTTGTATTTTGTTTTGCCTAGAGGCATGTATTGAGAGAACAGAACATGTACAAGCTGTTTTCACTGTCTGGTTCTGTATGTCTGTATACGGCTAGCTGGCTTAAACTCTGCGAGCCGTGGCTAGATCCTTATGATATTATACTATTATATTTTTATATATCTCATCTGTTTTTGTGCTCTAAGTTAGAAGCTTCGTTAGTATATGTTGAGTATTTGAAATCCTATTTTTGAGCTTTATCCTTCATCGGGCTTCTAGATTATACTATTCTTTCTATATATGTATATATTATCTACGAGCTTAGAACTATCGTAATCTCTGATAAATCTTTACTTTACGACATGAGGTAAAGCTTAGGCTAATTAGGGTGTTACACTAGGAGGCCTCTAGGGCATTGAACACTGCCTAGGGGGTCCTTTATGGGCGTTGGACGCTGGTCTCTTCTCCTTTGGGCGTTGGACGCCTGGAGTAGGGTAGCTGGCTAGCGTTGAACATCAGTTTTGGGCCTTCAATGCTGAAGCAAAGTATGAACTATTATATATTTCTGGAAAGCCCTGAATGTTAGCTTTCCATAGACGTCTAGAACACTCCATTTGAATTTTTGTAGCTCTAGAAATGTTCTTTTGAGTGCAAGAAGGTTAGATCCGGACAGCATCTACAATGCTTTCTCTGCCTCTGAATCAGACTTTTGCTCCAGCTGCTCAATTCAGCCAGAAATTACCTGAAATTGCATAAAAACACGAAAACTCAAAGTAGAATACAAAAATGTGAATTTAACACAAAATCCTATGAAAACTTAATAAAACTTAAACAAAACATACTAAAAACTATATGAATATGATACCAAAAAGCGTATAAAATATCCGCTCATCAGATGATGAACATAAATAAACTCAGTTCAACACAAGTACAGACCAAATGCACCTTATTTAAATCCAAAATACACCGAAATTACATAAGTCAAAATAAGCACAAACCAAAAGTTTACCTTATTTAAATCCAGAATACAACGAAATTACATAATGATAACTCAAAATTCCTCTTCCTTCTTCTTCTTTATTATTATTATCATCATCATCATCTTCTTCTTTTTTTGTTCATCTTCTCCTTCTTGTTTTACCTTCTCATGATTCTTCTTATTTTACTCTTATAACTAAAATGATAACAAGAAAAAATCAAACAAAGAAGAAAAAAATACGTAATGCTAAAAAATCACTAGGAAGAGGAAGAATCTACATTTATTCAACTAAATAAGAAATAAGAGCAACAGAAAGAAGAAAAAAAAAGAAAAAGATACACCATTAAAGAAGATATTTTTGTGCATTTGTAGCAAACTTTCGGTGTCGAAACTAAGAAATTTATGTGTTATTATTACGAATTTTTGATGTTATTTTTTCTGATAAATTCTGTATAATTCAAAGCTTTTCCTCTTTTTCCTTCTCATCATTTGCTACTTCTTTTTCTTATTTTTCATCTTTCTCTTCTTTCTCTTCTTCTTCTTATTTTATTTTCTCATAATTTTTCTTATTTTACACTTTTAAGAGGATTAAAAAAAAGAGAAAAAAAATCAAACAAAAAATAAATAACTGCAATATCACATGAGGAGAAGGAGAAGAAGAATAAACAAAAATAAAATGCAGCAACAAAAGCACCAATTGAAGAAGGAGGAAGAGGTGCATGAAGAAATACAAAGAAGAAGAAAGACGTGATTAAGTGGGTTTTGTTAATTAGACTTAATTACCAAAAAGACTTAGATGTGTAGAAACTCAAAATGTAACTCTAAAACTATTTAGTTTCAATTTAATCCTAAAATCTAGAATAGTTTTAAATAGCCCATAATTTGAATATGTAACGACCCAATTTTCAATATGTCTAGATCATACCAAAAACTGAGCGCTACCAACTTGTCTTCCTAGTTATTATCTATTATTTATTATATGAGCCTGATTCGTTGTTAAAAGCGTAGTTATTTTGTGAAGTACTCTTTTTGAAAATGTTTGGATTAATAAACAGAATCATGCATAATCAATCCGCAAGTAATAACAGATAAAACAGTTATGAACAAGAACACTTAAATACATCCTAAGCAGTTAACAACATTTAGTCATCCAGCCTTTATTAGAGTATAGATCTTAGTTAGAATACTCCTAGATATAGCTAGATAATAATTATATACATACATATATATATATATATATGTATATATATATATGTATACATATAACATCCCAGGCCCTGACCTGTTCAAGAAGTCACTAAACTAGCACCTAGGCTAGCCTACACTCTATACTCACCTAGTCCCTCTAATCCACTAAAGCAAGGGAAACTATGTTTTAGGTCTTCAAAACTCAAGTCAAGTGGAACGTCATCAAAAGGTGGAAGAATATCTACTACTCCTCTACACGATCATACATTTTTGTATGACATCTCACTAGTACTTCATCAAGTAGCCATATAACAGGAGTCTCATACGCAGAATTTAGGTTAAAGTTCACATACAAACGGAGTGTAGAAGTTGGCTGGTTTCACAGTATATACATATAAACAGAGAATGAGATTCACCCTAGACTCAAAAGACCACCTAGAGCGGAATCCTCTTACAAACGGTCGTTAGCAAACTATGGAAGGGTATTCACGCTTCCATCTGAAGGGGGAAGGAAGAGAGAAGGGCTAAGAACTGGGGAGTTCTTAGTAGATTCGGGGTTATTAGTTAAGTTCATTAATCCTGTTTTGCATAGCAGAATATAAAAAAGCAGTAAACAGAAGATACAGATAAATAGAAAAAATAGAGGAAATAAAAAACAGAACGCAAATAGAAGAATACCAGAAAACAAACACAGACACAGAGAATAGAATACAAACAAAGAAGGCATACATTCATACAACAAGTATAATAGAGGAAATGCACAACTAAGTATGATGCATGTCTGTCCTAAGCAGGCCATGACCTCACGTGTCAGTTTACACGTTGTAGCCCGACATTACCTAGGAACTAGTCCTAGATATGGTATTATCTCTGTAGATGAACTTTGGCCTACAGAAATAGCGTTCTTGTAAGTGAAATTCGGCTTACAGAAATAGTCTAAACACAATACCACAACTTTCTGTAGGTGAACTTTGGCCTATAGAAATGTCACCCCTGAAAGTGAACTTTGGCTTACAGAAATGGCACCCCTGTAAGTGAACTTCGGCTTACAGGAATAGCAACTCTTTGTAGGTGAACTTCGGCCTACAGGAGCAACAGCCTGAGATACACAATTGATATTTACTGTAGGTGAATTTTGGCCTACAGGAATAACAACTCACTATACATGAACTTTGGCCTACAGAAAGTCTAGGGCTAATGGAAAAACAGCAGATGAACATACAATAGAATATCGTGCCACAAGGCTTAACTCTTTATTTTTTATACTCTTTTCGTTTATTCTCTTTGTTATATTACTCTTTTCTCTTTGTCTCTTTACTATGCTTTGATTACTCTTTTCTCTTTGTCTCTTTGCCTTACTCTGGTTTCTCTGTTTAACGTATGTATTTATAGCTTATGTAAATTTCAGTATGAATAGTTAGCCTATCCCAAGTATAGGTTCATTAAGTCTATACTGAAACAGTTTAACTTTTCATATTATACCTAACCTTATGCGTAACTCAAATACTAACTATGTTGTTCCTAGTTTGTTCACTAATCTCTATTTGTTTCTATCATTAAAACTTTGCCGACTTTTTTCTTCGATTTTTATCTTTTCTTCAACTTTATATCTTTTCTTTATCTTTGCCTCACTAATAGGTTATTACCACTCCTTAAGTATTTTATGAAGGTAATTATGAGATTCTGAGCTTAAAGTTGTCTTTCTAAAGCTTTTACGAAAAATTGCCTTTTCCATATTATTTTATTATTTTTATTTAAATATTATTTTAATTTAATATTTATTATTTCATTATTAAATTTTCGAAATTTACCCTTTCTTACTTTAAAATTCACTTTTTACTACCCATAACTTTTAATATTTTTACTTTAACCACCCTAACTTTTGAAAATTACAAAGTAACCCCCAAACACCAAAATAATTACTTCCTTTGCCTTTTTAAGATCAAAAGTCTGTTCTTCATTGTTCTTCACTACACTCAAAGTGTTCTTCATTCGTAAATTCTTCAGATTCTTTCTTTGTTCTTACCTGTTTTTTAATCATTTCGGTAACTGATTTTTTCCAAAATTCATAATAAATTGGCAGCCACTATAGTCCAACATTTTTCACTTGATTTTAACACAAAATCAACCCCAATTTAAGGGTTAAGGTTTGAAATTCCAGCAGCCACAAGAACATGCATTCAAAGCTTGCACATCATCAAATTGCATCCAATTTTCAACAAAATTTTAACAAGAATCACTCATATAAACAATTAATTTCAAGTATAATCAAACCATATCATAATCACACAACTCAAATACAATTAATCAATTTTAATTTCACCAAATCCTACCTTGATTTGCTGCCTCAAATTCGGTTGCTCCTTAGGGTGTTCTTTAAACACTTTTTCCTCCTAAATCACATCAAGAACAACTTTAAATCCCTAAAATCTCAACTGATCGAACCTTAACCAACATGATAGTAAGGGATTCCTCACCTTAAACATGCAGAAAATTGAGGTTTCTTGGCCCTCAAGTCAAGCTAAGCATGATTCGTAAGGAAGAACATCAAAAAAACACATGTTCATGCATGTTTCCTTGATATGTTACATCAAGAAAACCGAATTCAAAGCGGAAGGGAGCAGCAATCTCACCTTATTTCCATCCTTGATATGTTACATGATTATGTAGAAAAAGAAGAGATGATCATTTTGGTTGGATTGGAATTTTGATTTGAGTTTTAGTTCACAATAAATCAAGTTTTGAAGATTTATGAACCAAGAACTTTCTCTCTTTTCTCTCTTGGAGATTTTTGGCTATAATGAAGAAATGAGGCAACCTTGGGAGTCTTGGGAGTGAGGGGAGATTTGTGATTCGTTGGCTTGGGAGGTGGTTAAAATAATAATAAAATATCTCAGGTGTATAACTACTAAAACTAGATGTATCGGAACACATGTAAAAACATCTCTAAAAATTCTTTCCTGAGCTACTAGTATAAATGACACTAGTAAAATATTTAATATGAGAATAGAACATGTATGAGGCCTTAGCATTGCTAAAGTCATCCGAGAGTGCTGGTGCTAATCTGCACTAGTAAACTGTGAACCTAGTCAAACCGATCTGTTTTTAACTAAAACAGACCAGGTAATATTATAATATCATTCAAGCAGTTTTGGTACTAATATAATGATAATATTATGTTATTATCTTTCTTCTCTCATAAATGGAGTCCGGTTCATCAAACTGAGACTATTTACGGAAACCAAAATCAAAAGCTCCTAATCAATACGGTTTAAAAACTAGGTTCTTCGCGACCGCGTTGTCGAGCTTGCTTCGAAAGAGGTTCTAGCTTAGTGATAATATGATGATGATGTAGATTGAGGTGTTTGATGATATAGCAAAGATATTTCTTTCACTGATCTTTTGAAAAACTCCGTATCTTTAAAAAAGATCTTGTGTATCCAAAAACTAAATTGTTATAGAATATGCTAAAATTCATCACTAAACTTGCCATTATACACTATTTTTATATTGTTTCTCACTATTAAACAGTGATTCCTTGCATTATTGTTAGAATCAAACAAGATCAATTAGTTCGATCGAAAATTCGATGAATCGATGATTAAGTTGACTTGATTTGATATTTAGACCATATTTACAAGCAACTCGGTCAATAATAGTCAAATTTATTAAAAAACGGATGGGTCGCGAGCACGATTCACACGCCTCCACAATACACTAGATTACAGTAGAAGATATTTGTGAAATAATTCACAAAAATTATCCCAATGAGTCTTAAATCGTGAACCTTTGAATTGTTTGTGGTTGTGCATCACTTTACTACAATTTATTAAATTTTTAAAAAATTTAAACTCTTATTTTATGAAAATATAACTCTAAAACCATTTAGTTTCAATTTAATAGTAAATTCTAGCATCGTTTTAAATTGCCCATAATTTAAATATGTTAAATTTTATCCCTAAGTTTGGGATATCGAATTCGTTAAAAACCTGGTGGGTTGGGGTCTGATCTGCACACCTCCACAGAGTACATTAGATTGCAATAGGAGATACTTGTGAAATAATTCACAAAAATTATTCCATTAAGTCTCGAAACTTTGAATCGTTTGTGGCTGCGTGTCAATTTGTCATTTAACTAACAATGATCTTACTATACCATATACTAATAATATATAGGAAAACTTTTAAGTTGATCAATATATTTGTATTTTAATAATTTTAACTACTGATTTTAATTACATATATATATATATATATATATATATATATATAGAAGATCAATGATTAAAATTTATTAAAATATTAATATATTGATATATTTAAAAGTTTTTTAATAATATATAATATATAAAATTGTATTTATTTTTGAGAATAGGATAAGATAAAATACGGAAAATAAAGAATAGAGACATAAAATTTTATATTTTTATATTTTGTTTGGTGATAAATTAAAATAAGTTATAAAAATTTAATTTATTCTGTTTTTTTATTTAAAAAATTTGAGAAAAAATATAATAATAAAAAATATAATTATAAGATATTAACAAGAGTAATAAAAAAATAAAAAATAAGTTATGTTCTTTGTTAGTATTTTTGTGTCTATCTTATTAAGATGGACACAAAATACACTAATTCAGTATCTCTAGATACAATATTTTATCCATATCTTATCTATTAAATACGATTTTATGTTTTTGTATTCCTATCTCAATGTCTCATCCCTAAAAACAAAAACTAACGCTTCTAAGAGTCAAACTGCCAAAGGTGCAACGTTGTACTGTGTCTAAAACTATTAATGAGTAAGAAAAACAAGGCTATTGGTGAAAACTATATAAACAATATATCACATTAAAGCAATGAAATTATATATAAATTTATTTAAATTTAAATTATGTGAAATATTAGACATAAAAAATAATGGAAATATAATTTTTATTCTTCAGTAATAATATTGTATTATAATTTTATATTATTTATTTAATTATTGTCAAGTTAGTAGTTCAATCAATAATTTAGTGATTAAACTATTGATCAAATAATTTAATAACTTAATCGGATTAATTACTGGTTCTGCTTTGATTATAATTATCAAAATCAGTCTGATTTAGTATAAATGACCCAACTTTTAATACATTATAATAATACTAAAATCAAAGCTTTACCAATTTATATTCCTTTAAAGAACAACTTTTACTTAATATAGATATGAACCTGAATGGCCGTTAGAAACGTGATTACTTTTTCGGAGTAGTTTTTTTTTTTTTTTTGTTTAAACGTGTACAAGATGTCTCTGGTACGGGTTGAAGGATGGATTGGAAACCTGCGGGTCAAGGCGAAGATCGGGTCGCGTGACTAGACACTTAACACTAAGGCCCAACAACACTCAATATATTTTTAGTCACTCCTCTGTACTCTTCTGTGGCAGATGTCCCTTTACTTAATAAACCGAATTCAAGTCATTTTTATTTAAAACCAACACCTCTCTTTATAACCTTTCCAAACCTCCGAAACCACTTTACTTACAACAAGTTCTTCTTTCATACAAAAACCAGTTCTTTCTTAACCATAATTTTCCCAACCCAACTTCAAAACCGTTTCAGATTTAAACCTCTTTAAAAGAATCATTTATTAAGTAAATCTCACGGCAGGGTCTCGAGACTTTAGGAAGGACGACAATCAAACTCAAAACATAAATCAAAAGCCAAATAATACAATTTCCCAAGTCCAACCTTTTTCTAAATATTTGAAACAAAGTCTTAGGTTTTGATGGACTGGATTTTAAGTTCACTATAATGAATATCATGAATCTGTCTTTGGCAAGTATACCAAATTGTCGTCAAGTAATAACTCATAGTAGAGTGAGGTCGAATCCTATAGAGATTGATTGATTGAGCAACTTTAGTTAATGGGTGATTTAGTCAAGCTAATCAAGAAGAATTGTTGGGTGCATAATTCTAAATGACAGAATTGTAAATGACTTAAAGATAAAGGGAAGCAATAAAGAGCAGAATTATAAAGAGCATGAAAGTAAATTACTGAAACATAAATGACTTAATTATAAATCGGGAATGGGTTGATAGCAGAAATTAAAGAAAGCTATAAAGAATGGGAAAGATAAGAATAGAGAAATTCATTGGGATTAGGAGATGTTGCTCTCTTTGGATCAATTCTAGATCATCACATCTTCAATCATGCAACTCATTGACCTCTTGGCAATCATGATTGATTGAAAACCAATTCCCAAGTGATTCAATCTCTCAAATCTTGATAATCAGCCAATTTCTTGGTCTAATTGCTCATGAAGAGAGATAAGCTTGGTCCTTGATTATACCATACATCCTCAATGATCCAAATAGTAGGTGGATTTCATGTCACCATATCCAATCCCAAAACCCAGATCTACTCAAGTGTGAGAAGGGATTTCAAGCATGGTTCGATGTTTCATTTTCCAAGGTTCCCATGAAACCCAATTTGCATTCAACCTCTTTTCCAAGATGATTGAACACTAGACTTGAGAAACGAAATTCCTTCTAGCAAATCAAAGAAAAGATGAAGAGAAGAAAAAATTCACTATCATTAATCCATCAAGTACAACAGAGCTCCCTCTCCCAATGAGAGGGATTTTAGCTACTCATAGCTTAGAGAAAGGTACAAGAGATGGAAGAAGATGAAGTGAAGTAAAACTAAACTCATTCCTTCTACTAGCCAACCCCTCCAACCAACTAACCAACCAACCCCTTTTTCTGTACTCTCAAGGGGTATTTATACTACTCCTATAAAAATTAAAAAAAGGAGAAAAAATTACAATTGAAATTTAAAGGAAAAGCTAATTAAATCGAGATATGTGCTTGGCGTGTGACCAGCGTGTGATCGGCGTGCCACACCCAGCTCCTTAAGTTGAGTGATATCTTCTTGCATGTTGTTGATGTTTTTTTGTATTTGGTGAATGTTTCCTTGTATCTCTTCCCAATTAAAGCCTTCTGAAAATTGTGCTTGGAACTGCGAAAATGGTGCTTGAACATAAGCTTCTTCTTATTGTGGTGGCTCTTGTGGCTCTTGCACATGAGCCCTATGTTCCCTGGCTCTTTGTAATGGGTTGATGGCCACAACTTTCTCCATCTTCTTTGCCGTAATTGGTTTGTCTTGCTCAACCAATGTTTTATCAATGACCTTCTCCACTCCAGCCTCATCACATAATCGCTGAATGATGCTTGGAAAAGCCAATCTTGTGCTATCTTTGGTGTTTTTCAGCACCCTGTGAATGTTGTTTGCTTTTATCTCCCCCACATTGATGTTCTCCCCCTTTATTATGCTGTAGATTAGTACAGCCCTTTCCAAAGTAACCTCCGAAGTGTTAGAGGTGGGGTTGAGGGATCTCCTTACAAAATCTAACCACCCTCTAGCTTGAGTGCATAAGTCTCTTCTTCTCAGTTGGTTTGGCCTTTCATCCTTGTTGTTGATCCACTGAACATTAAGGACACAAATCTTATTCAAGATCTCTTCAAAACCCGGATCAAGTTGCTTCATCCTTTCTTCATAACTCCAGGTGGAACTTGTGCGCCTCACCTCTAGCATCCTCTCCAAATTTGCAGGGCTATAGTCAATGCTCTTCCCCCTCACATAACTTTGGTAGTCATACTTTTGTCTTAGTTAAGGCATGGCATTAGCATAGAATTCTCTTACTAGACTTTCCACCACCTTCTTTAGTGGGTTACAAAGGATAGCCTAGCCCCTCTTGTTGATCTCAATGGTGATCCCCCTATGCTCATCCCTCCCTAGTTAGAAACCAACTTCAGGAATTATTTACCTCTCACTCACCCACCCATAAAACTAGTTTTAGTGGAAGAATGAGAGGAATTTGAATTCATTGTAGCTTGATGAACCAGAGGAAGTCACCTTGGTTTTTCTCTTCTTTGAACCGGTGGCTTTTGGTGGTGCCATTTGGTTATGATGAGAGGGTTTAAAGAGTGATGAAAAGGGTAAAGAAAGAAACTTAAGACTTGATTGTCCCAATCAAGAAGGCAAGAAAGAAAGAAAGAAAGGAAGAAAGTAGAGTGGGGAAGAGTGATGGTTACGGGTGAGAGGAGGGAAGGTTGTAGTGTGGAAAAGATGGGTGGCTGAGTGCCTTATATAGAGGAGGTAGGGAAAAATCTGGAAGGTGTGAATTGGCAAAAATTTAAAGCTTTCACACTTGGGAGTGGCGCTCAGCATGAGAAGAAGCGCCAACCCCAATCTCTTCAGCTTTCCTCAGACTTTTGAGTTCCAAAGTGTGAAGTACACTTTGACTCCTTGACTTGATGAGTGATCAATGTCATGTGGGCCTGAAGAGAGAACTTTTGCATGGTCTAGAATTCAGAATAAATCTTTGTTGCAAGTATAGCTTCTAAACCAACAAAAGTCCTTTCTTACAAACGTTTTGGTTGTCACAAGTAACAAACCCCTTTAAAATTGATAACTGAAGTATTTAAACTCTGGGTCGTCTTCTCAAGGAACTGCAGGGAGGTGTTCTTATTACTAGTTATGAGTTTTGTAAATTGGGGATTTTGAAAGTAAGGAACGAATAATTTAAATGACAAGTAAAATAAATAAATAACTGTAAAATAAACTTTTGGCAAGGTATGAGAATTTGGAAGTCCTATCCTAGTTATCCTTATCAATGGTGATGAGAATTGAGTCTTAATCCCACTTAGTTAGCCTTTACTAAAGTAAAGGAAGGTCAAGTGGACCAATTAGTTTGATCCTCAGGTCCTAGTCAATTCCTAAGAAAGGACTAGAGTTATTGGAGTTTAATTCAATTGGCATAAATAACAATTATCAATCACGATGAGTTTGACAACTCAAGAGTTACCAATTAATCAACTAAAGCCAAAAGGAAGAAAATATAAATTATTAATAGAAATAAATGAAAGCAATCATAATTCTGAAATACCTCAAATTATATTAAATAGAAAACCAAATCTAAACATAAGTGGTTCATAAGCCAAATTGGCAAAAAGGAATATAAAGCAAAAGGAATATTGAACCTGATAAAGAGTCGGAATACTAAATTGAAATAACAAGAAATCCTAATCCTAAAACCTAAGAGAGAGGAGAGAACCTCTCTCTTTAAAAACTACATCTAAACTATGAAAAGTGAATAATTTGAGAGCTCTCCATGAATGGATGCATTCCCTCACTTTATAACCTCTAATCTGTGCCGTCTGGACTTGGATCTGGGCCAAAAAGGGATTCAGAAATGGCTGGGAGCGTTTTCTGTAATTTCTGGTGCGTGGCATCTGTCACGCGTCCGCATGGGTCACTCGGTCACGTCATCTGGAGTTTTCCTTGTCACGCGTTCGCTTCGGTCATGCGTCCGCGTCATCTGTATTCTGCTCATGGTGCGTGTCCGCGTCAGTCACGCGTTCGCGTCACTGTCTTTTTGCACTGGGCATGCTGCCGCGTCGTCCATGCGTTCACGTCGCTGCCAGTTTCTTCAAAAACTCCATTTTGTACTTTCTTTCCATTTTTGTATGTTTTCTTTCCATCCTTTAAGTCATTCCTGCCTTAGAAGATCTGAAACTTCTCAACACACAAATCACGGCATCGAATGGTAATAAAGGGTGATTAAAAATAAATAATTTCAAAGCATAGGAAGCATGTATTTCACATATATCACATAATAAGGAAGGAAAAGTAAAACCATTGATAAACCCATATTTCATGAGTTATTTTGTGCTTAGTTTGAATGATTTATTCAATCCTTCACCCACTTATTCATATTAATTGCATGGTTTTACTTTCCCATCCTTATTATGTGATGTACGTGAAAAATATGTTTCCTAAGCTTTAAAACTAATTATTTTAATTACCTTTATTTCCATTCGATGCCGTGATTAGTGTGTTGAGTAGTTTCAGATTTTCTAAGATAGAATGACTTCAAGGATAGAAAAGGAAACGTACAAAAATGGAAGGAAAGTGCGAAACGGAGTTTTGAAGAAGCTGGCATCCACGCGATCGCATGGACGACGCGATCGCGTGCCAGGAGCGAAGAAGCAGCGACGCGGCCGTATGACTGACGCGGCCGCGTGACTTGATCATAGCGCATTCGATGCAGACGCGTGACTGACGCGACCGCGCCACAAGAAAAACTCCAGATGACGCGACCGCGTGACCCACACGGACGCGTGATAGAGGCCACGTATCAGAATTTACAGAATACGCCTCCAGTGATTTCTGAAGCCCTTTTGGCCCAAATCCACGTACAGAACATACAGACTAGAGGCTATAAAGTGGGGGAATGCATCCATTCAAAAGAGAGCTCGCATTTTTATTACTTTCCATGATTTAGATTTAGTTTTTAGAGGGAGATTCTATCCACTCTCTCTTAGGATTAGGATTTAGGACTTCTCTTAGTTTTTAAGAGTGACTCTCGATCCAGGTTTAATATTTACTTTAATTTATGTTTCTATGCTACTTTTACTTTAATGCTTTTATTCGTATCTACAGATGTTGCCCAATTGGCTTATGAATTATTCCATGTTACAGATTATTATTTGAATTAATGATTATTTGACGTATTTCAGTTTATTATTGTTCTCTTTAATTTAAGTTATTATTGCTTCCCGTCTAAGGACATTTTTATTCCAATAATTTTATTTTTTTCCTTTTTGGTCTTGGTTAAGAAATCAGTAACTCAACATTATTAAACTCAGCATAATTGATAATCGTTATCTTGCTAATTGAACTGAACTTCAATAATCCCAACTTTTTCTTAGGAAATAAATAGGATTCGAAGGTCAAACTAATTAGTCCCTTGACTTTCCTTTACTTTAGTAAAGGTTAACTAAGTGGAATTAAGATTCAACATTCACTATTGTTGAGAGGAATAACTAAGTTGGACTTCCAATTTCTCTTACCTTGCCAAAAGTTTGCTTTACAGTATTTATTTATTTTAATTGCCATTTAAATTATTTGTCATATCTACTCTTCACTCTCAACCCCGATTTTACAACCTCCCTAACAAATAATAAGAACATACTTCCCTGTAGTTCCTTGAGAAGACGACCCGAGGTTTAAACACTCGGTTATCAATTTTAAAAGGGGTTTGTTACTTGTGACAACCAAAACGTTTGCACGAAGGGATTTTTGTTGGTTTAGAGACTATATCTACAACGCGACTGTTTTTATGAACTTCTTTAATGGCAAAAATCTTAACGTCAAAATGGCGCCGTTGCCGGGGAACTGCTAACGTGTGCCTTATTATTGGTTATTGTAAATATTTTTCTTTTGCTTGTTTCTTTATTTTTGTTTTTCCTTTTTATCTTTATTTGCTACCATGAACTCTCACCCCTCTTGCTTTGAGTTTGGTTCTAACTTTGTTGAAGGAAATAGAAGTTACAGCATGAATATGCATCAAGGTCAGACCAGTCAATGATGGACGGAGCCAAGAGGATCTAGTCAACCCTTTAGGCAGCAACACCCTCCGAGATATCCTGGACAAAGACCATTCTACCATGCATACCCAGCTGAAAGATATGGTGGACAACCTTGTAACTACCAACAAGCCCCACCCCGTGCATATAAACCATCCTTTCAACATAACCTCGAACCACCACACTCACAAGCTTCTCTTCACCATTCGCCACCATATGATCCTTCCTTACCCTAGTACCAATCCAATCACTCCCAATCACCGCCACTTTCCTATGTATCATGTCCAAATCCGGCAACACGAGAAGCAGAGGTTCGCCTAAAGGAAACAGTAAATAAACTTCAAACAACCATTCGACAACTGGAGCAAGCAGTAATTCAATGGGTTTCTAGGCGCTCAAATACACAAAGATCAGCCATAGCCCCATGTGAACAGTCTAACGAAGAGCGTAGCATGAAGGAGATACCAGAAACTCCAGTGGACAAGACAGAGAATTAATTTGTACTAGAACAAGTAGAAGAAGCTGTCATTGTTTAAGAAGAAGAGTTGGTTGAAGATCTAGGAGATGCTGAACCTCCATAGGAATCCAGAACTGAGGAGAACTCCGTCAAGGACGCTACAGTTGATGCTAAGGAGGATATTGTACAATCTCCAAGGCAAGTTGTTTATGAAGAATCAGACGGAATAACCCAGGACACAAATTCCCTTGATGATGATAGTCACAAGTCAAATTCTCTTAGTAATGAACTGGCATCCGCAAGTGAATTCTCTGAGGTCGAAGAATCTTCCCCAAGTGAATATGAAGACGATGCGGAGGTAGATTTCTCTCAACCTCCAATCTATGACTCAAGTGATGAGGAAGACATAGAAGACTTTGACCAGGACACAGATACAATTGTAGAACCTTGCAAGGAAGTGGAGGAATTCACAGAGGAGCACAAGGGAGTAGAACTTACAGAACCATCGGAAACACCTATCCCAAGGCCATTACCACCTAATACAAGCTTCAAGTGGGTACAATCCTTAACCTATAACTTTACTTATTCACTTGAATATGGTTTGCTTGAAACAGATGGCCAGCTTAGAGCTCTTTGTGGCTTTAAGAGTAAGAGGGAAATGGCTCGTACTCAGAGTTGGTGCAGAAGGTTCAATAAGGTTCCACGCTTCACCTCGAAGTACACGGATTGGTATCATGCTCAATTGCATGGATCACAGAGAACGTTTGGTCACCATGGTGAGATTCTACTCTTTAAACTGCCCGGATAGAGACATGTAGATCAAGACAGAGGCGGATTTAAAAGCAAGGCTTGGGATCCTTGAGTTTATTCTAACGTTTGTCACCCCGGGAGCCTAACAATCTGTTTGAAGCTGTTAAGAAGCTTTGCATGCCTAGTTTGGGATCCCGGAGGCTATTGGCATTCCAAGCACTAGTGGAGATTTTTGGACGAATTTAAACATAAGCCGCCATAGCAGGAAGCTCCTCCAATGTCCAACTTAAGGACTTTAACTAAAAGTGCTAGGTGGGAGACAATCCACCATGGTATGGTCGCTTCTTTTTCAATTTAATTCCTGTTAATTGCTTTCATTTTTATTTTCTTTTCATTTTACTTTATTGAACCTGGAATCATGCATAGCATTCATATTAATCATTGCATTCTGCATTATTTTACATATAAAAAAAAAGGGGATGCACGACGCGACCGCATGCCCCATGCGATCGCGTCATATTGCGAAAGCACTATCCACGCGACCGCGTCACCCACGCGGCCGCGTGCCCTGGAGATCGGCGTTAAGATCCAACGTCCAGAAAGTTAGGCTGGAATCGTGTGGCCCTTGTGCGTTTTGCACAAATTGGCCCACGCGATCGCTTGCCCCATGCGATCGCGTCACTTGCACAAAAACAATCCCACGTGACCACGTGAGCGACGCCTTCGCGCGCATGGATTGCACAACACACTAGAAGGAGACAGGGAGTTGCACCGAAACGACGCTGGAGTCGTGTGTCTAGCACAAATTCTAGCGACGCGATCGCGCGACCCACGCTATTGCGTCACCCCCTCTTCTACCCCCTCCATGCGATCACGCGACCCACGCGATCGCGTCACCTCCGTTTTCACCCCTACCACGCGACTGCGTGCACCACGCGGCCGCGTGGATTCCAATTTAAAATCCCTCAGATCACGCGAACCCTATTATCACGCCGCCCCCCCTGAACCCCCTTCCTTCCCCCCTTTCCTCCTCCAAGCCACAACCACCACCAAGCCACTTCCGCGCCACCACCCGAACGCCGCCGACAACCCACCGCCGCCGTCCGCCCCCAGCCGCAACCAACCCCCTCTTCTTTCTTCCTATTTCTTCTTCCTCCCTCCTCCCCGCCACTGCCCCCCCTCCGCGCCACCACACGCCGCCGCCACCGTGCCCACCACCGCCAGCCACCACCAACCACCGAACGCCACCATCACCACCACCCATCCACCTTCCTGCCTACTCTCCTTATTCCGCCTTCCAGGTTCCGCAACACGTAATCCCTTTTATCCGTTCATAGTTCTTCTTATTTTTTTCCGTTTCTGTTCATAATTAGGATAGATAGTCTTACATGTTGTAGTGGATTTTAGGTTGTTAGGTAGCCTAGGCTGTGGTTAGTGGCTCTAGGTCTGTTTATTTGCACTGTTCTTGCTTCTGTTTTATCATATTTACAAATCTGCTATTGCTGTAATCTTGTTCATATGCTGTATTTCTTGTATATTGCTGTTCTTTACATTGAGTTTTCATGTTTATATTATATATATGTACCTGCAGCTTGACTTTTTAATTCATATGAACTGCTTTGATTGCTGTTTATTTTCCGGGATAATCCAATTTTAGCCGGAATGCTGCCCAAATTTCTATAAAAATGTTTTCATTCATATCTCGGTTTGGCAATTTGAACTCTGTTTTCCACTGCTTTAACCAAACCATTTCATAATTGCCTGGGCATGCTTTCTTATCCTTTTTGATTTCCTAGTTTATAAACTGCATTTGTGATGTTTTGATTCCAATTTTTGCTTTCTTTATATCTATTTGAATCAGCATCTACTTGTTTTTCTTGTTTGGTTATGAGTCACTATAGTTCCTACCTGTGAATCCTTGTTACATGGAATATTTTCTTTATGCCACTTACCTTAACCCACTTTTTACTGACTCACTAATTTTAATTTACTGACTTCTTTTTCAAATTCTCACCATACTAACCTTTTAAAATATCTTTTCTGATTTTTCACTTTCCTCTAACTTTCTAACCATGGCATAATGACAATTTTTCTATTTAACTTGAATTCTGATACATTTTGGATTGTAACTTCTTCCTTTCAAACTTTTAAACTACTATACAATCCTTAATGCACATTTACTTAACTCATTTACCTCATTCAAATTCTCCCATGCCACTTTGTGTTTTCTTTGCCTATATGCCTACTTGCTTTCCTATTTTTTATATATCCTGGTTTTCCATGTTTCAGGATGTCTGCCTCACAGAGGAAAAGAAAGGGCAAAGCTACTGGCAAGCGCAAAAGAGGAGATTCATCCCAGTCCATCATTGACCTAATGCATGATACCTCATGGCGGGAGAAGAACTTTACACAGCAGGAAAAAGCTGACCAGCTGCTCCCTGCACATGATTCAATAAAATTTGCGAACCGATACTGTGAGCTGAAGTATCCAGCATTTGCAAACTCCAGGAATCTATACCTGGAGAGAACTCTGAGGATTCCAGAAGCACTCCAGTAGTACACCACTGAGCAAATCAAGCAAAGAGGTTGGTTCTTTCTGGAGAGAGCACTGACAGAGGTCAATGCATCTTGGGTCAGGGAATTCTACTGCAATTACTGAGGAGGCCATAGAGGACATTCTCTGGCTCCCAGCCAAGTCCGATCAGCCTGTTGGTTATAAAAAGGCTGAGGAGGACATGCGCCTAATGCGGTTTGATTGGGATGCTGTGAAGGCACGGATAGCTCTCGACCTGACGGTTCCTTGGGAGATGAGTCAGGACACCACCATGCCTAGAGGGATCAAGAGGGCATACTTAAATGATGAGGCTCGGATATGGCACCAGATCTTGAGCAACTATGTGATGCCGAGTACTCATGAGACGAAGATCCCAGCTGCTATGATCACCCTCCTATGGTGTGTGATGGAGGGTAAGAACCTTTATCTGCCACGCTTTATCCGGCATTATATGGCCAGGGTCCATGTCCAAGGCACCCTCCCTTTTTCATATCTGGTTACATAGCTAGGCCGTCGAGCTGACGTGCCATGGGAGGATGCCGATGAGAGACCACCAGCGGCAGACTCCAGGAAGATCATTCCTCATAGTAGGAACTTCCTAGCTTTGGGCTACAGACCACCTCCCTTCACTGCTACTGATGAGAAAGCCCCACCGTCTGCTGGACCCTCTTCATCCACGGCTGCCCCTACTGCCCCTGCTGCCACCAGTGCACCTCTACCTGCCTCTGAGCCTGTATACCGCCTCGTGCACCGCCTATTCCGACAGCTTGATCAGATGGAGTGCCGTAACCGACACTGGTATGAGAGATTGGAGCGTCGCAGCCAGCGACATTATTCGGATCTGAAGCTGATGATCCGACAGGGTGATGACATCCCCTCCGAGCCCGACACACCATCAGAGCCATCAGAGGAGGAGGAGGATGAGCCCCAGGAGGAGACTGATAAACCCATATTTCATGAGTTCTTTTGTGCTTAATTAGAGTGATTTATTCAACTTTTCACCTACTTATTCACATTAATTGCATAGTTTTACTTTCCCTTCCTTATTATGTCATATAATGAAAAACATGTTTTCTAAGCATTAAAAATTAATCATTTTAATTACCTTTATTTCCATTCGATGTCGTGATTAGTGTGTTGAGTAGTTTCAGATTTTCTAAAGGCAGAATGACTTAAAAGGATGGAAAAAAGGAAACATACTAGAATGGAAGGAGGAAGCAAAACGGAGCTTTAAAGAAACTGGTATCCACGCGATCGCATGGATGACGCGATCGCGTGCCAAGCACGAATCAGCAGCGACGCGGCCGCATGCCTGACGCGACCGCGTGCCTCAAGCAGAATATACATGACGCGGTCGCATAACTGACGCGACCGCGTGGCAAGGAAAAGCTCCGAATGACGCGACCGCGTGACCCACGCGGACGCGTGACAGAGGCCACGCACTAGAAATTACAGAATACGCCCCCAGCAAATTCTGAAGCCCTTTTTGGCCGAGATCCAAGTACAGACAGCATAGACCAGAGGTTATAAAGTGTGGGAATGCTTCCATTCAAAAGGAGAGCTCGCATATTTTTCACCTTTCAATGATTTAGATTTAGTTGAGAGGGAGATCTTCTCTCTCTCTCTTTTAGGATTTAGGATTTCTTCTTGCTTTAAGAGTAACTCTGGATCCAGGTTTAATGTTCTTTTAGTTTTTACTTCTATTTATTTATTCCAATATTTGAATTGATTATTATAATTTGATCGAAGAATTCTTCCGTGTTACAGACAGTTATTTGAATTAATGATATTTGAGGTATTTTCAGTTCATGATTGTTCTCTTTGACTTAAGTTATCATTGCTTTCCATCTAAGGATATTTTTATTATTATTCCAGCAATTTTACTTTTTCTTTCCTTTTAGTTCTGGTTAAGAATTTAGTAACTCAACAGTTATTAAACTCGACATAATTGATAATCGTTGTCTTGCTAATTGAGTTGAACTTAAATAATCCCAACCTTCTCTTAGGAAATAATTAGGATTCAAAGGTCAACTTAATTAGTCCCTTGACTTTCCTTTGCTCTGGTAAAGGTTGACCAAGTGGAGTTTAGATTCAACTTTCATTATTGTTGAGAGAGATAACTATGTTGGACCTCTAATTTCTCTACCTTGCTAAAAGTTGCTTTACATTTATTATTTATCTTTAATCGCCATTTAATTCACTCGCCATTTAAATTGCTTGCTTCTCACCTTCTAACCCCGATTACAACCCTTATAACCAATAATAAGAACATACTTCCTCGCAGTTCCTTGAGAAGACGACCCGAGGTTTGAATACTCGGTTAACAATTTTTAAGGGGTTTGTTACTTGTGACACCCAAAACGTTTGTACGAAGGGATTTTTGTCCATTTAGAGACTATATCTACAACGCGACCATTTTTATGACATTCTTTACTGGCAAAAATCTTAACGTCAAAGTGGCACCGTTGCCGGGGAACTGCTAACATGTGCCTTATTATTGGTTATTGTAAATATTTTTCTTTTGCTTGTTTATTTATTTTTCTTTTCCCTTTTTATCCTTATTTGCTACTATGAACTCTCACCCCTCTCGCTTTGAGTTTGGTTCTAATATTGTTAAAGGAAATAGAAGTAATAGCAGGAATGTGCATCAAGGTCAGACCAATCAAGGATGGATGGAACCAAGAGGATCTAATCAACCCTTTTGGCAGCAACACCCTCCGAGATATCCTGGACAAAGACCATTCTACCGTGCATACCCAGCTGAAAGACATGGTGGACAACCTTGTAACTACCAACAAGCCCTACCCCGTGCATATGAACCATCCTTTCAACATAACCTCGAACCACCACACTCACAAGCTTCTCTTCACCATTCGCCATCATATGATCCTTCCTTACCCCAATACCAATCCAATCGTTCCCAATCATCACCACTTTCCTTTGTATCATGTCCAAGTCTGGCAAACCGCGAAGCAAAGGATCGCCTGAAAGAAACAATGATTAAATTTCAAACAACCATTCAACAGCTGGAGCAAGCACTAATTCAATGGGCCACTAGGCGCTCAAATATACAAAGATCAACCACAGCTCCATGTGGACAGCCCGATGAAGAGCGTAGCATGAAAGAATTACTAGAGACTCCAGTGGACAAGACAGAGAATGAATTCGTACTAGAACAAGTGGAAGAAGCTGTCATTGTTCAAGAAGAAGAGTTGGTTGAAGATCTAGGCGATGCTGAACTTCCTTGGGAATACAGAATTGAGGAAATCTCTGTCCAAGACACTACAGTTGATGCTAAGGAGGATACCGTACTATCTCCAAGGCAAGTCGTTTATGAAGAATCAGACGGAATAATCCAAGAAGCAAATTTCCTTGATGATGATAGTCACAAGTCTAGTGCTCCTAGTGATGAACTTGCGTCCGCAAGTGAATTCTCTGAGATTGAAGAATCTTCCCCAAGTGAATATGAAGATGATGCGGAGGTAGATTTCTCTCAACCTCCAATCTATGACTCAAGTGATGAGGAAGACGAAGAAGACTTTGAGCAGAATACAGATACAATCGAAGATCTTTGCAAGGAAGTGGAAGAATTCACAGAAGAGCACATGGAAACGGAACTTGCAGAACCACCAAAAACACCTATCCCAAGGCCATTGCCACCCAATACAAGCTTCAAGTGGGTACAATCCTTAACTTATAATTTTACTTATTCACTTGAATATGGTTTGCTTGAAACAGATGGCCAGCTTAGAGCTCTCTGCGGCTTTAAGAGTAAGAGGGAAATGGCTCGTATTCAGAGCTGGTGCACCAGGTTCAATAAGGTTCCATGCTTCACCTCGAAGTACACAGATTGGTATCGTGCTCAATTGCATGGATCACGGAGGACGTTTGGTCGCTACGGTGAGATTCTACTCTTTAACCCGCCCGAATGGAAACTTACAAATCAAAACGGAGGCGGATCTAAAAACACAGCTTGGAATCATGCATTATGTTCTGACATTCGTCATCCCGGGAGGTTGGATATCTGTTTAAAGCGGCGCAGAAGCTTTACATGCCTACTTTGGGACCCCGGAGGCTATTGGCATTCCAAGCACTGGTGGAGATTTTTGGACAAATTTAAACACAAGCCACCATAACAGGATACTCTTCCAATGTCCAACTTAAGGACTTTAACTAAAAGTGCTAGGTGGGAGATAACCCACCATGGTATGGTCGCTTCTTTTTCAATTTATTTCTTGTTAATTTCTTTCATTTTTCCTTTTTCTTTTTAATTTATTAAACCTGGAATCATGCATAAGCATCCATGATAGTCATTGCATTATGCACTTTTCATGCATAAAAAAAAAGGGTTGCATGACGCGACCGCATGCCCCATGCGATCGCGTCATATCGCGAAAAACACCACCCATGTGACCGTGTGACCCACGCGGCCGCGTGATATATATATCGGCGTAAGGATCCAACGAACAGAAAGTTGGGCTGGAATCGTGCGGCCGTTGTGCGTTTCGCATAAATTGGCCCACGCGATCGCATGCCCCATGCGATCGCGTCACTTGCACAATATCAATCCCACGCGATCGCGTGAGCGACGCAATCGCGTCGCATGGATTGCACATCACCCGAAAAGGAGAGAGAGAGTTGCACTGAAACGGCGCTAGAGTCGTGCAATTAGCACGAATTCCAGCGACGCGATCGCGTGACCCATGCGATCGCGTCACCCCTTTTCCCCCCTCTAATGCGATCGCGCGACCCACGTGATCGCATCACCCCCATTTTCATCCCAACCACGCGACCGCGTGCCCCACGCGGCCGCGTGGATTCGAAAATATAACCCCCCCAGCCCGCGAACCCTATCAGTCGCGCAGCCCTCACCCCCAACCCTCTTCCCCTTCTCTGCCTCCTCTCCCTCCAACCACCACCCACCACCTTCTAGCCGCCACCGCACCATCACCCAGACGCCGCCGCCGACCCGCCACTGCCGCCGTACCACCCCCTCCCCTTCTCTCTCCTTCCTTCTTCCTCTCTCCTCCCCTTTCCACCGCTGCTCGCCGCCACCACCGCCCACCACCGCCGGCCATCCACCGCGTCCCACCCCTTCAGCCAGCAACCCCAACCCCCACCTCCCACCCCTATCCTCTTCCTCCAACACTTAACCTAAATTAAGTTATTATTGCTTCCCATCTAAGGACATTTTTATTCCATCAATTTTACTTTTTCCCTTTTTGGTCTTGGTTAAGAAATCAGTAACTCAACATTATTAAACTCATCATAATTGATAATTGTTATCTTGCTAATTGAACTGAACTTCAATAATCCCAACTTTTTCTTAGGAAATAAATAGGATTCGAAGGTCAAACTAATTAGTCCCTTGACTTTCCTTTACTTTAGTAAAGGTTAACTAAGTGGAATTAAGATTCAACTTTCACTATTGTTGAGAGGAATAACTAAGTTGGACTTCCAATTTCTCTTACCTTGCCAAAAGTTTGCTTTACAGTATTTATTTATTTTAATTCCCATTTAAATTATTTGTCATATCTACTCTTCACTCTCAACCCCGATTTTACAACCTCCATAACCAATAATAAGAACATACTTCCCTGCAGTTCCTTGAGAAGACGACCCAAAGTTTAAAAACTCTGTTATCAATTTTAAAAGGGATTTGTTACTTGTGACAACCAAAACGTTTGCACGAAGGGATTTTTGTTGGTTTAGAGACTATATCTACAACGCGACTGTTTTTATGAACTTCTTTACTGGCAAAAATCTTAACGTCAACCATGCAATTTACATGAATAAGTGGGTGAAGGATTGAATAAATCTCTTGAATTGAGCACAATATATATCATAAAATATGGGTTTATCAACCTCCCCACACTTAAACAATAGCATGTCCTCATGCTAAATCCAAGATAAAGAATAAGGTATGGTTAAAGTGGTGGAATCTCATGCAATGCAATCCATCCTAAATGCAACTACCTAAATGAATCATGCAATTCTAATTGTTATTCACTTGTATATAAAACTTACATGTAGTTAAATTAATTCACATTCTCAAGGAATCATATATGCATAGCTGGTGCACGAAATTGTGATGTCCAGGCTCAAACTATTCCTGGCACCTGAGCAACTTGGTACGCGTAATCGTGATTACACATTCATAATTTGTCACAACTTCGATACTACTAACCAGCAAGTGCACTGGGTCGTCCAAGTAATACCTTACGTGAGTAAGGGTCGAATCCCACGGAGATTGTTGGTATGAAGCAAGCTATGGTCACCTTGCAAATCTCAGTCAGGCGGATATAAAGTGATAATGGTGTTTTCGAATATTATATAATAAAATAGGGATAGAGATACTTATGTAATTCATTGGTAGGAATTTCAGATAAGCGAATGGAGATGCTTTCGTTCCTCTGAACCTCTGCTTTCCTGCTATCTTCATCCAGTCAGTCTTACTCCTTTCCATGGCTGGCTTTATGTGATACATCATCACTGTCAATGGCTACTTTCGGTCATCTCTCGGGAAAATGATCCAATGCGCTGTCACGGCACGGCTAATCGTCTGGAGGCATCACCCTTGCCAATGGCTTCATCTTATCGTCTCAGTGAATAATATGCTCACGCACCCTGTTATGGCATGGCTATTCATCTGTCGGTTCTCGATCATGCTGGAATAGGATTTACTATCCTTTTGCGTCTGTCACTAACGCCCTGCAATCGCGAGTTTGGAGCTCGTCACAGTCATTCATTCATCGAATCCTACTCGGAATACCACAGACAAGGTTTAGACTTTCCGGATTCTCTTGAATGCCGCCATCATTCTAGCTTACGCCACGAAGATTCTAGTTAAGGGATCTAAGAGATATTCATTCTAGCTTATTTCATATAGAACGGAAGTGTTTGTCAGGCACGTGTTCATAGGGGAGATGGTGATGAGCGTCACACATAATCATCACCTTCATCACGTTCTTAGGTGCGAATGGATATCTTAGAAGCAAAATAAGATGAATTGAATAGAAAACAGTAGTACTTGCATTAATCTTTGAGGAACAGCAGAGCTCCACACCTTAATCTATGGAGTGTAGAAACTCTACCGTTGAAAACACATAAGTGAAAGTCCAGGCATGGCTGAGATGGCCAGCCCCCAAAGTCTAAGAACAATGCGTTCAAAGATGATCCTAAGATCCTAAGATGATCAAAAGATGCCTAATACAATAGTAAAAGGTCCTATTTATAATAAACTAGCTACTAGGGTTTACATGAGTAAGTAACTGATGTATAAATCCACTTCCTGGGCCCACTTGGTGTGTGTTTGGGCTGAGCCTGAGTGTTGCATGTGTAGAGGTCCTTCCTGGAGTTGAACGCCAGCTTTTGTGCCAGTTTGGGCGTTCAACTCTGGTTTTGGCTCCTTTTCTGGCGCTGGATGCTAGATTTGGATAGAAAGCTGGCGTTGAATGCCAGTTTACGTCATCTATTCTTGGCCAAAGTATGGACTATTATATATTGCTGGAAAGCCCTGGATGTCTAATTTCTAACGCAATTGGAAGCACGCTATTTCGAGTTCTGTAGCTCCAGAAAATCCACTTTGAGTGCAGGGAGGTCAGAATCCAACAGCATCAGCAGTCCTTCTTCAACCTCTGAATCAGATTTTTGCTGAAGTCCCTCAATTTCAGCCAGAAAATACCTGAAATCACAGAAAAACACACAAATTCATAGTAAAGTCCAGAAATGTGAATTTAACATAAAAACTAATGAAAACATCCCTAAAAATAACTAGATCCTACTAAAAACATACTAAAAACAATGCCAAAAAGCGTATAATTTATCCGCTCATCACAACACCAAACTTAAATTGTTGCTTGTCCCCAAGCAACTGAAAATCAAATAGGATAAAAAGAAGAGAATATACTACAAATTCCAAACTATCAATGAAACAGAGCTTCAATCATATGAGCGGGACTTATAGCTTTTTGCCTCTTGAATAGTTTTGGCATCTCACTTTATCCATTGAGGTTCGGAATGATTGGCATCTATAGGAACTTTAGATTTCGAATAGTGTTATTGACTCTCCTAGTTCAGTATGATGATTCTTGAACACAGCTTTTTTTATGAGTCTTGGCCGTGGCCCTAAACACTTTGTTTTCCAGTATTACCACCGGATACATAAATGCCACAGATACATAATTGGGTGAACCCTTTCAGATTGTGACTCAGCTTTGCTAAAGTCCCCAATTAGAGGTGTCCAGGGTTCTTAAGCACACTCTTTTTTTTTTTTTTTGCTTTGGACCTTGACTTTAACCGCTCAGTCTCAAGTTTTCACTTGACACCTACACACCACAAGCACATGGTTAGGGACAGCTTGGTTTAGCCGCTTAGACCAGGATTTTATTCCTTTAGGCCCTCCTATCCACTGATGCTCAAAGCCTTGGGATCCTTTTTATTTGCCCTTGCCTTTTGGTTTTAAGAGCTTTTGGCTTTTTCTGCTTGCTTTTTCTTTTTCTTTCTATTTTTTTCGCCTATTTTTTTATATTTATTTATTTATTTTTTTTTCTGCAAGCTTTGTTCTTTACTGCTTTTTCTTGCTTCAAGAATCATTTTTATGATTTTTCAGTTTATCAAATAACATGTCTCCTAGTCATCATTCTTTCAAGAGCCAACATATTTAATATTCTTAAACAACAACTTCAAAAGACATATGCACTGTTCAAGCATACATTCAGAAAACAAGAAGCATTGTCACCACATCAATATAATTAAGCTAAGTTCAAGGATAAATTCGAAACTCATGTACTTCTTGTTCTTTTGAATTAAAACATTTTTCATTTGAGAGAGGTGATGGAGTCATAGGACATTTATAACTTTAAGACATAGTTACTACTACTAATGATCATGTAATGAAGACACAAACATAGATAGGCACATAACATAGAAAACGAAAAACAGAAGAAAAAAGAACAAGGAATGAATCCACCTTAGTGATGGTGGCGTTTCCTTCTTGAGGAACCAATGATGTCCTTGAGCTTTTCTATGTCTCTTCCTTGTCTTTGTTGCTCCTCCCTCATTGCTTTTTGATCTTCTCTTATTTCATGAAGCATGATGGAGTGCTCTTGATGTTCCACCCTTAGTTGTCCCATATTGGAACTTAATTCTTCTAGGGAGGTGTTGATGTGCTCCCAATAGTTTTGTGGGGGAAAGTGCATTTGAGGCATTTCCAGGATCTCATGGTGATGAGCTTCATACGCCTCTTGAACTCCATGAATGGGCTCTCTTGCTTGCTCCATCTTTTTCTTAGTGATGGGCTTGTCCTCTTTAATGAGGATATCTCCCTCTATGTCAATCCCAGCTGAATTGTATAGGTGGCAAATGAGGTGAGGAAAGGCTAACCTTGCCATAGTGGAAGACTTGTCAGCCACCTTGTAGAGTTCTTAAGGTATAATCTCATGAACTTCCTAATGGTATTTTTGTGGAAAACTGAATTTTCCAAAACACCAAAAACTCACCGGCAAGTGTACCGGGTCGTATCAAGTAGTAAAACTCACTTAGAGTGAGGTCGATCCCACAGGGATTGATGGATCAAGCAACTTTAGTGGGTGATTAGTTTAGTCAAGCTAACATTTAAGTGAAATTGGGTGAAACTTGCAGCAACAGAATATAAATGACAAGGAATTATAAATTACAGAAAGTAAATGAGCTAAAAAAACTTAAAGAGCAAGAAATGTAAATTGCAAGAATCTTAAATGACAAGAAATGTAAATTGCATGAAATAATAAGGGGAGTGGGTGCTGGGAAATTAAAGGAAGTAGTAAGCAGAACTTAGAACAATTGCAGAAAAATTAACTTGCATGAAAAGTAAAATAGAAGCAATAATTCAAGCAACTGGAAATCTAAATTGCAAGAAGATTAAAAGGGACTGGGTGCTGGGAGCAATATAAACAGCGAGACAAAATTTTAGTGAATAAGAACTTAGAGCAAATGTAGGAACTGTAAATTGGAAGCAATGCAACAGAAAGTAAAAATGCTTGAAGAATGAAAACAGGAAAGTAATGCTTAATTTGCAGCAAATTAAAAGGATGTTGAAGATCTCAGGAGTGGAAGAGACTAGAAAACAAGTCTAGATCTCAAGTCCTTCCTTGGTCCAACAAGAGAATAATTGCAGAAAAGTAAAAGAACAGATTGCAGAAGAAGATTTAAAACAGCAGATGAAATTTGAATTATGCAGTAAAAGAACAAGAGAGAATTCAAGGTGAGATTGAAACAGAATTTCTTCAATTCTCCACCCAAAATTCAAAACAACAATGAAAACTAAAGAGAGAGTTCTCAAATGGAGCCAGCCCCTATACCCTCCAATGGAGCTCTCATAGGGTCTCCTCTACAAAGATGAAAATGATGCCTTTATATAGGCTTTACAAAATGAAAATGAAAAAAAATGAAATGAAAAACAAATTCCTAATCTATCTAATCCTTGTGCCATTGAGTGATGATGTGGGCTTTGCTTGCTTTGGAGTTTAGGAGAAATGGGTTTGGTTGGCCTTGATTCAATTTGGAGAAGAATTGAATTTAAATGAAATTTTGGTTGAATTTTGGCCCATGTGAAATTTTGCTTCCAGGGGGATGCTCAGCTCACTTTGTGAGCCGAGCATTGGTGTCTTGGTGCAAGATTGTTGCATGCCTTGTGCCCCTGGACCGTGTCAAGATGCGCGCTCCACTTCCCTGACCGTGTCAAAATTGCTTGTGTGATGCCCATGGGTAGCGCTCAGCTCACTTTGTGAGCTGAGCCCAATATGAGGCCAAGAAACAAGGAAAGGAAGACCAAGCTCAGCTCACAAAGTGAGCATTATCGAGAGCACAGCACTCTCTAAGTGAGCGCTACTTTGCCTTGGAGTGAGGTTCCAGCTTCGAGCCTTGGTGGAAGCATTGGCTGATTTTTTTGCTTGTTTTTAGCCCTTAAAGATGCATTTCGTTCGTGCCTCTATTTTATGCCAAATATAGGTTGCTATACATCGTTGGAAAGCTCTGAATGTCAGCTTTCCAATGCAACTGGAAGCACATCAATCGGACATCTGTAGCTCAAGTTATAGCCCTTGGAAGGAGGCATGGTCATGCTGTGAACGCCCAGATTTTAACTTAGCGAAATTTCTTGACTCCAAGCACATTTTTCACTCTTGTAGCGCTCAGCTCACTAAGTGAGCGCAGCATTGTATGCTGATTCCCTATTTTCCCTTAATTTGGTCATGGGCCACGCTTTTAAAAGCGTGGCCTAAGGCTCCAAAGTGTGCTCCAACTTTAAAGTGTTCCCCAAAGCTCTTTTTTTCTCCTTTTTAGCTTATTTTGTGCTTCTTTGCTTCTTTTTCTTCTTATTTCCTACATGATTTATAAAATTAAAATATCAAAGAAATATACCAATTAAGTACAAAAGCATTCAATATTTAAGCACAAATTATTAATTTCTTGTATGAAAAAGCATAGAAAAACATGACATGGTGACATGTCATCACAACACCAAACTTAAACCTTGCTTGTCCCCAAGCAAGAAAAGAATCATGCAATAAAGATTGACAATCCAAGGTAAGAAGAATAGCAACTCAATGTCCATGGTAAGCTAGTTTTCTAAGCATGCTACAATCACAAAAGAAATGTAAATGATTGTTGCTTCCATCTAGCTCAATTTATGAAATCTTTCTCTTATAAGTCTTCCTTGAAACAAGCTTTTGATTTTCTTTTTTAGCTTCTCCTTTTGGGTGCTTTGCCCCATGAGTTGATAACAAAGCTACGACTTCTAAATGCTTTGTTTTCAAGTATTACCACTTGATACATAAGCACCACAAGCATTTGATTAGAGGACTTCATTAAGCTCATTTTTCTTTTCTTTTCTTGACTCTCTAATCATTGATGCTCAGAACCTTGAGCTTTGAGGGAGTGCTTTTGCACTTGAGACTAGCCTTGACTTCTAAGTATTTTGTTTTCAAGCATTTGGCTTGATACATAAACACCACAAGTACTTAACAAATAAATTGCCATTGGTACTCAGAGCCTTCAGCTTTCTCATTCTTTCCCTTTTTCTTTTCTTGCTTTAATTGTATTTGCTTCTTCAAGGTTTTCATGATTTTCAAAAGATTTCACAAAATGTACTAGATGAAAACTTCAATTAAATAAAATCCAATGCAATTGAGCAACAATTAATCATACTAGCTTTCCAATACTTGTATGCACATGCTAAACTCTTCTTTAATGCCCTGTTTGTTTATGATCATGATACTTTACTGCTTTAAGCTTTACAAGACTCAGGTTGGTAGTCATAATGGTATGGCAACATATTGCAATTTAGAAATCAAACTATGCCTTTTCATACACACATGCATACAGAGAAGGTAAAGACAATCATGCAGTTTATAGTGCTTGAAACAAATGAGAGGAAAAGGAACTTTACAACCTTGCAGTTCATCTTCTCTATTGTTGTCATTTTCCTCTCATTCTCCTCCTTCCCTTGCCAAACTCAGACTGCTTGCTCGTCCTCAAGCAACAATTAGAACAATGACTAGGGGCTAAGATGGATCATGAATGTCTTACACAATGAAAAGTTAGTAGTACATGTGTTCTAAGCAAGCAAAATTAAAGATAATAATCAAGGCATAAGAGACAGAGACATTGTGATTGCAAACTTAAGAAGGTGAGCATAATACTTTGCATAAAGAATAAGTGGCACACCAAACTTAGTGTGACACTTTTACTTGGAATTGATGCAAGTATCTTGTAAGGATTGGAAGCAAATTTTGTTGCATAGCAACACCAAACTTAGAATGCAATCCTATGTCAATTTATTTGAACTAAAACTAAACAAAAGAAGCTATTATATGTTAAATACAATCACCAAATGAAGAGTCTGTTATGAATAAGGATGTCTTGGTGATGTATTAACAAAAACAGTTAATGAAGGAAAGCATTAAAAACAAGTAAATAAATGAAACAAAGAGAAAACAAAAATTATCCAACTAAGAAGAAAAATAACACTGTAAAAGGCAATATGATTATGCAGACAAGTGATGTTACTGGATTGATTTGCATAGAAAAATAGGTGGCATACCAAACTTAGAATCTTGGTGTGTCACTTTCATGTAAAATTGATGCAATCATCCATGAAGATGGAAAACAGTTTGTTGCAGGGCAACACCAAACTTAGAATGTAACCATATGCCAATTTATTGAAATTTAGACAAAGCAAAGGAAAGAAATGTACCTACTGTCTACCTGTTCTTTACTTTCTTCCTCTTCTTCCAATTTGTTAAGAGGAATGACTTCAAGAGAGGAGAAGATTCAGCTATTGCTCCCTGTCTTGGTTTCCTCTTAGCAAGCTTTCTGTTGTACATGGCTTGATTGAGCTTGCTTGCTATTGGTCCAGGGGTTGGATTGCTTGTGGTTGACCTCCTCTTGAATGTTGTCCTTGGTAGCTTGGTCACAATCCTCTTCTTGGTGCTTTTGTTAATTGCCTTCACTTCTTTGAATCCAAGTCTTGGTGGTTGTGTGATTGTTGGAGTCATCTTTTCATCAAGAGTCTCTTGTATTGGTGGTTCCATGAACTCTTCCTTTATGTACTTCTCTGCCTCACTTGAGTTTGGAATGACTTCTTCACTTTCTTGCTCCTCCAATTCCTCTTTTACACTCAACATTTGTTTTAATAGCTCTTTTATGGAGGACGTTTGTTGATCTTCCCAAGCTTTCTTCATCTCCTCTTCATACCTTTCAATCATGGATTCAAGTGTTGAGGCGTTGTGGTCCAGGGAGGTTTGTGAGAGTTGTGAGTCTTCATGTTCTCTTGTCATCTCAAGTGGCCTTTGTGAATATGCAAGTTCAGGTTCAAATATTTCCACCACCTCTTTTTTTTTTACTAAAAATCCACTTGACTCGGTAGCCTCTTCATCTTGTTTTTCCTTCTTCTTCATTGCACTCACCAATTGGCCTAGCTGCACTTTCATGTTTTTGAGGGAGTTTTCTTGTTCTTTCCAGACTTTCATTGTCTCCTCCTCATATTTTTTGAACATGGACTCAAGCTTTGAGAGCCTTGAGTGGTTCATGGAAGTTTGTGTGGGTGGTGAGTTTTGAAAGGGGCTTTCTGTTGAAGTATGGTCAAGTGATGATATCTTTGGATGAATATCATATGGAGCACTAGAATTCCTTTCCCAGCCACCATTAGAATCATGACTTGCATCATTTTGTGGTGGAGGGAAATATCCCATATGATTTTCTTTCTCATCTTGTGGTTCTGAAGCATAGCTCCATGAATTGGAGTGCCCAGAATTTGAAGTTTCTTGGTGATATTCCCAACCACCATTAGAGATTGGTGATGGTGGGTGATATCCCGTAAAATTTTGTTTGACCAAAAGATGAGTTGAACTCCATTTGTATTTTATAAACATCAATGAAAATTGAAATTACTCATAACAGAGATGAGAATTTCTTAGTGAGGCAAAAACTCAAACACCTTGGTTTCAATCTAAAACAGAAAAGAAAAATAAAGAAAATGCTTGATCTAGACTTCTCACCCACTTAATCATTGTTGATCTAAATCAATCCCCGGCAACGGCGCCAAAAACTTGATGGTATTTTTGTGGAAAACTAAATTTTCCAAAACACCTAAAACTCACCGGCAAGTGTACCGGGTCGTATCAAGTAGTAAAACTCACTTAGAGTGAGGTCGATCCCACAGGGATTGATGGATCAAGCAACTTTAGTGGGTGATTAGTTTAGTCAAGCTAACATTTAAGTGGAATTGGGTGAAACTTGCAGCAACAGAATATAAATGACAAGGAATTATAAATTACAGAAAGTAAATGAGCAAAAAAAACTTAAAGAGCAAGAAATGTAAATTGCAAGAATCTTAAATGACAAGAAATGTAAATTGCATGAAATAATAAGGGGAGTGGGTGCTGGGAAATTAAAGGAAGTAGTAAGCAGAACTTAGAACAATTGCAAAAAAATTAACTTGCATGAAAAGTAAAATAGAAGCAATAATTCAAGCAACTGGAAATCTAAATTGCAAGAAGATTAAAAGGGACTGGGTAATGGGAGCAATATAAACAGCGAGACAAAATTTTAGTGAATAAGAACATAGAGGAAATGTAGGAACTGTAAATTGGAAGCAATGCAACAGAAAGTAAAAATGCTTGAAGAATGAAAACAGGAAAGCAATGCTTAATTTGCAGCAAATTAAAAGGATGTTGAAGATTCAGGAGTGGAAGAGACTAGAAAACAAGTCTAGATCTCAAGTCCTTCCTTGATCCAACAAGAGAATAATTGTAGAAAAGTAAAAGAACAGATTGCAGAAGAAGATTTAAAACAGCAGATGAAATTTGAATTATGCAGTAAAAGAACAAGAGAGAATTCAAGGTGAGATTGAAACAGAATTTCTTTAATTCTCCACCCAAAATTCAAAACAACAATGAAAACTAAAGAGAGAGTTCTCAAATGGAGCCAGCCCCTATACCCTCCAATGGAGCTCTCATGGCGTCTCCTCTACAAAGATGAAAATGATGCCTTTATATAGGCTTTACAAAATGAAAATGAAAAAAATGAAATGAAAAACAAATTCCTAATCTATCTAATCCTTGTGCCATTGAGTGATGATGTGGGCTTTGCTTGCTTTGGAGTTTAGGAGAAATGGGTTTGGTTGGCCTTGATTCAATTTGGAGAAGAATTGAATTTAAATGAAATTTTGGTTGAATTTTGGCCCATGTGAAATTTTGCTTCCAGGGGGATGCTCAGCTCACTTTGTGAGCCGAGCATTGGTGTCTTGGTGCAAGATTGTTGCATGCCTTGTGCCCCTAGACCGTGTCAAGATGCGCGCTCCACTTCCCTGACCGTGTCAAAATTGCTTGTGTGATGCCCATGGGTAGCGCTCAGCTCACTTTGTGAGCTGAGCCCAATATGAGGCCAAGAAACAAGGAAAGGAAGACCAAGCTCAGATCACAAAGTGAGCATTATCGAGAGCACAACACTCTCTAAGTTAGCGCTACTTTGCCTTGGAGTGAGGTTCCAGCTTCGAGCCTTGGTGGAAGCATTGGCTGATTTTTTTGCTTGTTTTTAGCCCTTAAAGATGCATTTCGTTCGTGCCTCTATTTTATGCCAAATATAGGTTGCTATACCTCGTTGGAAAGCTCTGAATGTCAGCTTTCCAACGCAACTGGAAGCACATCAATCGAACATCTGTAGCTCAAGTTATAGCCCTTGGAAGGAGGCATGGTCATGCTGTGAACGCCCAGATTTTAACTTAGCGAAATTTCTTGACTCCAAGCACATTTTTCACTCTTGTAGCGCTCAGCTCACTAAGTGAGCGCAGCATTGTATGCTGATTCCCTATTTTCCCTTAATTTGGTCATGGGCCACGCTTTTAAAAGCGTGGCCTAAGGCTCCAAAGTGTGCTCCAACTTTAAAGTGTTCTCCAAAGCTCTTTTTTTCTCCTTTTTAGCTTATTTTGTGCTTCTTTGCTTCTTTTTCTTCTTATTTCCTACATGATTTATAAAATTAAAAGATCAAAGAAATATACCAATTAAGTACAAAAGCATTCAATATTTAAGCACAAATTATTAATTTCTTGTATGAAAAAGTATAGAAAAACATGACATGGTGACATGTCATCACTTCCATCTCTTCTCCAATCATGATGCTATGGATCATGATGGCCCGGTCTATAGTAACTTCAGACCGGTTGCTAGTGGGAATGATTGAGCATTGAATGAACTCCAACCATCCTCTAGCTACAGGCTTGAGGTCCAATCTTCTTAGTTGAACCGGCTTGCCTTTGGAGTCAACCTTCCATTGAGCTCCTTCTACACATATGTCCATAAGGACTTGGTCCAACCTTTGATTAAAGTTGACCCTTCTAGTGTGGGGGCGTTCATCTCCTTGCATCATGGGCAAGTTAAACGCCAACCTCACATTCTCCGGACTAAAATCTAAGTATTTCCCCCGAACCATTGTAACATAGTTTTTTGGATCCGGGTTCTTACTTTGATCATGGTTCTTGGTGATCCATGCATTGGCATAGAACTCTTGAACCATTAGGATGCCGACTTGTTGGATGGGATTTGTTAGAACTTCCCAACCTCTTCTTTGAATTTCATGTCGGATCTCCGGATACTCATTTCTTTTGAGTTTAAAAGGGACCTCAGGGATCACCTTCTTCTTGGCCACAACATCATAGAAGTGGTCTTGATGGGCTTTGGAGATGAACCTTTCCATCTCCCATGACTCGGATGTGGAAGCTTTTGTCTTCCCTTTCCCCTTTTTAGAGGATTCTCTGGTCTTAGGTGCCATCAATGGTAATGGAAAAACAAAAAAGCTATGCTTTTACCACACCAAACTTAGAATATTGCTCGCCCTCGAGCAATAAACAAAACACTAGAAGAAGAAGAAGAAGAAATATGGAGAGGGAGAGAGAGATGTGGTTTCGGCCAAGAAGAGTGTAGAGGGGTGTGTTGTGTGAATTTGATGAAGAATGGGGGTCTTTATATAGGGAAGGGAGGGGGGGTTAAGGTTCGGCCATATGGGTGGGTTTGGGTGGGAAATTGGTTTTGAATTTTGAAGGTAGGTGGAGTTTATGAGGTAGGTTTATGGGGAAGAGTGGATGGATGTGAGTGGTGAAGAGGTGATAGGGAAGAGAGATTGAGGTGATTGGTGAAGGGTTTTTGGGGAAGAGTGTTTATGGGGTTGTGTGAAAGAGAGTGGTGAGAAGAAGTGAGTGGAGGTAGGTGGGGATCCTGTGGGGTCCACAGATCTTGAGGTGTTCAAGGATTTACATCCCTGCACCCATTAGGCATGTAAAAATGCCTTTGTACCCAACTCTGGGCATTCAGCGCCAGGTTGGTGGCCATTTTGGGCGTTCAATGCCCATTTGTGTGCCATTTCTGGCGTTGAACGCCAGAACCATGCCTGTTCTGGCGTTCAGCGCCCAGAAGCTGCCCATTTTGGGCGTTCAGCGCCAGAACCATGCTCTGTTCTGGCATTGAACGCCAGACAGATGCTCTTCCAGGGTGTGATTTTTCTTCTGCTGTTTTTGATTCTGTTTTCAATTTTTATATTTATTTTGTGACTCCACATGATCATGAACCTACAAAGACATATAACTAAGGAAAATATAGTTAGATAAATAAAAATTGGGTTGCCTCCCAACAAGCGCTTCTTTAGTGTCAATAGCTTGACAGTGGGCTCCCATGGAGCCTCACAGATGTGCAGAGCTTTGTTGAGACTCTCCAACACCAAACTTAGAGTTTGGATATGGGAGTTCAACACCAAACTTAGAGTTTGGTTGTGGCCTCCCAACACCAAACTTAGAGTTTGACTGTGGGGGCTCTAGTTGACTCTGCTTTGAGAGAAGCTTTTTCTGCTTCCTCTCCATGGTTGCAGAGGGAGATTCTTGAGTTTTAAACACAAGGGAGTCCTCATTCCATTGAAGGACTATTTCACCTCTGTCAACATCAATCACAGCTCTTGCTGTGGCCAGGAAAGGTCTTCCTAGGATGATGGATTCATCCTCTTCCTTTCCAGTATCCAGGACTATGAAATCAGTAGGGATGTAAAGGCCTTCAACCTTTACTAACACGTCCTCTACTTGTCCATAAGCCTGTTTTCTTGAACTGTCTGCCATCTCTAATGAGATTTTAGCAGCTTGCACCCCATAGATTCCCAGTTTCTCTATTACAGAGAGGGGCATGAGGTTTATTCCTGAACCAAGGTCACACAGAGCCTTAAATATAATGGTGCCTATGGTGCAGGGTATTATGATCTTTCCAGGATCCAGTCTCTTCTGAGGCAATGTCAGTTGATCCAGATCACTTAGTTCATTGATGAACAAGGGAGGTTCAACTTCCCAAGTATCAATGTCAAATAATTTGGCATTCAGCTTCATGATTTCACCAAGAAACTTGGCAGTTTGCTCTTCAGTAACATCCTCATTCTCTTCAGAAGAGGAATACTCATCAGAGCTCATGAAGGGCATAAGGAAGTTCAATGGAATCTCTATGGTCTCTAGATGAGCCTCAGATTCCTTTGGTTCCTCAGAGGGAAGCTCCTTATTGGTCACTGGACGTCCCAGGAGGTCTTCCTCCTTGGGATTCACGTCCTCCTCTCCCTCATTGGGTTCGGCCATTTTGCTTATGTCAATGGCCTTGCACTCTCCTTTTAGATTCTCTTCTGTATTGCTTGGGAGAGTACTGGGAGGGATTTCAGTGATCCTTTTACTCAGCTGGCCCACTTGTGCTTCCAAATTTCTAATGGAAGACCTTGTTTCATTCATGAAACTTACAGTGGCCTTAGATAGATCAGAGACTAAGTTTGCTAAATTAGAAGTATTTTGTTCAGAGTTCTCTGTCTGTTGCTGAGTGGATGATGGAAAAGGCTTGCTATTGCTAAACCTGTTTCTTCCACCATTATTAAAGCCTTGTTGGGGCTTTTGATCCTTCCATGAGAAATTTGGATGATTTCTCCATGTTGAGTTATAGGTGTTTCCATAAGGTTCACCTAAGTAATTTACCTCTGCTATTGCAGGGTTCTCAGGATCATAAGCTTCTTCTTCAGAAGATGCCTCTTGAGTACTGTTGGATGCAGCTTGCATTCCATGCAGACTCTGAGAGATCATATTGACTTGCTGAGTCAATATTTTATTCTGAGCCAATATGGCATTCAGAGTATCAACTTCAAGAACTCCCTTCTTCATAGGCGTCCCATTACTCACAGGATTCCTTTCAGAAGTGTACATGAACTGGTTATTAACAACCATGTCAATGAGTTCTTGAGCTTCTGCAGGCGTTTTCTTTAGGTGAATGGATCCACCTGCAGAAGTGTCCAGTGACATCTTTGATAGCTCAGATAAACCATCATAGAATATATCCAGGATGGTCCATTCTGAAAGCATGTCAGAAGGGCACTTTTTGGTCAACTGTTTGTATCTTTCCCAAGCTTCATAGAGGGATTCACCTTCTTTCTGTTTGAAGGTTTGAACATCAGCTCTAAGCTTGCTCAGCTTTTGAGGAGGAAAGTACTTGGCTAAGAAAGCCGTGACCAGCTTATCCCAAGAGTTCAGGCTATCTTTAGGTTGAGAGTCCAACCATAATCTAGCTCTGTCTTTTACAGCAAAAGGGAAAAGCATGAGCCTGTAGACTTCAGGATCTACTCCATTAGTCTTAACAGTATCACATATATGCAAGAATTCAGTTAAGAACTGAAAAGGATCTTCAGATGGAAGTCCATGAAACTTGCAGTTCTGCTGCATCAGAGAAACTAATTGAGGTTTCAGCTCAAAGTTGTTTGTTCCAATGGCAGGAATGGAGATGCTTCTTCCATGTAAATTGGAATTAGGTGCAGTAAAGTCACCAAGCATCTTCCTTACATTATTATTATTTTCGGCTGCCATCTCCTCTTCCTGTTCGAAAATTTCTGAAAGGTTTTCTCTGGATTGTTGTAATTTAGCTTCTCTTAATTTTCTCTTCAGAGTCCTTTCAGGTTCTGGATCTGCTTCCACAAGAATGTTCTTGTCCTTGCTCCTGCTCATATGACAAAGAAGAAGGCACAGAAAAATAATAATAATAATAGAGATCCTTTATACCACAGTATAGGGATCCCTGTGTAAGTAGAAGAAGAGGGGGAGACAAAGAATGTAATGTAATGGGAGAAACACAACTGTGAGGATGGCAGAGATGTGAGATGAGATGTTAGGATATGAATGAATAAATAGAATAAGATGGGGGAGGGATAATTTTCGAAAATTATTTTGAAAAAGAGTTAGTGATTTTCGAAAAATGGTTTTTGAAAATTGTTAGTATTTTTTCAAAAAATTTTTAAAATTAAAAATAAAAATAAGAATAATTAGTTAATTAAAATGAAATTTTTGAAAAAGAGGGAAGATATTTTTGAAAATTAGAGAGAGAGAGTTAGTTAGGTAGTTTTGAAAAAGTAAAGAAACAAACAAAAAGTTAGTTAGTTAGTTGAAACAAATTTTGAAAAGATAGGAAGTTAGGAGGTTAGGAAAGATATTTTGAAAAGATATTTTTGAAAAAGATAAGATGAGAAGATATTTTTGAAAAGATATGATAGAAATTAGTTTTTGAAAAAAAGATTTGATTTTTAAAATCACAATTAATGACTTGATTCACAAGAAATCACAAGATATGATTCTAGAACTCAAAGTTTGAATCTTTCTTAACAAGCAAGTAACAAACATCAAATTTTTGAATCAAAACATTAATTGATTATGTTTTTTTCGAAAATTTGGTATAAAAATAAGAAAAAGATTTTTGAAAAATATTTTTGGAATTTTCGAAAATAACTAAGACTTTTGAAAAAGATTTGATTTTTGAAAAAGATTTTGAAAAAGATAAGATTTTCAAATTGAAAATTTGATTTGACTTATAAGAAACAACTTGATTTTTAAAAATTTTTGAAAAAGTCAACTCAATTTTCGAATTTGATGAGAGAAAAAGGGAAAGATATTTTTTTGATTTTTGAAATTTTTATGAAAAACATGAAAATTATGCAATGCATGAAATTTTTAGATCAAAACAATGAATGCATGCAATAATGCTATGAATGTCAAGATGAACACCAAGAACATTATGAAGATCATGATGAACATCAGGAACACATTTTTGAAAAAAATTTTTATGCAAAGAAAACATGTAAGACACCAAACTTAGAAATCTTTCATGTTTAGACTCTAACAAACGAAAAATGCACATGTAAAACAAGAAAAGACACAAAACATGAAAACATCAAGATCAAACAAGAAGACTTACCAAGAACAACTTGAAGATCATGAAGAACACTATGAATGCATGATATTTTCGAAAAATGCAAGATGCACATGCAATTGACACCAAACTTATGATATGACTCAAGACTCAAACAAGAAACAGAAAAATATTTTTGATTTTTATGATTTTCTAATTTTTTTGTAATTTTTTTCGAAAATTAATTGAAAAAGAAAAAATAAGGATTCCAAAATTTTTAACATGAATTCCAGGAATCTTGCATTCTTAGTCTAAAGCTTCAGTCGAGGAATTAGACATGGCTCACTAGCCAGCCAAGCTTTCAATGAAAGCTCCAGTCCAAAACACTAGACATGGCCAATGGCCAGCCAAGCTTCAGCATTTAACACTAGAGTATATTGCTCTTGATAACAAATTGCTGCCTCAGTCCTAATAAATTTAGACATGGCTTCATGAAACACTAGAATTCATTCTTAAAAATTCTGAATCAAAATATATTTTTGAAAACATTTTTATTTTTTTTTTCGAAAACAGATGAGAAAATTTTAGAAATATTTTTGAAAAATTTTTGAAAATAAAATAAAAAGAAAATTACCTAATCTGAGCAACAAGATGAACCGTCAGTTGTCCAAACTCGAACAATTCCCGGCAATGTCGCCAAAAACTTGGTGTTGTTGCCGGATCAAACTTGGCACTTATGTTACCGGACCAAAAGCTTGCCGAAAACTCGACCAATCCCCGGCAACGGCGCCAAAAACTTAGTGCACGAAATTGTGATGTCCAGGCTCAAACTATTCCTATCACGTGAGCAACTTGGTACGCGTAATCGTGATTACATATTCATAATTTGTCACAACTTCGATACAACTAACCAGCAAGTGCATTGGGTCGTCCAAGTAATACCTTACGTGAGTAAGGGTCGAATCCCACGGAGATTGTTGGTATGAAGCAAGCTATGGTCACCTTGCAAATCTCAGTCAGGCGGATATAAAGTGATAATGGTGTTTTCGAATATTATATAATAAAATAGGGATAGAGATACTTATGTAATTCATTGGTAGGAATTTCAGATAAGCGAATGGAGATGCTTTCGTTCCTCTGAACCTCTGCTTTCCTGCTATCTTCATCCAGTCAGTCTTACTCCTTTCCATGGCTGGCTTTATGTGATACATCATCACTGTCAATGGCTACTTTCGGTCATCTCTCGGGAAAATGATCCAATGCGCTGTCACGGCACGGCTAATCGTCTGGAGGCATCACCCTTGCCAATGGCTTCATCTTATCGTCTCAGTGAATAATATGCTCACGCACCCTGTTATGGCACGGCTATTCATCTGTCGGTTCTCGATCATACTGGAATAGGATTTACTATCCTTTTGCGTCTGTCACTAACGCCCTGCAATCGCGAGTTTGGAGCTCGTCACAGTCATTCATTCATCAAATCCTACTCGGAATACCACAGACAAGGTTTAGACTTTCCGGATTCTCTTGAATGCCGCCATCATTCTAGCTTACGCCACGAAGATTCTGGTTAAGAGATCTAAGAGATATTCATTCTAGCTTATTTCATATAGAACGGAAGTGTTTGTCAGGCACGTGTTCATAGGGGAGATGGTGATGAGCGTCACACATAATCATCACCTTCATCACGTTCTTGGGTGCGAATGGATATCTTAGAAGCGAAATAAGATGAATTGAATAGAAAACAGTAGTACTTGCATTAATCTTTGAGGAACAGCAGAGCTCCACACCTTAATCTATGGAGTGTAGAAACTCTACCGTTGAAAATACATAAGTGAAAGTCCAGGCATGGCCGAGATGGCCAGCCCCCAAAGTCTAAGAACAATGCATTCAAAGATGATCCTAAGATCCTAAGATGATCAAAAGATGCCTAATACAATAGTAAAAGGTCCTATTTATAATAAACTAGCTACTAGAGTTTACATGAGTAAGTAATTGATGTATAAATCCACTTCCTGGGCCCACTTGGTGTGTGTTTGGGCTGAGCCTGAGTGTTGCACGTGTAGAGGTCCTTCCTGGAGTTGAACGCCAGCTTTTGTGCCAGTTTGGGCGTTCAACTCTGGTTTTGGCTCCTTTTCTGGCGCTGGACGCCAGATTTGGGTAGAAAGCTAGCGTTGAACGCCAGTTTACGTCGTCTATTCTTGGCCAAAGTATGAACTATTATATATTTCTGGAAAGCCCTGGATGTCTACTTTCCAACGCAATTGGAAGCACGCTATTTCGAGTTTTGTAGCTCCAGAAAATCCACTTTGAGTGCAGGGAGGTCAGAATCCAACAGCATCAGCAGTCCTTCTTCAACCTCTGAATCAGATTTTTGCTCAAGTCCCTAAATTTCAGCCAGAAAATACCTGAAATCACAGAAAAACACACAAACTCATAATAAAGTCCAGAAATGTGAATTTAACATAAAAACTGATGAAAACATCCCTAAAAGTAACTAGATCCTACTAAAAACATACTAAAAACAATGCCAAAAAGCGTATAATTTATCCGCTCATCAATAGCCAAACCCTAGATAATGTTAAAGCACTTTTACAATTGAGATGGGTAAAAATATTTTTCAAACTTGTAAGAAAATTAACAATTCAAGCAGAGATATATGGAGATGAGCTATTGAACCCTCACTGGATTTTGTGTTTACTCTCTAGTCACTCAGTGTTTATTGGGTTAATCACTCTATTCCTCTTTTTATCCTTACTTTCTATAACTTTGTTCTTCATCTAATCAATCAACAATTATAGAATACAGACATACAAAAATCATGAGGTCTTTTTCAAGGTTGTAATGGGGCCAAGGTAAAGGTAAGGGTATATGTATAAGACTAAGTGAGCTAATAAGTGAATCCTTGATTAATCTAAGATCTCACCTAACATACATATTTTGTAATTCAAATCTTCTTAACCTATTTGCCCAGATTTTCTCACTTTGTATTGCAAGCTCATGCATTAACTTTAATTTTATTCCATGTGCATTGATTCTTTTCATTTTGCAATTGGAGAATTTTTGTATCCCCTTAATTAAATACTGAAAAAAATATATATATATATATATATATTTATATATTTATATATTTATTTTTAATGCACATAGTAATTCAATTGTTTTGATTTCACATGAGCATGCTTCCCAAATTTTTTATTTTGAAACATCTTTATTCTTTTTAACTTTCTACCTTTGTTTCTATCATCCATGTTCCCATAAAGTTTCCCACACTTAAACAATACACAATTTTTATCTTAAGCTAACCAAGGATTCAACTTGGGATTTTTATCTTGTTTTTCTGCTTAAGGCTAGTAATGTGGTTTATAGAACAAGAGGGGTTTAAAAGCTCAAGGAGGCTAACAAGGGTGATGTAAAAGGTTGGCTAATTTAGGATAAGTGAGCAAATTTTTCAAGCAATGGCCTCAATCATATCTTAGTATGTATCTATATTCTATATTGGACATATAGATTAAAACAAATCAAACAACATCAGAATAAAAAGAAGGGCGAAACACACAGGAATAAAAATTATGATTTGAATATAACCATACAATTAAGCTCAAAACTCACAGGCTGTGTGTTCTCTAGCTCAAAAATCATATATCAGTTATATATGTCATGCAAGTAGAAATTAAGAGTTCCCATTATTCTCAATGTAAAATTTTTTGGGTGGCTTTAAAGTTTTAGTGTTCCTCCTTGATGAAATGTTGTTAACTAACTAACATGTTATGTTCTATATACAAGGTGTGTGGATTATTTTTTATTATGTTAAAGTCTCTAGTTTACTTCCTTTTTATTTTCAATTTAAACCAAACTATCATATGCTAAAAGAGTAAACTATACTAATTAATCCACATATTCTATAACTAATAAGTTTAGAATTGCAAACTAAACTAAGTGGCTAAAATATGAACTAAAGTGCAAAATGCAGAAAATAGAGTAAAAACACATGAAAAGAACAATGTATAAGTACTGAAAGATAAAAATAAAAATAAAGATAAAAATACAGAAAATAACCAAAATAAAATAAAAGAGTCTGTAGTGGTTCACCAAAAAAATACGCCAGAGATGGCGACCTCCCCACACTTAAAATAAAGCATCGTCCTCGATGCTCACTCAAGCTGGGTGTGAAGGAGTGTCATCACTGGAAGGATGGGCTGCTGGAGTCTCTGTGGGGGCCTGAGGATCTGCAGACTGGATGAGCGTATGAGGATCTGTCTGCTGTAGAGGAGGCTCTGATTGGATGGGAATCTCTGGATCTGCGGCCTGGATCTGGTGTGGTACCTCCTGCTGTGGCACAGCCTGCTCTGGTCCTGCCTGTGCAGCTTGGGTAGGTGTCTCCTCCTCGTGATCGTCCTCCTCCACCTCAGATGTATCATAAGGGGTGTCAGGCTCGGAGGGGATGTCGCTGCCAGATCAGATCATCAATTTAACGTGCTCATAGCGTCGCTTGATGCGACGCTCCATACGATCCAAGCGGGCAAAGAGTCGATGCACCAAATGGTAGATAGGCTCAGGAGCAGCTGTGGGTGTAGTGAGTGGGGCTGGTGCAGCAGTGGAAGAAGAAGGGGGCAGCTGAAGGTGTGGCTGTCTCATCAGAAGCAGTAAGGAATGGAGGTCTATAGCCTAAAGCCAGAAAGTTCCTACTGTGAGTAATGATCTTCTTGCAGTCCGCAGCAGGTGGCTTCTCATCAGCATCCTCCCAAGGCACGTCAACTCGACGGCCTAGTTGGGTGACCAGGTAAGGGAAAAGGAGGGTGCCTCTGACATGAACCCTAGCCATATAGTGCCGGATGAAACGAGGCAGATACAGGTCCTTACCCTCCAGCACTCACCATAGAAGCGTGATCATAGTGGCAGGCAGCTCTGTCTCATGAGTGCTCGGCATAATAAAGTTACTCAGGATCTGGTGCCAGAGCCGAGCCTCATCATTCAAGTATATCCGCTTGATTCCTTTAGGCATGGTGGTGTTCTTACCAATGACCCATGGGACAGTAGGGTCAAGAGCTATCCTCTCCTTGACAGCATCCTAGTCAAATCGCATAAAGCGCATGTCCTCTTCAGCCTTTTGGTAACCGTCTGGCTGATCGGACTTAGGCTGAAGGCGCAGAATATCCTCAATGGCTTCCTCAGTTACTAATATCTGTTTCCCTCTGAGGTGCACTGCATCTAGGGAAGTCTTGAAATAGTTGCAGTAAAACTCTCTTACCCAAGAAGCATTGACCTCAGTCAAATTTCTCTCCAAGAAAAACTAGCCTCTTTGTTTGATCTGATCGAAGGTGTACTATTGTAGTTCTTCTAGAATTTTCAAAGTCCTCTCTAGGTACAGATTTCTGGAGGTGGCAAACACGGGATACTTCAGCTCACAATATCAGTTTGCAAACTTAATGGGATCATTGGCAGGGAGGAGCTGGTCAGCCTTCTCCTGTGGGGTAAAGTGCTTTTCTCGCCAGGAGTCATCATGCATGATGTCCAGGATAGACATAGAGGATTCACCTCTTTCCGTTTGCCAGTTGTTGCCTTTCCTTTTCCCTTTCTTTGAGGGTCAGACATCCTGAAAAATAGAAATCTAGGATATAATAAAAGCAGGAAAATAAGTAGGCAAATAACAAGATAAGCACATAGTGGCAAAGGAGCAGTAGAATAATTAAATGAGTTGAATAATTGTGCATTTTGGAGTGTTTTGGAGTTAAAAAGCTGAGATGAGAAATTACAATCCAAAATATATTATAAGTAAAATACTTGTTAATTAGGAGCAACAATAATCATGCCATGAGTCAAAAAGTTGAAAGAGTTAGTCAGAAAGCAGAGGGGGAAGTTAGAAAGTTAAAAGTGGGTGAAACTGAAAAAGAGGTTAGAAAGCGAAAAATAGTGAGTTAGTAAAAAGAAAGTCAGAGTAAGTGGCATGATGATTGGTTTCTAAGTAACAAGAATTTCACAATTTGAAGCAACAGAGAACTCATATTCAAGCAAGGAAATCAAGTTGTTGTTGATTCATATAGATATAGAAATAGCGAAAAGTGAAATCTAATCATCAATAATGTGATTTATTAACCGGGAAAACAGAGGAATAAGAATGCTGGCCCGTGCATTCATGAATTGGTTTGGTAAAAGCTGAGGAGTGCCAAATTCAAATTGCCAAAACCAAAACATAAATGAATATCAAAATAATTTACAGAAAATTGGGCAGCATTCAGGCTAAAATTGGGCGTTCCTGGGTAATAAACAGCAAGCAGAATAGTTCATATAACTTAAAACAAATCTGCAAATAGACATAAATAATATGAATATGAAAGAGCAGTCGCAATAGCAGCATGAACAGTAAGAACATCATATGAACAATACTAACATCACCGCAACAGCAGAATTGCGAAAATTATAAAACAAGTAGCAAGAACAGCGCAATGAATCAGGCCTAAATCGACTAACCACATCCTAGCTACCTAACCACCTAGAATCCACTACAACATACATCTCTAACTATCCTAAATTTAAACATAAACGGAAAAAAATATGCAACTAACTATGAATGAAAGAAAGGTGGCATTCGGCGGAACCTGGTAGGCATATGAACTAAGCTAGGGAATTGAGAGATGGCAGGGGTGTGGTTGCGGTGGTGTTGCGAAGGGCACGGTGGCGCGATGGCAGAACAGGGTGGTTGGCGCAGCGGTTGGTGGCTGTTTAGTGGCAGGGGGGTTCCGGGTGGGGGTAATGGTGGAGAGGGGGTTCAGGAGGGGGAAAGGAAGGGTGTGAGGGTGATAGTGGTGGGAGGCGCGGCGGTGACGGCGTGGTAGTGGTGGTGGTCGCGGAGGGGGCAGCGGTGGTGGAGGAAAGAAGAGAAGGGAAAGAGAAGAAAGAGAGGGAAGGAAGAAGGGGGGTGGCGTCGCGGTCGTGGCTGGGTGGTCGAGGGTGGTGATGTGTGGAAAACGATCCAACACAAAACTCACCGGCAAGTGTACCGGGTCGCATCAAGTAATAATAACTCACGTGAGTGAGGTCGATCCCACAAGGATTGAAGGATTGAGCAATTTTAGTTTAGTGGTTGATTTAGTCAAGCAAACAGAAGTTGATTTGAGTGAATTTGTGTTCAAGAAGAATTAAATTGCATAGAATGTAAAAGGGAATGGGTAATTTGCAGGAAATTAAAGAGAATAGAAAATAAAAGTGCTGAATCTCAAAGAACAAGAAATTAAATGGCAGAAACTTAGAATGCAAGAAATGTAAATTGCAAAATCTTAAAGTTCAAGAAATGTAAATGGCTTGAATTGTAAATGGGTCAGGGATGTGGGATTGTAAGAATTAAACAAAAGAACAGTAAATCTCAACACATAGAAGAATAGAATATGACTTGAATTGAACTGGATCTAAAATGGAAACGTAAAAGAATTTGAAAAGCATTCAACAGAGAAAATAAAATGATGACTCCAGATCTCAGGACCCAAGAGACTAGATAACCAAGCCTAGATCTCAATGCCTTCCTAGATCCAAATTGAGAATTCAATTGCAAGAAAAGTAAAGATCCAGCAGTAGAAGAAAAGAAGTGAAATCATAAATTCTCAATGATGCAGTAAATCAAAACAGAGAGATCTCAAGGTGAGATTGAAACAGAATTCCTTTAATTCTCAACACTCAAGACTCAGACAAAGTGTGTAGAAAAGAAAACAAAAACAACCCAGAGGAAGAGAATTCAATTCTCCTTCCCAGGAACTCTCAAATTCTAAAAGCAACTACTAAAGTGAGCTGTCTACTGCAAGTATTAAAAATTCTAAAAAGGAAGCTCTCTAAAACTTCAAATCCTAAGCTATTTATAAACTTTCTTCAAATGATCATTAAGCCTTGAATTGGGCCTTTAGCCTTGATGGAATTGGGTTGATAGTAGCCTCCGTTGATTGCTCTTGGTGTTGGGAAGAAATCCATTAGTGAACTGGGCCATGAACCATTCACGTTTGAGTCAACGTTTGAGGCAAACGTTGACTCAAATGTCCCTTGTGTGACATTATGCAGCCCGGCCAAGTTGCTGTCTTCCACGTTTGAGCCAACGTTTGAGGTCAAACGTGAGCTCAAACGTGGTTCCCCCATGCTACTCCTTTGGCCAACGTTTGGCCCAACGTTTGAGGCAAACGTTGGCACAAACGTGGCTCACTCAATGCATCAAACAGAGGTGCTCTTCTTTGCTTTTATGACGCCAACGTTTGACCTCACGTTTGAGGCAAACGTTGGCTTGCTCCAGGGGTGCTTCTCCTTGCTAATATGTGGCCAACGTTTGACCTCACGTTTGAGGCAAACGTTGGCTCAAACGTTGCCATGCCCAGGAGTGCTCTTTCTCTTCTCTTTGGCGCCAACGTTTGACCTCACGTTTGAGGCAAACGTTGGCACAAACGTTGCCTTCCCTTGCTCCTTCTTCAGCCAACGTTTGCCTCAACATTTGAGGCAAACGTTCGCGCAAACGTTGGCTCATCTCCAGGGTGTTCTTCATCTGCTTCTCACGTTTGAGTTAACGTTTGAGGCAAACGTTAGCTCAAACGTGAATCCCTCTTTTCAAGCCCATTCTTGAAACCTTCTTCCAAGCTTTCTTTCACCTATCATCAACCAACAATTGCATCAAAGCTATGCTTTAATCATGAGAGTTATTCTTTTTCTTGTCATATAAGCAATTATGGCATAAAACTCATGAAAATGTATCAATTCATCCATAGTTGATTGAATCTAAGGAAACATGAAATTCCACCCAATTGGCTTACTTGTGGCCCAAGAAAGTGCATAAAACTAAATGAAAACAAAGGAAAAAGACTAGTGAAACTAGGCTAAGATGACTTGTCATCACAACACCAAACTTAAAACTTTCTTGTCCCCAAGCAAGAAAAGAATTATGCTCAAAGGTCCTTTCAATTAGAATGGATTTGAAGAATTACATGTACTATCCTGTGAGTGAAGTGATTAAGTGACAGTGGGGTGAACTCTAAATTATGTGCTCATGCAAGGGCTTCAGTGCTTACTAGTCCCTACATCTTGGGAATCTTTGGTCTTAGAACTTTCATCCAAATAATATCATGGAGATCTCTCTATAGGTAATCACCTTGAAGCAGCTTATCGTTTCTGAGCTTTGGCCTTGACTCTAAGTGTCATGTCTCAAAGCGGCTCTTTAGATAAGCTTTCAATCAATACTCCTAAACCAGTTGGTTTTAAGGTATTAGGTGTTGAAGCACCCCTTAGGATTTACTTGCTCAAGCCTCTCTCTTTGACACAGTTCGACCACAAGCATTTACTAGGATAACAACTCTTTGAGTTCTTGTTTCTTTCTTCTTTTCTGCCTAGTAATTGATGCTCAGAGCCTTGGGCCATGTTCTTTTTGTTTTTGTATTTTCTTTATTTTCTTTTGTTTTGTTTGCTACTTGTTGGATCAATAAATGTTTGAGAATCTCCACAACACTTCTTTGAACTCTATGTCCCGCCTATGAGCTCCTATGCAAGTTTTCATAAGCATGCAACCTCAATACATAATCATACAACTAGAACCACCACTTTTCCTAATCCTTTGCTTGCCTCAAAATTGTTTAATTCCTCGATCCTTCTTTTCAAAGAAATTTCATGTGATGCATTTTTGAAATATTGAGTGCAAACAAGTTTGGAGAGTATAGTGTTGTAAATGATCAAGCATCTTGATTATTGAATTGCAGAAAAACTATACTAGACAGAAGGACAGATAGGGGTATAATATCACTTTCAATCACAGCAATATCTGATAATGAACAATACAACCTTTTGGAGTTTACTTGATGTCCTCTTCCTCATCATCATTGCTGGTCTTCACATTCCTCTTTCTCCTCTTTGATTGATGATGCTAAATCTTCCAAAAGTTTGTATGGTGCTCTGCAATGATATTGAAAGTTGCTTGTTCCCCAAGCACTTGAAAAATGGTTAGCATGCATAATTTATTTGTGGGCCTTTGAACTTACTTTGGTGTGGGAACACCAAACTTAGTACCTTGCCAATGGTTCTCATGCATTAGATTAACCATGTGTGAAACTCTTTTTCTTTTTCAAAAGCAATAGAACTAAAAACTAGGAAACAGCAGAATAGTTAACTAGTTCGTCTAGATGCTTGAAGCTAGCATTATGTAGAAAGTGAGAATGTGTTTTATGATGGGATTTTGGTGGAACACCAAACTTAGAATCCTTCATTCTCCTTTATATTGTTTTGGTGTGTAACACCAAACTTAGCTTCTTGCAATATAGATGAAGTTAATCAACCTTTTTATTAAAATAGCTATGAAAAGAGAACTACCTCAGGTTGGGTTGCCTCCCAACAAGCGCTTCTTTATTGTCATTAGCTTGACATCCTCTATGCTTGCTCAGCTCAGATTCTGAGCTTCCTTCTCCTTGTCCCATTGTCCTCCTAAGTGAGGCTTTGCTCTGTGATGCTCATCCTGCATGAGTGATTCTTTTCCTTTAGCCCTCTTCTCACCCATTTCTGCGAGGTTCTTAGCCAGTTGTTGCATTTGCTTCTCAATTCTTATGACTGAGGCTTCCTGGTTCTTCATTGTTACCTCTTGGTGTTTCATCATTCTCTCTATTAAGGTCTCCAGATTGGTGATCCTCTGAGAGTCTTGTGAGATTGGTTGGTTGTGGGGTGTTGGGGGTTGGAAGGGTGGGTAGTGTGGTGGTATGTAGTGATTGTTGTTGGTATGGTAGTGTTTTTGCAGGATTGGGAAATTAGAGTTATTGTAGTTGAAGTCCCTTTGTTCCTGATGTTGAGAGTCCCTCATTCTTAGATAAGAATGTGGCTTCCATGGTGGAAATTGTGCATTCACTGTAGTAGAATGTAGAAAATTAATTTGTCTAGCTATTGACTCCAATTGTTGCTGAATTTGCTGGTGTAGCTGTTTGTTTTGATTCATGACTGCCTTCACTCCTTCAAGATTCATTACTTCCTTTTCTGAAATTGCATTCTGTGGTGTCTCGAATGAGTGTTGATTATTGGCTCTTTTGTCATTGAACTCTGCAGTTCCTTGGCCGGTTGCTGTTGCTTTGAGTAGGCCATCTGAGAGGTAATCCACCACTCTTCTTGTTTCTGAGGTTAATCCTTCATAGAACGCTTGGAAACCCACTTTGTCACTTGCTTTCTTGTATTTTTCCCATGCTTTGAATAATGGTTCTTCCTCTCCTTGTATGAATGAATGTATTCCCTCTTTCATCTTGATGTTTTGTTGGGATGAGGAGAATTTGGCTACAAACTTGGCAACCAAATCATCCCAACTAGTGATACTTCCTTGGGGAAAGGTTTCAAGCCATTGTGCCGCTTCATCCTTCAGTGAGAAAGGAAATAACAAGAGCTTATAGGTATCATGATTTACACTATCGAGATTGACAGCACCACAAGTCCTCAGAAAAATGGATATGTGCTGTTTAGGATCCTCCAATGGATTTCCACCATAGGAACAATTGTTCTTGATTAGTGTAATGAGTTGCGGCTTCATATTGTGGTGTTCTTCTTTCTCAGAAACTCCTTCTTCAATGATATCCTTCCCTCTGGCCTCTCTTCTTTCCTAGGACATACAAATCAACAAACGAAACACACAGTGGTACTCTTGAAAATTGAGTGTAGTCAGTTGAGACAAAACTTCAAACAGTTAGTGGGTTAGTCAAAAATTAAAGAAAAAGTGCTTGATCTAAACTACCACCTCACTTAATCATTGTCAATCTATTCAATCCCCGGCAACGGCGCCAAAAACATGATGTGTGGAAAACGATCCAACACAAAACTCACCGGCAAGTGTACCGGGTCGCATCAAGTAATAATAACTCACGTGAGTGAGGTCGATCCCACAAGGATTGAAGGATTGAGCAATTTTAGTTTAGTGATTGATTTAGTCAAACAAACAGAAGTTGATTTGAGTGAATTTGTGTTCAACAAGAATTAAATTGCATAGAATGTAAAAGGGAATGGGTAATTTGCAGGAAATTAAAGAGAACAAAAAATAAAAGTGCTGAATCTCAAAGAACAAGAAATTAAATGGCAGAAACTTAGAACGCAAGAAATGTAAATTGCAGAATCTTAAAGTGCAAGAAATGTAAATGGCTTGAATTGTAAATGGGTCAGGGATGTGGGATTGAAAGAATTAAACAAAAGAACAGTAAATCTCAACACATAGAAGAATAGAATATGACTTGAATTGAACTGGATCTAAAATGGAAATGTAAATGAATTTGAAAAGCATTCAACAGAGAAAATAAAATGATGACTCCAGATCTCAGGACCCAAGAGACTAGATAACCAAGCCTAGATCTCAATGCCTTCCTAGATCCAAATTGAGAATTCAATTGCAAGAAAAGTAAAGATCCAGCAGTAGAAGAAAAGAAGTGAAATCGTAAATTCTCAATGATGCAGTAAATCAAAACAGAGATATCTCAAGGTGAGATTGAAACAGAATTCCTTCAATTCTCAACACTCAAGACTCAGACAAAGTGTGTAGAAAAGAAAACAAAAACAACCCAGAGGAAGAGAATTCAATTCTGCTTCCCAGGAACTCTCAAATTCTAAAAGCAACTACTAAGGTGAGCTCTCTACTGCAAGTATTAAAAATTCTAAAAAGGAAGCTCTCTAAAACTTCAAATCCTAAGCTATTTATACACTTTCTTCAAATGATCATTAAGCCTTGAATTGGGCCTTTAGCCTTGATGGAATTGGGTTGATAGTAGCCTCCGTTGATTGCTCTTGGTGTTGGGAAGAAATCCATTAGTGAACCGGGCCATGAACCATTCACCTTTGAGTCAACGTTTGAGGCAAATGTTGACTCAAACGTCCCTTGTGTGACATTATGCAACTCGGCCAAGTTGCTGTCTTCCACGTTTGAGCCAACGTTTGACGTCAAACGTGAGCTCAAACGTGGTTCCCCCATGCTACTCCTTTGGCCAACGTTTGGCCCAACGTTTGAGGCAAACGTTGGCGCAAACGTGGCTCACTCAATGCATCAAACAGAGGTGCTCTTCTTTGCTTTTATCGCGCCAACGTTTGACCTCACGTTTGAGGCAAACGTTGGCGCAAACGTTGGTTTGCTCCAGGGGTGCTTCTCCTTGCTAATATGTGGCCAACGTTTGACCTCACGTTTGAGGCAAACGTTGGCTCAAACGTTGCCATGCCCAGGAGTGCTCTTTCTCTTCTCTTTGGCGCCAACGTTTGACCTCACGTTTGAGGAAAACATTGGTGCAAACGTTGCCTTCCCTTGCTCCTTCTTCAGCCAACGTTTGCCTCAACGTTTGAGGCAAACGTTGGCGCAAACGTTGGCTCTTCTCCAGGGTATTCTTCATCTGCTTATCACGTTTGAGTTAAAGTTTGAGGCAAACGTTAGCTCAAACGTGAATCCCTCTTTTCAAGCCCATTTTTGCAACCTTCTTCCAAGCTTTCTTCCACCTGTCATCAACCAACAATTGCATCAAAGCTATGCTCTAATCATGAGAGTTATTCTTTTTCTTGTCATATAAGCAATTATGGCATAAAACTCATGAAAATGCATCAATTCATCCATAGTTGATTGAATCTAAAGAAACATGATATTCCACCCAATTGGCTTACTTGTGGCCCAAGAAAGTGCATAAAACTAAACGAAAACAAAGGAAAAAGACTAGTGAAACTAGGCTAAGATGACTTGTCATCAGGTGGTGAGGCGGTTGGAGTTGGTTGGGGTGGTGGTGGTGGTTGTGGGTGGCGGGAGGGGGGGTAGGGCAGAGAGGGAGCAGTGGGGGGTTTGGGAGGGAGAATGGGGCGCGATGGGGTAGGGTTTTACGTCACTGGGGGTTAGTGAAATTGAATCCACGCGAACGCATGGGCCACGCGGTCGCGTGGTTAGGGTGGACGGGGGTTGACGCGATCGCGTGAGTGACGCGATCACATGGAATGGGTAAAAGGGTGAATGACGTGGTCGCGTGAGGCATGCGACCGCGTCGCTAGAAATTGTGCTAAACGCACAATTCTAGTGTCGTTTCAGCACAACTCTTTGTCTCCTTTAGGGTGTTTGTGCAATCCACGCGATGCGAACGCGTCGCTCATGCTTTCGCGTGGGATGGGTCTTATGTAAGTGACGCGTTCGTGTGATGGACGCGAACGCGTGGGCCGTTTTGTGCTAAACGCACGACAGCCACACGATTCCAGCCCAGATTTCTAGGTGTTCGATTTTTACGCCGATTTCCAGATCACGCGTTCGCATGATTGACGCGGATGCGTGGGGGGTAGTTTCGCAACTGATGCGAGCGCGTGAGCAACGCGGTCGCGTCGCACACACTACCTTTTTTTTATGCAATTATGCAGATATGCAGTATGCAATGTTAATGAATAATATTCAGGTTCAATGAAAAATAAAATAATATAAAAATAAACAACATGAAATAAGACTGAAAAAGAAACGACCATACTATGGTGGGTTGTCTCCCACCTTGCACTTTTAGTTAAAGTCCTTAAGTTGGACATTGGATGAGCTTCTTGTTATGGTGGCTTATACTTAAATTCGTCCAGAAATCTCCGCCAATGTTTGGAATGCTAACAGCCTCCGGGGTCCCAAACTATGCATGTGAAGCCTTTGAGTAGCATCAAACAGGTTCTCAGGCTCCCGGGGTGGCGAATGTCAGAATATTTTTCAGGATCCCAAATTTTGCTTTTAAATCCGCCTTCGTCTTGATCTATATTTTTCCATCTGGGCGGTTTAGAAATTAAATTCTCACCAAGATGACCAAAAGTTTTCTGAGATCCATTCGATTGAACATGATACCAATCCGTGCACTTCGAGTTGAAGCGTGGAACCTTATTGAACCTTGTGCACCAGCTCTGAGTACGAGCCATTTCCCTCTTACTCTTAAAGCCGCAGAGAGCTCTAAGCTGGCCATCTGTTTCAAGCAAACCATATTCAAGTGAAAAAATAAAGTTAAAGGTTAAGGATTGTACCCACTTGAAGCTTGTATTGGGTGGTAATGGCCTTGGGATAGGTGTTTCCAGTGATTCTGTAAGTTCTACTCCCTTGTAATCTTCTACGAATTCCTCCACTTCCTTGCAAACTTCTTCAAATGCAACCACGTCTTGATCAAAGTCTTCGACATCTTCCGCATCACTCAAGTCATAAGTTGGAGGTTGAGAAAAATCTACCTCGACATCATCTTCGTATTCACTTGGATAAGGTTCTTCAATCTCAGAGAATTCACTTACGGATTACAAGGGAGAACTTGACTTGAGACTATCATCATTAAGGAAACTTGCGTCTTGGGTTATTCCGTCTAGTTCTTCATAAAATACCTGCTTTGGGGGTCGTGCACTATCCTCTTTAGCATCAATCGTAACGTCCTTGACGGAATTTTTCACAACTCTGGATTCCCATGAAGGTTCAGCATCTCCTAAATCTTCGACCAGTACTTCTTCTTCTTGGATAATTTGAGCTTCCTCCAATTGTTCCAGAACAAAGTTATGCTCATTACTGCCCACTGTGGTTTCTAGTGTCTCCTTCATGCTACGTTTGTCATTAGATTCTCCACATAAAGCTATTGGAGTTCCTTGAGGGTCTAAACGTCTGGAAGATAATTGATGTATTGCTTGCTCCAGCTGATAAAGGGTTGTATGAAGTTGATCTACTGTTTCCTTGAGGCGAGCCTGTGATTCTCGAGGTGATGGATTTGGACATTGTACATAGGGAAGTGGTGGTGTTAGGGAGTAATTGGATTGGAATTGGGGTAAATAAGGATCGTATGGTGGTGAATGGTGAAAAGGAGCTTGTGAGTGTGGTGGTTCAAAGTTATGTTGAGAGGATGGTCTATAGGCATAGGGTGGGGCTTGTTGGTAGTTACAAGGTTGTCCACCATATCTATCAGCTTGGTATGCATTGTAGAATGGTCTTTGTCCATGATATCTTGGAGGGTGTTGTTGCCAAAAGGGGTGATCAGATCCTCTTTGCTCCATCCATCTTTGATTGCGTAGACCTTGATATATATTCCTGTTATAGCTTTTATTCCCTTCAACAATATTAGAACCAAACTCAAAGCGAGAGGGGTGAGAGTTCATAGTAGCTAATAAAAATAAAAAAGGAAAAACAAAACAAATAAACAATTAAAAGAAAAATATTTGCAATAACCAATAATAAGGCACACGTTTGCAGCTCCCCGGCAACGGTGCCATTTTGAAGAGAGAACTTTTGCGTGGTCTAGAATTCAGAATAAATTCTCGTTGCAAGTATAGCTTCTAAACCAACAAAAGTCCTTTCTTACAAATGTTTTGGTTGTCACAAGTAACAAACCCCTTTAAAATTGATAACCGAAGTATTTAAACCTCGGGTCGTCTTCTCAAGGAACTGCAGGGAGGTGTTCTTATTACTGGTTATGAGTTTTGTAAATTGGGGGTTTTGAAAGTATGGAACGAATAATTTAAATGACAAGTAAAATAAATAAATAACTGTAAAATAAACTCTTGGTAAGGTATGAGAATTTAGAAGTCCTATCCTAGTTATCCTTATAAATGGTGATGAGAATTGAGTCTTAATCCCACTTAGTTAGCCTTTACTAAAGCAAAGGAAGGTCAAGTGGACCAATTAGTTTGATCCTCAGGTCCTAGTCAATTCCTAAGAAAGGACTAGAGTTATTGGAGTTTAATTCAACTTAGCAAAAATAACAATTATCAGTCACGATGAGTTTGACAACTCAAGAGTTACCAATTAATCAACTAAAGCCAAAAGGAAGAAAATATAAATTATTAATAGAAATAATTGAAAGCAATCATAATTCTGAAATACCTCAAATTATATTAAATAGAAAACCAAATCTAAAAATGAATGGTTCATAAGCCAAATTGGCAACAAAAGTAATTAAAAGAAAGTTATAAAAGATTTGAAAGAAAAAGAGAAATATAAAGCAAAAGGAATATTGAACCTAATAAAGAGTCGGAATACTAAATTGAAATAACAAGAAATCCTAATCCTAAAACCTAAGAGAGAGAGGAGAGAACCCCTCTCTCTAAAAACTAGATCTAAACTATGAAAAGTGAATAATTTGAGAGCTTTCCATGAATGGATGCATTCCTTCACTTTATAACCTCTAATCTGTGTCTTCTGGACTTAGATCTGGGCCAAAAAGGGATTCAGAAATCGCTGGGAGCATTTTCTGTAATTTCTGGTGCATGGCGTCTGTCACGCGTCCGCGTGGGTCACGCGGTCGCGTCATCTGGAGTTTTCTTTGTCATGCGTTCGCTTCGGTCATGCGTCCGCGTCATCTGTGTTCTGCTCATAGTGCGCGTCCGCATTAGTCACGCGTTTGCGTCACTGTCTTTTCGCACTGGGCATGTGGCCGCGTCGTCCATGCATTCGCGTCGCTGCCAGTTTCTTCAAAAACTCTATTTTGTGCTTTCCTTCCATTTTTGTATGTTTCCTTTCCATCCTTTAAGTCATTCCTACCTTAGAAGATCTGAAACTTCTCAACACACAAATCACGGCATCGAATGGTAATAAAGGGTGATTAAAAATAAATAATTTCAAAGCATAGGAAGCATGTATTTCACATATATCACATAATAAGGAAGGGAAAGTAAAACCATGCAATTTACATGAATAAGTGGGTGAAGGATTGAATAAATCTCTTGAATTCAGCACAATATATATCATAAAATATGGGTTTATCAGGGCCCCACCTCTACCTGAAAAATTCAGTTACAACTCCTCATTAGTGATCAAGAATTGCTTCATATTCCTCTAGTTAAATGGCATTTAATGTGTGTCTCTTGGACACCAGACTTAGATTCATTGCATATAGTAATTGGTCTCATGATTGAACTTTATTGTATACATTATGAGTGGAATAAAATTAATTTCTTCATACTCTTCCACTTCCATTTCATATGTATATAATAAAGTGGCCGTTTTATGCACCTACCAACCTACTAATTGCCTTCAGACATAAATCAATTGGGTTGTATACATGGATCTCTTATGGTGGTGGCTATACCAAACTTAAATTTGGGCTTACTCTTAGGATTATTTCAGTTGTTTTGATGTAAGCTCAAATTAATTGGGTTAGTGGCCACACCAAACTTAGCTCCTTAGCTAGTTTCTCAACCCAATTAACAACATCATATAGTACTTTCAGCAAGTTAGAGAAACTTTTAAAGTTCAAATTAAAGAAACTACTAACTAAACAACTAACAACTAAGACTAAAAAACAAACAACATAAGCTAATCTAAGAAGCTTGAAATTGAAAGGATATGAGTGTTGGGGTGCCTCCCAACTAGCGCTTCATTAACGTCACTAACTTGACGATTCTTCCTCTTCAGTTGAGGTTATAGTTCAATCTTTGCTCATCCAATGAGTCCCCCAAGTAGTGCTTAAGTCTGTGGCCAGTGATAGTGAAAGTTCTCTTTTTTTGTCATCCATGAGCTACACATGACCATAAGGAGAAGCCATGATGATTGTAAATGGTCCAGACCATCATGATTTTAGCTTCCCTGGGAAAAATTTGAGCCTTGAGTTGTACAATAGCACCTTTTGACCTTCTACAAACTCTCTTCTTGTCAGCTTTTGATCATGCCATTTCTTTGTTTTCTCCTTATAAATCTTGGCATTTTCATAAGCTTGAGATCTGAATTCATCTAACTTATTGAGCTGCAGCAATCTTCTTTCCCCAGTAGCTTGATTATCAAAGTTCAACATCTTTAGAGCCCAAAATGCTCTATGTTCAAGCTTCACTACAAGCTTTTCCAAACATTAATTGGTAAGGAGACATGCCAATAGGTGTCTTAAAAGCTGTTCTATAAGCCCACAATGCATCATCTAGCTTCTTGGACCAATCTTTTCTTGAGCTCCCAACAGTCTTCTCAAGGATTCTCTTGAGCTCTCTATTTGAAATTTCAGCTTGACCATTGGTTTATGGATGGTATGGGGTTGCTACCTTGTGCTTAACACCATATTTGAGGAGGAGTGTTTCAACTTGCTTGTTGCAAAAGTGAGTTCCCCCATCACTTATAAGAGCTCCTGTAACCCCAAACCGGCTAAATATGTTCTTCCTCAATAAATTAATCACCACTTTGTTGTCATTTATTGACGTTGCTATAACCTCTACCCATTTGAACACATAGTCCACAGCCACCAATATCTATTTGTTTGAGTATGAAGGTGGGAATGGTCCCATAAAATCAATCCCCCAAACATCAAACAACTCCAACTCCATGATGAATCTTTGTGGCATTTCATTCTTCTTGGGTAAGTTGCCAGCTCTTTGACACTCGTTGCACCTTGTCACAAATTTCTTTGCATCTTTGAATATTGTAGGCCAAAAGAATCCACATTACAATACCTTGGCTACAGTCCTTTCTCCACTAAAATGTTCTCCATATATGGATCCATGGCAATACCAGAGAACCTTTTGTCCTTCCTCATAAGAGATGCATCTTCTTAGAATCCCATCAGCACACCTCTTGAAGAGGTAAGGCTCATCCAAAATGTAATGCTTGGCATCATTGATGAGCTTCCTTTTCAAGTGCTTGTTGATGTTGGAAGGTAGCTCTCCAATGACCTTGAAGTTGGCTATGTCTGCAAACCATGGGGCCTCTTGAATCATCATCAGTTGCTAATCTGGGAAGCATTCATTCACCCCAGGGCTATGTGCTTCATTCTCCTCATGTGGTATCCTTGATAGGTGGTCAGCCACCTTATTTTTTGCTCTACTTCTATCCTTGATTTCAATGTTAAATTCTTGGAGTAATAGGATCCATCTTATCAATCTAAGCTTGGACTCTTGCTTGGTTAACAAGTACTTAAGAGCTATATGGTTAGTAAACACAATGACTTTAGAACCAATGAGATAAGATTTAAATTTATCAAATGTAAAAACTATAGCAAGAAGTTCTTTTTCTGTGGTAGTGTAGTTCCTTTGGGATTCATTAAGAACCTTGCTAGCATAATAGATGACATGCACTAGCTTGTCTCTCCTTTGTCCTAAGACAGCACCAATAGCAAAGTCTGATGCATCACAGATCAATTCAAAAGGTAAGTCCCAGCTAGGTGGTGCTATAATAGGTGCAGAGGTGAGCTTACTTTTAAGCTCATCAAAAGCTTGCTACATTCACTATCAAAGATAAATGGTACATTGGAGACAAGCAAGTTACTTAAAGATTTGGCAATCTTTAAAAAGTCTCTAATGAACCGTCTATAAAACCCAGCATGTCCCAAAAAACTCCTAATTGCTTTGACATTGCAAGGTGGGGGTAATTTTTCAATCACTTCCACCTTGGCTTTATCTACCTCTATGCTTTTCTTAGAGATTTTGTGGCCAAGGACTACCCCTTCCGTGACCATAAAATGGCACTTTTTCCAATTCAAAGCTAGATTAGTTTCTTGGCATCTCTTAAGCACCAAGGCAAGATGGTGTAAACAATTTGGAAAGGAGTCACCAAACACTGAAAAATCATCCATGAAAACCTCAATAAACCTCTCAATCATATCAGAAAATATGGATAGCATGCACTTTTGGAATTTGGCAGGTGCATTGCACAAACCAAAGGGCATGCATCTATAAGAAAAAACACCATAAGGGCAAGGGAAAGAAGTCTTCTCTTGGTCTATAGGGTACACTACAATCTGGTTGTAGCCTTAGTATCCATCCAAGAAATAGTAGTACTTATGTCTGGCAAGTCTCTCCAACATTTGATCTATGAATGGTAGGGGAAATGGTCCTTCCTTGTGGCTTCATTGAGCTTTCTATAGTCTATACACATTCGCCATCCAGTCACTGTTTGTAAAACCAGGTTAATGAATGGCTAATTAACCCATAAATGAGAATTTATTCTAGAAAGCCAAAAATGTGATTTTTATGGCTTAATATGATAGAGGAGATTAAGACGAGAATTTCGATACCAATTTTGTAGAAATCGGCCCAAGATTGGACCGAACGGGCCAAACCGGGCCAACCGGACCCATATTGGGCCCTTGGCCCAACTAAACTAAATCTAAAACCCTAATTTTCAGCACTCTTTCTCCTTACTTAACACTCATTCATGCTAAAAATGAAGGCACAAGGGGGAAGAACACTCTCTCAAAGTTCTACCCTTGTTTGATCTTCAAACCACCATAACTTTTGATCTAAAGCTCCAATTGCCGCACCGTTGGTAGCCACGCATTTCTTGCGAAGAGCTCTACAAAACCCACGACTTTATTCTTGAGGTAAGCCATGATTTGATCTCAGTTCTTCATCCCTTAATTTCGAATTTCATGGAGAAAAGTGTTGAGATTTTGGGCTCTTTGATGTTATAGAACCCAACTCTCATGAAGGAGAAGATTAATCTTGTTTCCATGAATCTTGGGTGTGGTAAGATTCTCAACTTTGGTGGAATTTGTTGTTCTATGATGTTTGTGTATTGAGTTGTTGTGTTTGAGTATGATAATTGTGGCTTAGGTAGTGTGTATGTGAATATTGAAGCTTGATTGAGATTTTGGAAAGTTTCAAAAAGGGCTTTGGTGTGATAAAAATCTGTTCTTGGAGGTGTTGAGACCTTGTGAGCTTGTGAAAAAGTGATTTGGAAGTGCTCCGGTTGAGCAGAGGAAATCGGCTAAGATATGGTCTAGGTTTCCTGTATCTAAAATGTAATGTGGTGTGAAAACTTAGGCTAGAGGCCTTAAGATAGGACTTGATTGTTGGTGTTGTTGAATGGTTGAGATACGTTGTGTGTTCATATATGTGATTATGAATATTGATGTCTTGATGGTATGATGCATGAGAGTTATGCATGTTTTGATATATACTTGATGATTGGTTAAGGTTGAACTTATGAGTAAAACCATGTTGATGGTGGGGGTATTATTAATTGGATGTAATGATGGTTGATTGGATATGGTGTTGTTGGAAATTGGGATGAGAAAGAGTATATGACATGATAATGTGTTTGATATTGACCTATTTGATTGAGATGGATTAAAATCGTGGGATGGTGATTTTATGAATTTGATAAGAATGTTAATGTATGAGCTAAGGAGGCTTGATTTGATTTTTGGTATGTTTTCGTTGATTTTAAAAAGGGTTGGAATTGGGTTGTTTTGAAAATGGCACATTGTGGTTTTGTATGAAAATGTGGTTTTTGGGCATAATTTGATGGAGCATAACTTGGACTCCAGATCCCCGTTTTATGCCTAAATTGTTTAGAAATGAAATTGGATCCAGGATGTTTATGCCGTTCGAAGAACGGGTGAAAAATGATTTAAAATGGAGAAGTTATGCCAGTCAGAAGATTGAGGTTTGAAACTGTGAATTCTGCAGCTTTTTAACTTAGAAAATATTTTTGGCAGAAAGCACCCCCACGCGTAGGCGTGGCCAATGCGCACGCGTCATTTTCAAAGTTTCACTACCCACACATGCGCGTGGCCCATGCGTACGCGTCGATGAGCTAAATGAGTTGCCCAGCCAAAATTCCCGAGAGTTGTGCCTAAGTTGTGCTGGCTTTGTGCCTGGAGCACAAAACGCACACACGCGTACGCGTGGCTGACGCGTAGCATCACTTGGCTTTTCTCCTATCCACACGTGCGCGTGGAGGGACGTGTACGCATTGCTGTATCTTGATGCATTCCACGCGTGCGGGTGGGCGACGTGCACGCGTGACCCTGTTTTCATTCCAAAGTTGATTTTTGAGTTTTCAAAGCCAAATTTCATACTTCTAAGCCTCCGATCTCACCCCTTTTTGTCTTAAATTATTATGATATACCTAGCAATAAGAAAGGAGCTAGGGGATGTGGTAACTTGTGAATGAAGAAAGGGGAGAATTTATGATCAATGATGATCATAGATGATTATATGAGATACGGAGGATGGCGGTGGAAGTGCTTAATGTGCCATGAGCCGAAGGGCTGTATTTGTTAATAAAATGGCTGGTTCTGGATTGAACTATGAGTCGGATGGCTGAGTTATTTCTAAGTTACGGCGGAGCCATTATTGATTTATGGCTGAATATGATTGCATATATGCGTATTGAATGAAATGTGAATGTTGCACTTCCACCATCTAAGATACGAGTTTTCTTGGGAGAAAGCAGTGGCTAGCCACCATGTGCTCTAGGTGGAGACTCGATACTCTGCTGACCCTATGTCGTAAGTATGGCCGAATACTGGGAAAGTTCCGTATGAGCTCATCCCCGTGAATATACACCAGTGAGGGTGTTGGATATGAATTATGATTTATGTTGAGTATAACTCGAGTTGGGGATGCACGACAGAGGGACAGTCCAATAGTTAGCTACCAGGACTTGTCGCGTTGGCTATATAACCGACAGATGATATCATCAGACATAGGGACAGGCAATCATCATATGCATACTATGTGAATTGTTTGGAATTGCCTTATTGATTGCATATTATCTACTAATTGCCAAAATGTCATACCTGCTTCCTATCTGTATATTTTCTTGTCTGATATAACTATGTCTGCCATATTATATTACTGCTGGTGATAGGGAGGTCTGCAGGATTTGGAAAGGGAAGTATTAGTTAGACTGAAGATATTTAGTCAGTTGCCATTTATGGTTTAGTCTGTTTATAAGCTTTGATTTATCTAGTGGAAGTTCTAGGATTGCCTTCGGCTTTCCCAGGACATTACATGTTAGATTTGTGGGTACTGTTACCATATTGAGAACCTCTGGTTCTCACCCATATGGATTTTGTGGTTTTCAGATGCAGGACGTGAGGCTTATCACTGAGGCATGCTGGAGACTTCTGGATAAGCGAAGATCTTTGCTTCTTGGGACTTTACTTTGGTTTTATATAGATAGTTATTATCTCCATTAAATAATGTATATACATACTGTTTTGACTCTTCTTAGAGGTTGTTTTTGGAGAACAGGTTTTGATAGTTTGTCCTTGGGGTTTTCCCTTGGGTTTCCTTACTTTACATATATGTATGTACTCTTATGCTTGGATCGGTTATCTTTGTAACCGGATCTTGAGTTTTGGATATTTGTGTTTTTGGCACTCTTTGTATATGGTTTCACGTTATACTACTCTTTATCTGTTTCGGTATGTTATCGATCGGAGTGTTGCGATTTTCTATTTAACGGTTTTGTCTTACCCCTTTTCTTCAAAGTCTCCTAGTTATAAACATTCTTCACAATACTATATGTACTAAATTTAACTTTTAGAGGTCGTAATATCTCGCCATCTTGGTCTTATGACTTAAGCATAAGACTCTGTGTGGTAGGGTGTTACATTATGGTATCAGAGCAGTTCGTTCCTATAGAGCATGAGGGACAGACTGACTATGCTTCTATGCACTCTTTGTATGTGTGTTATGTGCTATTAGGATATCTAATTGAAATAACTGGCATAAACGTTCATAAGCATGCATTTGGGACTTTGAAGCACTAGACTTCCGATATTGAGACTGATCAACTTAATATCAATTGTTTGGTGTGTATAGGAACCAAATGGCGCCTCGTGGACGCGGTCGAGGTCGCGGGAGAGGTCATACTAGTGCTCGTGCGCCGGGGGTTGACTGATAAACCGCTATTTTACGATTTATTTTTTATTGAATTGAGCAGATTTTATCCCTTATTCTCACACTTATGCATATAAATTACGTGTTTTACATTTTCCTTGCCAATTATGTGATATAGTTGAAAACATGTTTCCTAGGACTTTAAATTGTCAGTTTTAAATACCCTTTATTACCATTCGATAACGTGCTGCATTTTGCAGAAAGCGCTGGGGGCGATTTCTGGGCTCCTTTTGCCAGTTCCAAGCCCAAAAATACATAATAGAGGCTGTAGAGTGAGGGAATCATTCTTGGAGACAACATTCATGCACATAATTTTAGGTTTTAGATGTAGTTTTCTAGAGAGAGAGGCTCTCTCATCTCTCAAGGTTTTAGGGTTCTTTGGTTTAGCTATTTTCAATTTCAGATTTCTACTCTACTTTAATTTAGTTTCTCTTCTACTCTTATTTATTCTAGCAGTTTAGTTTCTCTTCTCTTGGTGATTTATTTATTTATCCACTTTAGTTTATGAATTCTCATGTTAGATTTGATTTTCCATTTAATGCAATTTGAGGTATTTCATATTTATGATTGCTTTCTTCAATCTGTGTTATTGATGCTTGCAATTGGTTGTTTGGATTTTATCATCTCTTATTACTTTTCTATGCTTTTATGTTGTGCCTTCCAAGTGTTTGATAAAATGCTTGGGAGGGTTTTAAATTAGATTTTTATATTCTTAGCTTAAATTGATTAATTGGAGACTCTTGAATTATCAAAGGTCTTTTATTGATTGGTGATTGAGACTTGCTAGTTGGTTTAAGCTTTATTAACGCTAGTCTTTGACTAGGACTTGTGAACTTAAGCTAACTTTACTCACTTGACTTTCCATCATTGTTAGAGGTTAACTAAGTGAAAGCAAGAGATAATTACCATCACAATTGATTATGATAATGGGGATAGGAATTCTAATTATCAATCCTTGCTAGGACTTTTCTTAATTATTAGTTTATTTCTTTGTTATTTACATTCCTTGTTCCACATTTCAAAAACCCAAAAAGATACAATCCCAAAACCAATAGTAACATACTTCCCTGCAATTCCTTGAGAGATGACCTGAGGTTTAATACTTCATTTATTTTTATTGGGTTTGCTTAAGTGACAAAAGAATTAAATTTCATTGAGGTTTAATTGTCGGTTTAGATCTATACTAGCAACGCGATTATTTTTGTGAAATTCTTTACCGACGATTTTTTCCCCATCAATTTTTGGTGCCGTTGCCGAGGAATTGCAAATGTGTGCCTTTTTATTGGTTATTGTGAATATTGTGAATAATTTTTCTTTTTCATTTTTTTGTTAGTTCTTTCTAGTCTTAAGAGTTTATTCTCATTATTTTCTTGTTAGTTTTTATTTTTGCTTTCTTTTGTTACTATGAATTGATGAGGGAAAAAAAGATTCCACACAAACTCACCGGCAAGTGTACTGGGTCGCATCAAGTAGTAATAACTCACGAGAGTGAGGTCGATCCCACAGGGATTGATGGATCAATCAACTTTAGTGAGGTGATTAGTTTAGTCAAGCTAACAGTGGTGAATTGGGTAAAACTGAAGCAGCTGAAAGTAAATTGCAATGAAGATAAAGTGCAGAAGGTAAATTGGCAGAAACTTAAAGAATAAGAAAAGTAAAGTGCAGCAATTGTAAAGGGAATTGGGTACTGGGAAATTAAAGAAAGCAATGAATCAGAACTCAAAATAATTGCAGAAGAATTAAATTGCATGAAAAGTAAATTCAGATTACAGCAAACTCAAATGTAAAGTTGCAGAAAGTAAATTTGTAGAAGAGGATTATCAGAAACTGAAATTGCATAAGCCAAATTGAATTCAATACTGAAATGTAAAAGTGTAGAAAAATAAAAGTATTTCAAGAGAATCTTCTATTCTACTCCTACTCCTACTCCTATTGCTGCCTACTACTACTGCAGCCTACTATCCGTCCCATTCCTAACAGAACTAAAGCCTTTTTATAGGCATTCCTAAATTACAAATGAAATTCAAATTGAACATCAATTACAATTAAATGCCAAATTCCTATTCTAGATGATCCTTGTGCCTTTGAGTGATGTCAATTGGCCTCTGTTTACTTTTGTGTGTTAATGGGCTTGGAATCAGCTTTAATTGAGCAGAGATTCACTTCCAGGAGAACGGAGCATTTTCAAATTGAGCGCAGTGTTTATTCACCCACGCGTACGCATCCCTCACGCTTGCGCATGGTTTTGCATTTTCCAGGCCTCAGCGCCAGCCATGCGTGCGCGTGCTTCTTCCGAGGTTCTCCATCGACGCGTGCGCGTCAAGCACGCGTGCGCGTCTATTGCAAAACTTTGCCTTCAAATTTGAATATGCCCAAAAATGCTGGCTTACTGAATGTAGTGATCTCTTTTGAAAATGAGCACCAAACACTTCCACGCGTACGCGTCATGCATGCGTGCCCGTGGTTCTTCGAAAATTGCCCCTGACACGTAAGCGTACCATGCGTGTGCACGTCGCTTACTGAGCGTGGCGTTCTTACTTATTTTGTGCTTTCTGCCTCTTTTTTTCTCCATCTTTTCACTTGTCATCAACCAAATAGATACATCAAAACCTTGGCATAATCATCAATTCTTGCATCATTCATATTACTAACCAAATCTTGCAAGAAATCTAATGAAAATACATAAAATTATCAATGTTTGATTGATTCAAGACAAGCATGAAATTCTCACTCAACACTTATTTTTTGCCTAAAACTGGATGAAAACCAAATAAAAACTAATGAAATAGGCTTGTGAAACTAGCCTAAGATGACTTATCATCACAACACCAAACTTAAATCTTGCTTGTCCCCAAGCAAGCAGTAAAGCATAAGGAAAATTAATGGAAGCAGCGAAGTGTATAAGCCCTTTATTGGAAGACATTGAATACTGATTGATGGGGTTTTCATGCATGCTATCTTATAGATTTTTATTCTGTGATTGAGACATCAACACTCCGTTGGATCCTTACATAAATAACACAAAAAATGAGACTTGTTACTGCTTGGTCCTTAGTTTTTCTTGTTCTCTTTCTTGGCTGAGATTTATTGCTTGCTGAGGCTTAATGCTATGTGGTAAGGCAGCTTTTTAGAGTAAGATTTCAGCCAGCATTCCTGTCCCAGTTGGTTCAAGATGCTAGGTGTTGAAACACCCCTATGGGCTTACTTTCTCAAGCCTCTCCTTTAGCATACACACATCACAGGAATTTAGCTTGTTTTGTCCTTTGGAAATTGATACCCAGCACCTCTTCGGGTCACAAAATGCTTTGTATCAAAGTAGCTCTTGATGGTGGACTTTCGGTTGGCAATCCCGGGTTAGTTAACCCAAGCTGCCGGGTGATGAAGCACCCCTTAGAACCTAGTTATCCAAGCTTATCTTTGTGCAAGAACATCACAGGCATATATCTAAATCTCAAGCCATTAGTGCCCAGCCATGTTTATTTCTTTCTATTTCTTTCTCTTGCATTTTCTTTCTTTTATTTTGGACCTTTTTCATTTGTCAAATCTCATGAAATGCAACTCAAGTTCATATCACAAAGTTATGCCAACATTCAGCCTTATTTATAAATCAACTAATGAACCAGCACATACCACCACATAACCTCATTCTATCTCATATCATACCAGACTTTTACTCTTTCTCTATTTCACAGTTATTTTCTTTTATTCAAGCATGAGGAATAAAGCATATAATTTTAAGCAAGATGAGGTGCTAAAAACATCTAAACTAGCAAGCCACTACAGCATGAAAACAAACAAACTAACAAACAGTAAATAAATCTAAGAAGACACTGCTCATCAGGGGACATTTGCACTTTCAAGTCAGTCAGAGAACAATACAACCTCTTGGAGTCCATTTATTTCCTCTGTGTCATTATCATTATTGGGTTCCATGTCCTTCCTTTGTTCATCCACATGATGATGTATCTTTCCTTCCAAAAGCTTAAATGACTTTCTACAAAAGATATTGAAAGTTTCTTGTTCCCCAAGCGCTTGAGAAACAGTTAGCATGCATGTATGATTGTGATTTTCTTAACCTAAGTTGGTGTGGGAACACCAAACTTAGTTCCTTGCCTACTTCTATATGCAGCAAAATGAATACATACATGAAACATCAAGTTCTTTTTATTAAGAAAGTAGACTATGAACTAGAAAACAAATATAAACTAGAAAACAAAATAAAAACTAGAAACATTACAATTATTAAGTAGTTTCTCTGATTGTTTGGAGCCGATACTAGTCATGCTAAGGGCGCAATATGTTCTTAATGATATTTTTGGTGCAACACCAATCTTAGCATCCAACATTCACCCCTTAATTACTTTGGTGTGCAACACCAAACTTAGCTCTTTGCAATAGAGAGAAATCTATTTAACTCCTTTATTGAAATAACTAAGAAAGTAAAACTACCGACATGTAGCTAATGACTTTCTTCCTCTTCTTCTAGTTTGTTAAGAGGAATGACCTCAACGGTAAAGAGGAGCTAGTCAGTGCCCCCTTTCTTGGCCTCTTCCCAGCAAGCTTTCTTTTGTAAATGGCTCGATTAAGCTTTCTTGCTGGTGGTCCAGGGATTGGATTGCTTGTGGTTAACCTCTCCTTCTTCCTTGATATGTTCAATGGTAGCTTGGTCACAATCCTCTCTTCGGTGTTGTTGTTGGTTGCCTTCACTTCTTTGATTTCAAGACTTGGTGGTTGTGTGATTGGTGGAGTGTCCTCTTTATCAAGAGCTTCTTGCATTGGTGGTTCAATGAGCCCTTCTTCTATGCAAATTCCTACCTCACTTGAGTATGGACTTCCTTGATTGTCTTCCTCACTTTCTTGTTCTTCCACTTCCTCTTTTGCACTCAATATTTGATTTAATAGCACTTTCATGGAGGAGGTTTGTTGTTCTTCCCAAGATTTCTTCATCTCCTCTTCATATCTTTCAATCATAGATTCAAGTGTTTAGATTTTTTGGTTCAGGGAAGTTTTTGGAGGTTGTGAGTTTTCATGTTCCTTTATCATCTCAAGTGGCTTCTGTGGATATGTAGTTTCAGGTTCAAATACCTCCACCACCTCATTCTTCATTGAAAGTTTGCTTGGCACAGGGACCTCTTTATCTTGCTTCTCCACTTCCTCCTTTACATCCACCAATTGGTCTTCATCTTCCTTGCTCAGCAGTTCTAAGTCTCTCCTCATTTGTTCTAAGTGCCCATCCATCTTCTTGAAAAGGGTTTCTTGCTCTTTCCAGGATTGTACTTGTCCTTCCAAGAGTTCTCTAGTTTGTGTCAGTGTTATAACAGTATGATTCACTTTGTGGCTCTGGGAGAAAATTCATTTCACTTGATTGTTCACACTCTTGTTGATATGCCCAGATACCACGAGGATAATGACATAAATCATTTTATGGTTCTGGACAATATCTTATGTGATTTGTTTGATAAATTTGTGGATCTGGAGCATATCCCTATAGATTGGAGTGCTCAGAATATGTGATTTTGTTGTTGATATTCCCATCTACCATTAGGATAATGACTTGAATAATATTGTGATGGTGCACAATATCCTATGAAATTTGTTTGATCAAAAGATGAGTTGAGCTCCATTTAAATTTTGTAAAATACACCACCAAAGAAAACTTAAATTCATATCTCGGGTAAGATTTGCTTAGTGAGGTAAAAACACAAACACCTTGATGTCAACTCAGAACAGAAAATTAAAAGAACAAAAACAAAGAGAATGCTTAATCTAGACTTCTCACCCACTTAATCATTGTCGATCTAAATCAATCCCCAGCAACAGCGCAAAAAACTTTATGGGTGAAAATTAGATTTCCACACAAACTCACCGGCAAGTGTACCGGGTCGCATCAGGTAGTAATAACTCACAAGAGTGAGGTCGATCCCACAGGGATTGATGGATCAAGCAATTTTAGTGGATGATATGTGAACAAACTGATTTCTGCTAGTAAAGAATTTCATAAAAGTAATCACGTTGTAAGTGTAGTTTCTAAACCAACAGAGAATCCTTTCGTACAAAAGTTTGGTTGTCACAAGCAACAAACCCTTAATAAAATTGATAACCGAAGTATTTAAACCTCGGGTCGTCTCTCAAGGAATTGCAGGGAAGTATGATTTATTATTGGTTATAGGAAAATTATCTTTTTGGGGTTTTTGAATAATGAACAGGAAAAGTAAATTGCAAGAATTAAAGTAATAACTAATAAAGCTCTTAGCAAGGTATGAGAACTGGAAATCCTATCCTAGTTATCCTTATCAACTGTGATGAGAATTGTTCATTACTCTCACTTAGTTAACCCTTACTAAATAAAGGAAACTCAAGTGGACTAATTAATTTAATTCCTCAAGTCCTAGTTAACTCCTAAGGAAAGACTAGCTTTAGAGGGATCCAAATCAACTAGCAAATTCCAATTATCAATCAACAAAGGAGTTTGATAACTCAAGTGTCACCAATTACTCAACCAAAGCCAAGGAAGAAAAATCTAAATTAAATTAAAAGCATCAATAACATGAATTTGAAGAAAGCAATCTTAAATCTGAAATACCTCAATTGTATTAAATAGAAAATCAAAGTAAACATGAGAATCCATAAATCAAATAGCAACATAAAGTGATCAATAGGAGGAATAGATAAACTAGAATGCTAGAATAAATAAAAGTAGAAGAGAACATAAATTAAAGGAACACTGAACCTGGAATTGAGAAGAAATAATCCTAAATCCTAAAACCTAAGAGAGAGGAGAGAGCCTCTCTCTCTAGAAAACTACATCTAAAAACCTAAAATTATGCATTATGAATGTTGTCTCCATGAATGAATGGATTCCCTCACTTTATAGCCTCTAATCTGTATTTTTTGGGCCAAAAAATGGGTCAGAAATAGCCTAGAAATCTCCCCCAGCGATTTCTGATATGTCCAGCACGCGGCAAAGTCACGCATACGGGTGGATTGAATTTTTTCCGGGTCACGCGTACGTGTGATCCATGCGTGCGCGTTGCCTATCTTCGAGGAAGCTATGACAAATTATATATCGTTCCAGAGCCCCAGATGTTAGCTTTCCAACACAACTGGAACAGCCTTATTTGGACCTTTGTAGCTCAAGTTATGGTCGATTTAGTACCAAGAGGTCACGCTAGACAGCTTTAGCAGTTCCTTCAGTTTCTTGTATTTCTTGCACTTTTGCATGCTTCCTTTCCATCCTCTAAGCCATTCCTGCCCTATAAACCCTGAAAACACTTAACACACATATTATGGCATCGAATGGTAATAAGATAGGATTAAACATTGCAAATTTAAGGCCAAAGAAGCATGTTTTTAATCATAGCACAAAATTAGGAAGGAAAACGTAAAACATGCGAATTGTATGAATAAGTGTGAGAATAACGGATAAAATACACTAGATTAAGCACAGGATAAACCCTAAAAATGGGGTTTATCAATATGTCTAGTCAAGCTAACAGTGGTGAATTGGGTGAAAAATGACCAACAAAAAGAAAATTTGGCAGCAGCTTAAAGAACAAGGAATGTAGATTGCAGCAAATGTAAAGGAAATTGGGTGTAGGGAATTTAATGAAACAATAAATCATGACTTAGAGCAATTGCAGAAAATTATACTTGCAGGAAGAGTAAATCAGATTGAATCATGAACAAAAATGTAAAGTTGCAGAGAAGTAGAATTGCAGAAGAGTAAATCAAGCACAATGAAAACAAAACTGTGAAATTGAATTCAAGACTGAAATATGACAATTGCAGAAAGATAAAAGTATATCAAAGAGAGTCTTCTATTCCACTCCTACTCCTACTGCTATTGCTCTCTAGCAGAGCCAGCCTCCCATCTCCTAATGAAATGAAATTGATGCCTTTATATAGGCTTTACAAAATGAAAATGAAATTGAAATTGAAAATAAATTACAATTTAAATGAAATTCCTAATCTAGCTTTTTCTTGTGCCTTTGAGTCATGTTGATGGGCTTTGCTTGTTTTGGGGCTTCAATGAAATGGGTTGATTTGGATTTGGCTTTGAATAAGTGGGTAAGGGATGGCTTAGTGATGCTCCAGTGGAGCGTTCAGTTGGGAAAGTGAATGCCCCGTTCATTCCCTTTGGTGCGCCAATGGTGCGTGCCTTTCTTAGTTGGCGCTCGCTTTTTGAACGCTACGCTCCTTGAGTGAGCGCTCCTTTGGTACGCATTTAGTGCTTCCTTGGTTGAGCGCTCCTCCTTTGATGCTTGCTTTATGAACGCTACACTCAATATTTGAGCGCTAAGTTCACTATTTGAATGCTGCTTAGTGCATAGGATGGCCTCCCAAGTGTGAAAGTCACGACAAAGGTGAAAAAGTGAGCGCCACGCTCACTTCCAAAGTGAACGCTAAACTTGTTTGGCTATTGAGCGTGGTTTTTGGGCCATAAAGATGCCTATCACTTGTGCTTTAATTTCATGCCAAATATAGATTATTATATATCGTTGGAAAGCTCTGAATGTCAGCTTTCCAACGCAACTTAAAGCGCATCAATTAGACATCTGTACCTCAAGTTATGGTCCTTTGAAAAAGGTATGGTCATGCTGTTTTGGAGGCCGAAAACGCTCAATTAGTGAGCGTAGCGTTCACTAAGTGAACGCTGTTTGGAGGCCAAAGTTAGTGCCAGCTTCTGAAGCCCAAACATAATGTTCACCCCCATACTATTATATATCGTTGGAAAGCTCTGGATGTCTACTTTTTAATGCATTTGAGAGCGCACCATTCAAAGCTCTACAGCTCAAGTTATCTTCCTTGGAAGGTGGAGTGGTCAGCTGGCCTTACTGCAGGTTGATACTATGTTCATCTTTGCACTTTTGGGGTAAGTTTTCTCCCTCAGATTTAGTGTCCAACATGCTGTGCCATATATGCTTGGAAAGCTCTAGATTCCTAACTTTCAATGCCACTAAAATCACCTCATTTGGAGTTTTGTAGTTCAAGTCATTCTTGTTGGAGTGTGAAGAGGTCAGGGTTGCAAATCCTCTTTGCTTAACTCAGAAGCCTCTTTGAGTTTGTTTCCAACTCTTTTGCCACCTTGGGAGTGTGATTCTTCTTTTAGTACTTTTATTGCTTCTTTTTCTATTATTTCCTACAAAATTTATAAAATCAAAAGATCAAAGAAATATACCATTTAAGCACAAAAGTATTCAATATTTAAGCACTAATCATCAATTTCTTGTATAAAAAGGCATAGAAAAACATGACATGATGACATGTCATCACAACACCAAACTTAAACCTTGATTGTCCCCAAGCAAGAAAAGAATCATGCAATAATGATTGACAATCCAAGGTAAGAAGAATAGCAACTCAATGTTCATGGTTGGCTAGTTTTCTATGCATGCTACAATCACAAAAGAGAGGTAAATGATTGATGCTTTTATCTAGCTCAATTTATGAAATCTTTTTCTTTTGTTTCTTCCTTGAAATAAGCTTTTGATTTTCTTATTAGCTTCTCCTTTTGGGTGCTTTTCCCCATGAGTTGATAACAAAGCTACGACTCTAAATGCTTTGTTTTCAAGTATTACCACTTGATACATAAGCACCACAAGTATTTAATTAGAGGACTTCTTCAAGATCATTTGTTTCTTTTTTTTACTCTCTAATCATTGATGCTTAGAGCCTTGAGCTTTGAGGGAGTGCATTTGCGCTTGAGCCTAACCTTGACTCTAAGTATTTTGTTTTCAAGCCTTTTGTTTGATACATAAACACCACAAGTACTTAACAAATGAATTGTTATTGGTACTCAGAGCCTTCAGCTTTCTCATTCTTTCCCTTTTTCTTTTCTTTCCTTAATTTGCAATTGCTTCTTCAAGGTTTTCATGATTTCAAAAGATTTCACAAAATGTCCTAGATGAAAACTTCAATTAAATAAAATCTAATGCAATTGAGCAACAATTAATCATACTAGCCTTCCAAAACTTGTATGCTTATGCTGCATTCTTCTTTAATGACCTTGTTTATTTATGATCATGATGCTTTATTGCTTTTGAACTCACAAAATTCAAGATGGTAGTCATAATGTCACAGTAACATGTTAAAATTCAAAATTCAGGCTATGCTTATTCATAACGCACATGCATACAGAGAAGATAAAAACAATCATGAAATTTACAGTGCTCGAAGTAAGTAGGAGGAAAAAGGAGCGTTACCACCTTATAGTTCATCTTCCTTGTTGTTGTCCTTTTCCTCTTATTCTTCCCTTTCCCTTGCCAAACTCAGAATTCTTGCTCATCCTCAAGCAACAATTAGAACAGTGGTGATGGGGCTAAGATGGATCATGAGTGTCTTACACAATGAAATGTTAGTAGTACATATGTTTAAGCAAGCAAAATTAAGAATAACAATGAAGGCACAGAGAAACAGAGACATTTTGATTGCAAAAACCAGTGGGGTGTGCATGATACATGGCATAAAAGATAAGTGGCACACCAAACTTAGTGTGACACTTTCACTTGAAATTGATGCAAGCATCTAGTAAAGATTGGAACCAAATTTTGTTGCATAGCAACACCAAACTTAGAATGCAATCACATGTCAATTTATTTGAACAAAGGAAACTGTTATATGTTAAATACAATTACCAAGTAAAGAATCTGTCATGAGTAGGGAATTATTGGTGAGGTATTAACAAAAACAGTTAAGGAGCAAAATAAATGAAAGTATTAAAAACAAAGAAATGGCTAAACCAAATAGAATGAAAAAGTGTCAAACTAAAATAAAAAATAACATTGCAAAGGCATTATGATTATGCAGACAAGTGTTGTTGCTAGATTTATTTGCACAGAAAATTAAGTGGCACACCAAACTTAGAAACTTAGTGTGACACTTCTATTTAGAATTGATGCAATCATCCATATGGATTTGAAAACAAATTGTTGCAAGGCAACACCAAACTTAGAATGTAATCATATGCCAATTTATTGAAAATAAACAAAGCAGACAAAGAAACTAAACAAAGCAAAGAAATGAAATGTTACCTAAAGTTGGGTTGCCTCCCAACAAGCGCTCTTTTAGTGTCATTAGCTTGACATGTTGTTCTTTACTTTCTTCCTCTTCTTCAAGTTTGTTAAGAGGAATGACCTCAAGGGGAGAGATGAACTAGCTAGTGTCCCCTGTCTTGGTCTCTCCTCAGCAAGCTTCCTTTTGTTAATGGCTTGATTGAGCTTGCTTGCTGGATCAGGGGTAGGATTGGTGCTCTTGTTAATTGCCTTCACTTCTTGGATATCAATACTTGGTGGTTGTGTGATAGTTGGAGCATTATTTACATCAAAAGCTTCTTGCATTGGTGGTTCCATGAGCCCTTCCTCTATGCACTTCTCTGCTTCAACTGAGTGTGACTTCTCTTGATTTTCTTCCTCCATTCCTTCTTCATGATTTTCCATTAAGTCCTTTGGGAGGGAATCTTCATGTTCTATTGTCACTTCAATTAGCCTCTGTAGATTTGGAATCCTGGGCTCATATACCTCCACCACCTCATTCCCCAATAAAGTTTCACTTGGTATAGGGACTTTTTCATCTTGCTCTTCCACTTTCTCACTCACAGATTGTTCTTTACCCTCAATTATTGGCTCTCCTAAGTTTCTCCTGCTTTGCTCTAAGTGCCCATCCATCTTCTTGAAGAGGATTTCTTTCCATGATTGTTTGTGTTTTTCCAAGAGTTGTCCTTGTCTTTCAATGACTTGGTATCGGCTTTCCAAGGATTCTTTGGACCATTGAAGGTAATCCTCAACTGCTAGTTCAAGAGATGAAGGTTGAGAGTAATTTTAGTGACATGGATGTGTTGTGGTAAAGTTGTGTTGAGGGGTGTGGAATGAGTTTTGTGAGTTGTGGAATGAATTTTGTGGTTGGTGGGCTGAGTTGTATGGATCTTGGAGGAAACTTTGTGTTGAGGCAAAATCAAGTGATGAAGAATTTTCAAATGAAAAACTGGGAGGTGAGGGTGGACAATTTTGCATGAATGAATTGAAGGTCTGCTCAAGTGATGATGGCTCTTGATAAGTGGGGTATGCACTATCAAATGCTTTTTGGTTTTGCTCCTTCTATTCACAATGTGAGTCATTAATGAATTCATCACAAAATGGATCATGTTGTGGTCCTGGGGAGCAATTTTGCATGAATTCATTAATAGCAGGATCAAGTGATAATGTCTCTGGATGAGTAGCATATGGAGCATTAAAATTCCCTTCCCAGCCATAGCTTGTGTCAGTGTTATAATAGTATAATTCACTTTGTGGCTCTAGGAAGAAATTCATTTCACTTGATTGTTCACACTCTTGTTGATATGCCCAGATTCCATGAGGATAATGACATAAATCATTTTGTGGTTCTGGACAATATCTTATGTGATTTGCTTGATGAATTTGTGGCTCTAGAGCATATCCCCATGGATTAGAGTGCTCAGAATATGTGATTTCTTGTTGATATTTCCATCCACCATTAGGATAATGACTTGAATTATATTTTGATGGTGGGCAATATCCCATGAAATTTGTTTAATCAAAAGATGAGTTGAACTCCATTTGAATTTTGTAAAATACACCACCAAAGAAAACGTAAATTTATATCTCAGGTAAGATTTGCTCAGTGAGGCAAAAATAAAGAAAATGCTTAATCTATACTTCTCAGCTACTTAATCATTGTCGATCTAAATCATTCCCCGGCAACGGCGCCAAAAACTTGATGAGTGAAAATTAGATTTCCACACAAACTCACCGGCAAGTGTACCGGGTCGTATCAAGTAGTAATAACTCACAAGAGTGAGGTCGATCCCATAGGGATTGATGGATCAAGCAATTTTAGTGGATGATATGTCTAGTGAAGCTAACAGTGGTGAATTGGGTGAAAAGTGACCAACAAAAAGTAAATTTGCAGGAATTGTAAAATGCAGAAAGTAAATTTGGCAGAAGCTTAAAGAACAAGGAATGTAGATTGCAGCAAACATAAAGGGAATTGGGCACTAGGAATTTAATGAAACAGTAAATCATGACTTAGAGTAATTGTAGAAAATTAAACTTGCAGGAAGAGTAAATCAGATTGAATCATGAACAGAAATGTAAAGTTGCAGAGAAGTAGAAGTGCAGAAGAGTAAATCAAGCTCAATGAAAATGAAACTTTGAAATTGAATTCAAGACTGAAATATGACAATTGCAGAAAGATAAAAGTGTATCAAAGAGAGTCTTCTATTCTACTCCTACTCCTACTCTTATTGCTCTCTAGCAGAGCCAGCCTCCCATCTCCTAATGAAATGAAATTGATGCCTTTATATAGGCTTTACAAAATAAAAATGAAATTGAAATTGAAAATAAATTACAATTTAAATGAAATTCTTAATCTAGCTTTTTCTTGTGCCTTTGAGTCATGTTGATGGGCTTTTCTTGTTTTGGGGCTTCAATGAAATGGGTTGATTTGGATTTGGATTTGAATAAATGGGTCAGGGATGGCTTGGTGATGCTCCAGTGGAGCGTTTATTTGGGAAAGTGAATGCCCTGTTCATTCCCTTTGGTGCACCAATTTGGTGCATGCCTTTCTTGGTTGGCACTCGCTTTTTGAACGCTACGCTCCTTGAGTGAGCGCTCTTTTGGTGCGCATTTTGTGCTTCCTTGGTTGAGCGCTCCTCCTTTGATGCTTGCTTTATGAACGCTACACTCAATATTTGAGCGCTAAGTTCACTATTTGAATGCTGCTTAGTGCATAGGATGGCCTCCCAAGTGTGAAAGTCATGACAAAGGTGAAAAAGTGAGCGCCACACTCACTTGTTCTTCAATTTCATGCTAAATATAGATTGTTATATTTCGTTGGAACACTCTGAATGTCAGCTTTCCAACGCAACTGGAAGCGCATCAATTGGACATTTGTACCTCAAGTTATGGTCCTTTGAAGAAGGCATCGTCATGCTCAATTAGTGAGCTTGGCGTTCACTTAATGAGCGCTATTTGAAGGCCAAAGTTAGCGGCAGCTTCTGAAGCCCAAACTTAATATTCACCCCATACTATTACATATCTTTGAAAAGCTCTGGATATCTACTTTCCAATGCATTTGAGAGCACATCATTGGAAGGTGGAGAGGTCAGCTGGCCTTACTGCAGGTTGATACTATGTTTATCTTTGCACTTTCGGGGTAAGTTTTCTCCCTCAAATTTAGTGTCCACTGATGAGAGGAACTTTTGCGTGGTCTAGAAAATTGCGGATGAATCCTCGTTGCTAGTATAGTTTCTAAACCTTCAAAAGTCCTTTCATACAAACGGTTTGGTTGTCACAAGTAACAAACCCCTTAAAAATTGTTAACCGAGTATTCAAACCTCGGGTCGTCTTCTCAAGAAACTGCAGGGAAGTATGTTCTTATTATTGGCTATAAAGGTTGTAATCGGGGTTTAGAAGATGAGAAGCAACTGATTTAAATGGCAATTAAAATCAATAAATAACTGTAAAGCAACTTTTGGCATGGTAAGAGAAATTGGAAGTCCAACTTGGTTATCCCTCTCAACAATAATGAAAGTTGAATCTTAATTCCTCTTAGTTAACCTTTAAAGCAAAGGAAAGTCAAGGGACTAATTAGTTTGACCTTCGAATCCTATTTATTTCCTAAGAAAAAGTTAGGATTATTGAAGTTCAGTTCAATTAGCAAGATAACGATTATCAATTATGCTGAGTTTGATAATGTTGAGTTACTGATTTCTTAACCAAGACCAAAAGGGGAAAAAGTAAAATTGCTGGAATAAAAATGTCCTTAGATGGGAAGCAAAAATATCTTAATTCAAAGAGAACAATAATAAACTGAAATACCTCAAATAATCATTAATTCAAATCATAACACGGAAACGGTTCATAAGCCAATTTGGCAACATTTATAGATACGAATCAAAGCATTAAAGTAAAAGTAGCATAGAAACATAGATTAAAGTAAATATTAAACCTGGATCGAGAGTCACTCTTAAAAACTAAGAGAAGTCCTAAATCCTAATCCTAAGAGAGAGAGGAGAGAACCTCTCTCAAACTAAATCTAAATCATGGAAAGTGAAAATTGGCGAGCTCTCCCTGAATGGATGCATTCCCCCACTTCATAAGCTCTGGTCTATGCCTTCTGGACTTGGATTTGGGCCAAAAAGGGCTTCAAAATTCGCTATGAGTGTTTTCTGCCATTTCTAGTGCGTGGCCTCTGTCACGCGTCCGCGTGGGTCACGCGGTCGCTTCATTCGGAGCTTTTCCTTGCCACGCGGTCGCGTCAGTCATGCGACTGCGTCATATGCATTCTGCTTAAGGCGCGCGGTCGCGTCAATCATGCGACCGCGTCACTGCTTCTTTGCGCTTGGCATGCGTCCGCGTCGCCCATGCGATCACGTGGATGCTAATTTCTTCAGAAGCTCCGTTTTGTGCTTTCCTTCCAATTTTGTATGTTTCCTTTCCATCCTTTAAGTCATTCCTACCTTAGAAGATCTGAAAACTACTCAACACACTAATCACGACATCGAATGGAATTAAAGGTGATTAAAATAATTAATTTAAAAGCATAGAAAACATGTTTTTCACATACATCACATATTAAGGAAGGAGAGTAAAACCATGCAATTAACATGAATAAGTGGTTGGAGGATTGAATAAATCACTCAAATTAAGCACAAAATACATCATAAAATATTGGTTTATCATCCACCATGTAGTGCCATATATTCTTGGAAAGCTCTAGATTCCTACTTTCCAATGCCACTAAAGTCACCTCATTTGAGATTTTGTAGCTCAAGTTATTTTTGTTGGAGTGTGAAGAGGTCAGGGTTGCAAATCCTCTTTGCTTAACTCAGAAGCCTCTTTGAGTTTGTTTCCAACTCTTTTGCCACATTGGGAGTATGATTCTTCTTTTAGTGCTTTTATTGCTTCTTTTTCTATTATTTCCTACAAAATTTATAAAATCAAAAGATCAAAGAAATATACCATTTAAGCACAAAAGCATTCAATATTTAAGCACTGATCATCAATTTCTTGTATAAAAAGGCATAGAAAAACTTGACATGATAACATGTCATCAATATGAAATGAATTTTGTGAGTAATCAAGTGTGTCTTGTGGTTGGTAAAATGAATTTTATGGATCTTAGAGGAAACTTTGTGTTGAGGTATAGTCAAGTGATGAAGGATTTTCAAATGAAAAACGAGGAGGTGAAGCTGGACAACTTTGCATAAATGAGTTGAAGGTTTGCTCAAGTGATGATGGCTCTTGATTAATGGAGTATAACATATTGAGTGCTCTCTGATTTTGATCCTCCGAAGCACAACTTGAAGAATTGTTGAATTCATCACAATATGCATCATCTTGTGGCATTGGAGGACAATATTGCATGAATTTATTGAAAGCAAAATCCAGTGATGATGTATCTTGATGAGTGGAGTATGAACTATTGAATGCTGTTTGGTTTTGATCCTCCCACCCACAACTTGAGTGATTGTTGAATTCATCATAGTGTGGATTATTTTATGGTATGGAGGAGCAATCTTCCATGTATGTATTGACAGCATAGTCAAGTGATAATGTCTTTGAATGATTAGAATGTGAATCATTGCAATTCCCTTCCCATCCATCTTTTGTGTGCGTGTCATAATAGTATGAGTCACTTTGTGGCTCTGGGAAGTAGTTCATTTCACTTGATTGTTCATACTCTCTCTTTCCTTGTTGATATCCCAGTCACCATGAGGATAATGACCTAAATCATCTTGTGGTGGTGGGCAATATCTCATGAAATTTTCTTGATCATTTTCTGAAGCATATTTCCATTGATTGGGTTGCTCAGAATATGTAATTTCTTGGTGATATTCCCGTCCACCATTAGGATACTAATATGAATCATTTTGTGGTGTTGAGTAATATCCCATGAAATTTTCTTGCTCATGTTGTGGTTCTGAAGCATATCTCCATTGATTGGAGTGCTCAGAATCTGTGATTTGTTGGTGATATTCCCAGCCACCATTAGAATAGTTAATTGGCGATGGTGGGTAATATCCCAAAAATTTGTTTGATCACAAGATGAGTTGAACTCCTTTTGAATTTTGTAAAACACATCACTAATGAAAATTGAAATTCATGTTGCAGAGAAGAATTTCTTAGTGAGGCAATAACTCAAATACCTTGGTATCAATTTAAAACAAAAAATTAAAAAGAACAAAAAATAAAGAAAATGCTTAATCTAGACTTCTCACCTACTTAATCATTGTCGATCTATATCAATCCCCGGCAACGGCGCCAAAAACTTGATGAGGGGAAAAACGATTCCACACAAACTCACCGGCAAGTGTACCGAGTCGCATCAAGTAGTAATAACTCACAAGAGTGAGGTCAATCCCACAGGGATTGATGGATCAAGCAACTTTAGTGAGGTGATTAGTTTAGTCAAGCTAACAGTGGTGAATTGGGTGAAATTGAAGCAGTAGAAAGTAAATTGCAATGAAGATAAAGTGTAGAAGGTAAATTGGCAGAAACTTAAAGAGAAAGAAAAGTAAAGTGCAGCAAATGTAAAGGGAATTGGGTGCTGGGAAATTAAAGAAAGCAATAAATCAGAACTCAGAACAATTGCAGAAGAATTAAATTGCATGAAAAGTAAATTCAGATCACAGCAAACTCAAATGTAAAGTTGCAGAAAGTAAATTTGCAGAAGAGGATTATCAGAAACTGAAATTGCATAAGCCAAATTGAATTCAATACTGAAATGTAAAAGTGCAAAAAAATAAAAGTGTTTCAAGAGAGCCTTCTATTCTACTCCTACTCCTACTCCTACTGCTGCCTACTACTACTGCAGCCTACTGTCCGTCCCGTTCCTAACAGAACTAAAGCCTTTTTATAGGCATTCCTAAATTACAAATGAAATTCAAATTGGAAACCAATTATAATTAAATGCCAAATTCCTATTCTAGATGATCCTTGTGCCTTTGAGTGAAGTCAATTGGGCTCTGCTTGCTTTTGTCTGTTAATGGGCTTAGAATCAGCTTTAATTGAGCAGAGATTCATTTCCATGAGAACAGATCATTTCTAAATTGAGTGCAGCGTTCATTCACCCACGCGTACGCGTTCCTCACGCTTGCGCGTGCTTTTACATTTTCGCCCATCGACGCATACGCGTCATGTACGCGTGCGCGTCCCTTGCAGCGTTCTCTTAATGAGCACTATGTTTGCTTAATGAACGCTGCCCCACGCGTGCGCGTCATGTACGCGTGCGCGTGGGTAGCAAAATCTCAATTCCAGGCTTCATCGCTAGCCATGCGTGCGCGTGCTTCATCCGAGGTTCTCCATCGACGCGTGCGCGTCAAGCACGCGTGCGTGTCGATTGCAAAACTTTGCCTACAAATTTGAATATGCCCGAAAATGCTGGCTTACTGAATGTAGTGCACTCTTTTGAAAACGAGCGCCAAACACTTCCACCCATACGTGTCATGCACGCGTACGTGTGGTTCTTTGAAAATTGCCCCTGACGCGTAAGCGTCCCATGTGTGTGTGCGTTGCTTACTGAGCGTGGCGTTCTTACTTATTTTGTGCTTTCTGCCTCTTTTTTTCTCCATCTTTTCACCTGTCATCAACCAAACAGATACATCAAAGCCTTGGCATAATCATCAATTCTTGCATCATTCATATTATCAACCAAATCTTGCAAGAAATCTAATGAAAATGCATAAAATTATCAATGTTTGATTAATTATCAATTCTTGCATCATTCATATTATCAATGTCATACTAAGTTCTAAGTTTAGTGTGCCACTTAATTCTCTATGCAATTCATTAAACAACACCCCTTGTCTGCATAATCATAATGCCCTTTGCAATGTTATCTTTCTTTTAGTTAGACAATTTTAGTTTTCTCTTTGTTTTAGTCATTTCCTTGTTTTTAATGCTTTCTTTTATTAACTATTTTTGTTAATACATCACCAAGAGATCCTTATTCATGACAGATTCTTGGCTTGGTGATTGCATTTAACATATAACAGCTCCTTTTGTTTAGTTTTAGTTCAAATAAATTGACATGTGGTTGTATTCTAAGTTTGGTGTTGCTATGCAACAAAATTTGGTTCCAATCCTTACTAGATACTTGCATGAATTCCAATTGAAAGTGTCACACTAAGTTTGGTGTGCCACTTATCTTTTATGCCATGTATCATGCACACCCTCTTATGTTTGCAATCACAATGTCTCTGTCTCTTGTGCTTTTATTGTTATCTTTAATTTTGCTTGTTGGAAAACACATGTACTGCTAACATTTCATTGTGTAAGACATTCATGATCCATCTTAGCCCCATAGCCATTGTTCTAATTATTGCTTGAGGATGAGCAAGCAATCTGAGTTTGGCAAAGGAAAGGGGGAAGAACGGGAGGAAAATGGCAACAATAGAGAAGATGAGCTACAAGGTTGTAAAGTTCATTTTCCTCTCATTTGTTTCCAGCACTTTAAATTGCATGATTGTCTTTATCTTCTCTGTATGCATGTGTGGTTCGAATAAGCATAGCTTGAATTTTGATTTGTAACATGTTGCCATGCCATTATAACTACCAACTTGAGTTTTGTAAGTTCAAAAGTAATAAAAGTATCATGATCATAAACAAATAGGGTCATTAAAGAAGAATTTAGCATGTGCATACAAGTATTGGAAGGCTAGTTTGATTAATTGTTGCTCAACTGCATTAGATTTTATTTAATTGAAGTTTTCATCTAGGACATTTTGTGAAATCTTTGGAAATCATGAAAACCTTGAAGAAGCAATTGTAAATTAAGAAAAGCAAAAGGGAAAGATTGAGAAAGCTGAAGGCTCTGAGTACCAATGATAATTGTCAAGTACTTGTGGTGTTTATGTATCAAGCAAAAAGCTTGAAAACAAAACACTTAGAGTCAAGGCTAGGCTCAAGTGCAAAAGCACTCCCTCAAAGCTCAAGGTTCTGAGCATCAATGATTAGAGAGTCAAAAAAAGAAACAAATGACCTTAATGAAGTCCTCTAATTCAACGCTTGTGGTGCTTATGTGTCAAGTGGTAATACTTGAAAATAAAGCATTTAGAATTGTAGCTTTGTTATCAACTTATGGGGTAAAACACCCAAAAGGAGAAGCTAATAAGAAAATCAAAAGCTTGTTTCAAGGAAGAATTATAAGGAAAAGATTTCATAAATTGAGCTAGATAGAAGCATCAATCATTTACATTTCTTTTGTGATTGTAGCATGCATAGAAAACTAGCCTACCATGAACATTAACTTACTATTCTTCTTACCTTCGATTGTCAATCTTAATTGCATGATTCTTTTCTTGCTTGGGGACAAGCAAGGTTTAAATTTGGTGTTGTGATGACATGTCATCATGTCATGTTTTTCTATGCTTTTTCATATAAGAAATTGATGATTTGTGCTTAAATATTGAATGCTTTTGTGCTTAAATATTATATTTCTTTGATCTTTTGGTTTGATAAACTTTGTTGGAAATAAGTAGAAAAAGAAGCAAAGAAGCACAAATTAAGCTCAATTAAGCTCAAAAGGAGCAAAGAAGATTTGCAACCCTGACCTCTTTACACTCCAACAAGAATAACTCGAGCTACAAAACTCCATATGAGGTGATTTTAGTAGCATTGGAAAGTAGACATCTAGAGCTTTCCAAGAATATATGGAACTGCACGATGGACACTAAATCTGCAGGAGAAAACTTGTGCCAAAAGTGCATAGATGAACATGATATCAACCTGGCCTGCAGTAAGGCCAGCTGACCTCTTCACCTTCTAAGGAGGATAACGTGAGCTGTAGAGCTTGGAATGATACGCTCTCAATTGCATTGGAAAGTACACATCCAGAACTTTCCAACGATATATAATAGTATGCGGTGAATCTCAAGGATGGGCCTCAGAAGCTGGCGCTAAGTTTGGCTTCCAAACAGTGCCCATAGTGCTACGTTGTGTTAGTTAACGCAACGCTATTCCCATAGCGCTACGTTTTGTTAGTAAATGCTACGGTTTGAGCGCCAAACAACACGACCATACCTCCTTCAAAGGACCATAACTTGAGCTACATATGTCCGATTGATGCACTTCTAGTTGCATTGGAAAGCTGACATTCAGATCTTTCCAACGATATATAGCAATTCATATTTGGCATGAAATTAAAGTACAAGTGAAAGGCATATTTAAGGCCCAAAAAGCAAGGTGCGACATTCACAAATGAAGGAGCCAAGGGTCGAAGAGGGAGACCAAAGCAAAGCAAGGGGCGCTATGTTGAGTGAACTAACTGAGCGCTCAAGGGATAGCAAGCCAGCACTCAAAGAAGGAGCGCTCTGTTAACTAGTTTCACTTTTTCGTGGCCCATTACAAAGAAATTGGCACAAATGGGATAACCAAGGCAATCAGGGGGTGGTACGTTAGAAATTCCATCTGAGCCCTATGCATGGGCAAGGAGGAAGGTTCGAAGGGAGGCACACAAGGAATGTAGTGCTACGTTCACTAAATGAACTAAGCGCTCCCCTGGGAATGACCCAAGCTCCACCCAACACACCCTGACTCACTGGAGTTTCACCAAGCCACCCTGATCCAAATTCATCCATGGCCAAATCCAAATCAATCCACTCTTCTTCAAGCCCAAAGCAAGAAAAACTCATGGACATCACTTAAAGGCACAAGACAAGAGATAGTGAGAATAGGAATTTCATTTAATTGTAATTTGTTTTTAATTTCAATTTCATTTTTATTTTTGAAAAAAGCCTATATAAAGGCACCTGTTCCATTTTAGAAAAAAGCCTGGCTCTGCTAGAGAGCATTAGGAGTAGGGTAGAATAGAAATTCCTCTTTGAAACACTTTCAATTTTCTGCACTTTTACATTTTCAAGTATTGAATTCAATATTGGCTTATGCAAATTTCAATTTCCTTATCTTCTACAAATTCCTTTTCTACTACGATTCTCTTCTGCAAGTTCACTTTCTACAATTTTTCATTTAAGCTTACTGTGATCTGATTTACATTTCTTGCACAGTTTAATTCCTCTGCAATTGCTCTATGCTTTGATCTACTACTTCCTTTACTTTTCAGCACCCAGCCCCCTTTACATTTTGCTGCAATTTAGTTTTCTTGCTCTTTAAGCTTTTGTCCAATTTACATTCTACCAATCTACCTTCTAGAATATTAATAATCATTCTTAGCTTTTATTGCTTTAATTTACAATTATTTAATTACTCATTATCCAAACTCAAACTCTCTTGAAAACTCCTGATGAATAAATTAGCACCCTTTCTTGCAACTCATTGGGAGACGAACTGGGACTCATAATCCCAGCATTTTTATTCTAAATTTTTGTGACATCTTTCTAAACTGGTGAGGTGGATTTTAGCTGGTTAAGAGCTATACTCGCAACGCTGTTCTTACATTACAATCTCTTAATTGGCCTAACTTCCGCCACGCACCAGTTTTTGGCGCTGTTGCCGGGGAGTTGCAATTGTGTGCTAAATTATTAATTATTGTACATATTTTTATTTTTATTTGCATGTTTTTTTTGTATTTTATTACCATGAGCTATATGTTTCTTTCATTGAATGACGCGTTCACTAGCTGATCCGAGCTTAGCCGCATTTGATCCTGAAATTGAAAGAACTATTTCCCGTATTAGGCGAGCTAGACGTTGGTTAGCCTCTGAGGGTGGTGAAGTGATCATTATCGATTTACCAGTCTCATCTGAGGGTAAATCTGAACCGCCATCTGAGAGAGAAACAAGCTCCTTTACTACTGATTCAGTTGATTCACGTGCAGATAGAATGGCAGCACCTAGGAGGATTACTCTCCAGGAAATTGGAGCCCCAGATTTACAATGCAGCCGTATCAAGTGCATCATCCAACTCTGGCTGCAAATTTCGAACTGAAGACTGCACTAATCAACTTGATGCCCAAGTTTCATGGCTTGCCTGCTCAGGAGCCCATCAAGCACCTCAGGGATTTTCAGATAGCCTGTTCTACTGTTAGGCGTCAGGGTGCGAATGAAACTTCTATTTTGTTAACTGTCTTCCCATTTTCTCTTGAGGGAAAGGCGAGGGAGTGGTACTACTCCCAACCTGAAGCGACTGTTACTAACTGGGATACACTCAACAGAGAATTTCTGGAAAAATACTTTCCAGCTGAAGTTACAGATAGACTGAGAAAAGAGATCTCCTGCATTGTTCAATGTGAATTAGAAACTCTCTATGAGTAATGGGAGCATTTTTAGAACCTTCTGGATGCATGCCCCCATCACATGATTGACAGGCTAGAGTTAATCAGCTATTTCACTCAATGCATGAAGCCTTGGGATAAAACTACACTAGACAGTGCTAGTAACGGTTCTCTGAAGAAGTACAAGACCGCAGATGAAGCATGGCAACTAATCAACGACTTAGCTGAGTCCACCACGAACCACAGGCACAGGAATAGCCAGTCAAAAGCTGTTGCAGAAATTTCCTCTAGCACTGAGACTTCTGCTCTTACGCAGAGTATATGTGAAATGACCAACCTACTGAAGCAATTACAGTTGAATCAACAATAACAAGCTCAGCCTTCCCCACCACAGTAAAGCCAACAGTTAATCCCCCTAAGAGTATGCGGAATATGTGTTGATTATAGTCATTATACGGATAAATGTCCGCAGCTCCAACAAGAAGACAATACTGTGGCAGCTACTCATAACTTCTTTGACCGCCCGAATCAAGGATACAATCAACAAGGCGGCAACCACAACCAAGGGAGGAACTATAACCAAGGATGGCAGGACAATTCCAACCAAAGTTGGAGGGATAATTCCAGCCATGGCTGGAGGGACAACTATAACAGAGGAGGCAGAGACAACCCAGGAAACCCTAGGTGGAATAACAACAACAGATAGCAGAATCAGAACCAACCTTACAGAGCTCCTCACCTAAGGCAATCACAAGGACCCTAGTACAACCAACAATAGGTCCCTCAGATCACTTAACCCACTTCCTCATCAAATGACGAGATGCTTCGTTCTCTTGAACAAGGACAGCAAGACATGCAGATTGCACTGAACTCTACTCTAAATGGTCTGAATGCCACTTTACAAGCTCTCGCTACCCGGATAGATTCATTACCTACTTCCATTAACTAACCTTTGAGCTCCAGTGGAATTCCTTCTCAACCCTTACCTAACCCCAAGGGTGGCATCAATGCCATCACTTTGACGTCTGTAACCACACTGCAAGAGAGGAACCAAGAGGAACCAAGCCCACAAGTACACACCCCAGCTGAGGATATGATAGAAGCGGAAGATGCTGAAAAGAAAGAGGAAGTACAAGACAAGGTTGAAGAAGAAGTAGCTCAGCAAAGGAATGAACCACCAAAGGATGCAGAAGCTGCAAGTTATGCCATTCCTATCCCATTTCCACACCTTGCAAGAAAGTCCAGAAAGCAGATGGAACTTGATCCTAAAATGGTAGAAATTTTCAAAAAGGTTGAGGTAACTATTCCCCTTTTTGATGTTATTCAGCCAGTACCTAAGTATGCCAAATTTCTGAAAGATTTATGCATTCATAAAGAGAAAATTAATGAATTAGAAACTATCCCTTTAGGTAGTTCTATATATGCTTTAATGGGAGGTATACCTGAAAAATGTTGTGATCCAGGTCCATGCATGGTTAACTGTACCATTGGAGGAGTAATATTTTCTGATTGCATGTGTGACTTAGGAGCGTGTGTTAGTATAATGCGATTGTCTATATATGATACTCTAAGGCTCCCTCCCTTAAAAAGGTCGGCAGCTCATTTTGTGTTAGCAGATAAAAGCATTATTACAGTAGTTGGAATTGCTGAAGATGTATTAGTGAGCATTAAGGGGCTCACATTTCCCATTGACTTCTATATCTTGGAAATGCACCCTAATGACTCAGGAAGACCATCATTAATCCTGCTTGGAAGACCATTCCTGAAAACCTCGAAGTTCAAGCTGGATGCATTCTCAGGAACTTACTCCTTTGAAATAGATGGCAGAACAGTAAGTTTTAGTTTAAATGAAGCTATGAAGCACCCTCCGGAAGATCATTCTATCTTCCAGTGTGACATCATTGATGAAACTGTGGCTGAAGTTCACCAAGAAGAATTAGAAGAAAAACACATGGAGAAAGGTCCAAGTGTGGGGATACCATCTGAACATAATGATAACACTCTACCGTTACCACTAGCTCCGGATGATCCAGAGCCTAGCCATGAGCAAAAATTGGAATTGAAGCCCCTTCCTCCGTACCTCAAGTATGCTTACCTTGAGGATAATTAGAAGTTCCCAGTCATCATTTCAAGGGAACTCACTTCCCAACAGGAAGAGCAACTGCTTAGTGTGCTGAGAAAATATAAGAAAGCAATTGGGTGGAGCTTGGTGGATATAGTAGGCATCAGCCCTCAAGTTTGTGAGCACAGGATATATTTAGAAGAGGAATCAAAACTCGTCCGTCAACCCCAAAGAAGATTAAATCCTACCATCTTAGAAGTTGTCAAGAAAGAAGTGACCAGGCTACTTGAAGCAGATATCATTTACCCCATCTCAGACAGTGAACGGGTCAGTCTAGTACAAGTGGTGCCCAAGAAGTCTGGAGTCACAACAGTAAAGAATGAGCACGGAGAGCTCCTGACAACTAAAGTGTGGAATTCATAGAGGGTTTGTATTGACTATAGGCGTCTCAACCATGCTACTCGAAAGGATCACTACCCCTTGCTATTTATTGATTAGATGCTCGATCGCCTGTCAAGTAAATCCCATTATTGCTTTTTAGATGGTTATACAGGCTATTTTCAAATTCATATAGCTCCTGAAGATCAGGAGAAGACTACTTTTACATGTCCCTTTAGAGCGTATGCATATAAAAGAATGCCTTTTGGCTTATGTAATGCACCGGCTATGTTCCAAAGATGCATGATGAGTATCTTTTCGGATCTTATTGAGAACTGTATGGAAGTATTTATGGATGATTTTAGCGTATATGTCGATTCGTTTAACCTTTGCTTGGATAGTTTAGCTAGAGTATTAGACAGGTGTGTTAGTTCAAACCTTGTATTGAATTTTGCAAAATGTCATTTTATGGTAAAATAAGGGATTGTTCTAGGACATGTTGTCCCTAAAACTGGTATTTCAGTAGATACAGCAAAGGTAGATGTTATTTCTAGTTTACCTTACCCCTCCTCCATGAGGAAAGTCCGTTTGTTCCTAGGCCATGCAGGTTTCTACAGGAGATTCATTAAAGATTTCAGTAAGGTAGCATTACCTTTATCCAGACTGTTGCAGAAAGATATTGAGTTCGAGTTCAATGAGGATTGCATGCAAGCATTTGATAAGCTGAAGATCACCCTGACTCAAGCTCTGTGAGAGGACCAAACTGGAGCCAGCCATTTGAAATTATGTGTGATGCCTCCAACCATGCAGTAGGAGCGACGCGGCTTAGCACGAAGGTAAAGATCCCTTCATGATTGATTATGCATCTAAAACCTTTGACACTGCTCAGTCTAATTACACTACTACTGAAAAGGAGTTTCTTGCTATTATTTTTGCTCTGGATAAATTTCGAGCCTATTTACTTGGTACTAAGGTAGTAGTATACTCAGACCATACAGCTCTAAAATATTTATTAGCTAAAAAAGAGTCCAAACTAAGGTTGATACGTTGGATACTGCTGCTGCAAGAATTTGATTTAGAAATTAAGAATAGGAGTGGTAACCAAAATTTAGTGGCAGACCACTTGAGTCGCCTTGAGCACATTAAGGATGACTCCACTCCTATAAATGATGTTTTTCCATTTGATAGCTTGCATGCAGTATCTGAAGTAGTTCCTTGGTATGCATCTGTAGCTAATTATCTAGTTAGCCATACTTTCCCTCCCAATTTTACTAAGCATCAAAGGGACAAGCTGAAAAGCGAATCTAAATATTATATATGGGATGACCCATATCTATGGAGGTGTGGTGCTGACCAGGTAATTAGGAGGTGTGTGCCTCAAACATAATTCCAATCCATTTTAGAGGCCTGCCACTCTTCTGAGAGTGGAGGACATTTTGGCCCTTAAAGAACAGCTAGAAAAATATTAGACTGTGGATTCTGGTGGCCTACTCCTTTTAAAGATGCTTCTGAATTTCGTAAATCTTGTTCCCATGCCAAAGATTTGGTAATATATCCAAGAGGGATGAAATGCCTCAACAGATTATGCTTTTCTGTGAAATTTTTTATGTTTGGGGCATTGACTTCATGGGTCCATTTCCAAATTCTAATGGTTACCTTTATATACTGTTAGCCGTAGATTATGTTTCTAAATGGGTGGAAGCAATTCCTACCCGTACTGATGATGCTAATACTATTGTTTCCTTTGTTAGAAACCATATTATCTATCGCTTTGGATCACCACAAGCAATCGTGAGCGATCAAGGCACTCACTTTTGTAACAATAGACTAACAGGATTACTGAAGAAGCATGGGATTGTTCACAAAGTAGCAACAGCTTATCATCCCCAGACCAATGGACAAGCAGAAGTGTCTAACAGAGAAATCAAACACATTATGGAGAAGATAGTAAAGCCTCATACGAAAGATTGGAGTGCAAGGCTACAAGATGCACTCTGGGCATATAGAACAGCATACAAGACACCCATTGGGATGAGCCCCTTCCGCTTGGTATACGGAAAGGCTAGCCACCTTCCAGTAGAGGTAGAACACAAGGATTTCTGGGCTGTAAGGGAGTTTAACATGAATTTTGAAGAAGCTAGTGCTGAAAGAAAGCTGCAACTAGCAGAACTGGAGAACCTTCGCCTAGAAGCATATGACAACTCCAGGCGATACAAGGAGAAGATAAAGGCTGTCCATGACAAGCACATAAAAAGGAGAGAGTTCAGACAAAGGGAGTTAGTTCTTCTTTATAACTCCAGACTGAGGCTTATGCTAGGCAAACTAAGATCAAGATGGGAAGATCCCTATAAGGTAGAGAAGGCAGAGCCATACGGAGTCTTTCACCTGCGTCATCCTTCAAGCTCCAAATTCATGAAGGTCAATGGACATCGCCTAAAGCTTTATCATGGTGAAAAGATGAAGGATCACAAAGAACTAGAGGTTTTACTCTTGGAAGACCCACCAACTTAAGGACGTAAAAGCAAAGTGCTAGGTGGGAGACAACCCACCACGGTATGATCGTTCTGTTTCAGTCTTAGTTTTATTTTCCTTTATTCTATTTTTGTTTTTGTTAATGACTCTTCTCATAATCTCTGTATATAGCCTGCATTTGCATTCTGCATATAAAAAAAATGCACGCAATGCGCAAGCATCGCTGACGCGTCTGCGTCATAGGTGCTTTCGAAACAAGAAGAAAAGAAGTAGAGAGTCACGCGGGAGCGTGGCTGGAGGCATGCCTTAGGCACAAGCATGCCCACACGTACGTGTCCCTAATGCGTCCGCGTCATTTGCAAAACTAGCCTCCCACGCGTGTGCGTCGCCCATGCGCACGCGTGACCCTGTGAACTCGACATAAATGGGTATATGGCAAAGAGTTATGGTGGAGTGGGGCTAGAATGGTGCTAGAAGCACAAGCCGTATCACGCGAACGCGTGCCCCACGCGTCCACGTGATTTTTCAAATAGAGGCCATTCACGCGTGCGCGTCACCCACGCACACGCGTCACCCAATATTTTCGCAATGAGCGTATAAAGTAGAGAGTTTTGCGTATGCGAGGCTGCATTCGCGCCAATAGCACAAACCAGGTCACGCGTGCGTGTGACCCATGCGTCTGCGTCACCTGAAATTATCACAAACCATGCGAACGCGTGCCCCACGCGTCCGCGTCACATGCGACACACAACTTATCCAGATCAGCACCAGATATCTTATCTTTTCTTCCCCAAATCCAAATCTTTTCTTTTCCCTTCTTATTTCTTTCTTCTCCCTTCTCCCTTCTTTATTCCTTCTTACTTTTTTACCTTTTCCCCTTACTTTTCACATCCATTATTAAGGTTCTTTTCTTTCTTTCTTCACTTTTAACTTTTCCATTATTTTTATTTATGTTCTTTTTTTCTTCGTTTTTCTTTTTACTTTCATTATCTATATTTTCTTTTTCTTTCTTTTTCTTTTTATTCCTTTAATTGGTGTTAATAATTTAATTGGATGATTATTTTCTTCTATATTTTGCTTGTGAGTATATTACAAAATTTTTTGACAATTAATATTACTTCTTAAAGGGTTGTTTGCATGTTCAATTTAATACTTTTGATAACATATTTACCATGCATGCTATGTGTTTGTGAAAAAGCCCGTATGGCATTGTGCATTATTTAAAATTATTCTATTCTACGACTCTAATGCCTGTTTTTCACAAAACCTCTTTTATATTTTATTGATTAAATATAATTGTCAATACAAACAGGTTGTTAGTTTGAAAGAGTTGATAATCAAACTTGGACATTTAATGCTTGATCTATGCTACTCATACCTTTGCCGGCATGCCAATAAACATCTTGCATCTAATTGCCATCACATGCACTTGCTATATTTCCATTGATGAACTTTTCACATGTAGTCATGACCATGTGTTAACAACATCCTTCTTTACCGTGCATTGATTATCACCTATACCATCCTCTTCCTTCCTCGAACCCTTAGCTTTACATGTACTTACTTTTTCCCTTTTTAGGATAGCCACCAAGAAGGGTAAAGAGAAAGCTACTCCCAAACAACCAGCGAGGAAAAGAAAAAAAAGAGCACTAGTGGCAGAGCCATCTTCAACAGCAGTAAAGCCTTCAATAAAGTGAATCAAGAGGATCATCAAGGTCGATGAAAAAGAGAAAGCTTTTCCAGCAAAGGACATTGCGCGGTTCACTAACCGCTACTATGAGCAGATGTTCCCCATCCTGGCTTAGAGAAACTATAACAATGAGCACCTTCTCATTCTCCCGACCCACATTGTTGAAATTGTTGAGCCCCGCATTAAGCGAAGACAATGGGAATTCATGGGTAGTTGAATTCTACTCTAATTTTCACTTACCAACCATGCAGTCTGTCTATGTCCGTCAGAAGTAAGTTCCCATAACAGAAGAGGCCATTCAGCAAGCTTTAGATCTCCCCCCTGCACCAGAAGGATTGGACACATTCCAAAAAGCCTCATTCAAGCTCCAGACATATCAATTTGACTGGAACGCCGTTCTCAGAGTTATCGCACAACCTGGCAGCAGATGGATCTATGGATACCATCGATCTCAACCTAAGAGCATATTGGCTTCAGCACTCACCTTGGAGGCTCGAGTATGGGCACAGATTATGTCGCATTACATCGTTCTGAGCACTTACGAGTCCTCCTTCACTACAGACGTGGCTGTTCTACTTTGGTGTATCCTTACAGACCAGCACTTCAATTTACCAAGACACATGCGGCATGCTTTGGGACACGTACAGATTGCGGGTAACCTACCTTTTTCCGCCTTAGTTTTAGATCTAGTCTCAGTAGCTGGAGTCTCCTACAGAGCTGGGGACACCAAGGCCATGATTCCACCAGATGATCAAGTCATCCCTAATGGGAAGTATATCAGACCTCCAGCAGCCACTACTAGCCGGCCTGTAGACCCGGCCGAAGATATTCCTTCTCCTTCCACATCACAAGCACCTTCAACAAACCAACTGCTCCATCAGATACTTGAGAGGCTAGACCGGCTTGACCGGTAAGGAAAGCAAAGGGAGTGCCTAACAAACGCCGATTTACATACCTCAAGGAGCTGCTTGTTGGTAACTGATGAGCGGATAATTTATACGCTTTTTGGCATTGTTTTTACATAGTTTTTAGTATGATTTAGTTATTTTTTAGTATATTTTTATTTGTTTTTAAATTAAAATCACATTTCTAGAGTTTACTATGAGTTTTTGTGTTTTTATATGATTTCAGGTAATTTCTGGCTGAAATTGAGGGACTTGAGCAAAAATCTGATTCAGAGGCTAAAGAAGGACTGCAGATGCTGTTGGATTCTGACCTCACTGTACTCAAAGTAGATTTTCTGGAGCTACAGAAACCCAATTGGCACACTCTCAATTGCGTTGGAAAGTAGACATCCAGGGCTTTCCAGAGATATATAATAATCCACACTTTGCACGAGTTTTGACGACGCAAACTGGCGTTCAAATGCCAATTCCCTGCCCTATTCTGGAGTTAAATGCCAGAAACAGGTTACAAATCAGAGTTAAACGCCAGAAACAGGCTACAACCTGGCATTTAACTCCAAAAAGAGTCTCTACATATGAAAGCTCAATGCTCAGCCCAAGCACACACCTAGTGGGTCCGGAAGTGGATTTCTACATAATTTACTTATCTTATGTAACCCTAGCTACTAGTTTAGTATAAAAACTACTTTTAGTGATTTATTTCACGTCTCTGGTTAGTCTTTGACTAATTTTATGTTCTGAGATCATGTTTAGGGGGCTGGCCATTCGGCCATGCCTGAACCTTCATCACTTATGTAGTTTCAACGGTAGAGTTTCTACACACCATAGATTAAGGTGTGGAGCTCTGTTGTTCCTCATGAATTACTGCAAAGTACTATTGTTTTCTTATTCAATTCAAGCTTATTCCTATTCTAAGATATTCGCTTGCACTTCAACATGTTGAATGTGATGATCCGTGACACTCATCACCATTCTCAACCTATGAACGCATGCCTGACAACCACTTCCGTTCTACCTTGGATTGAGCGTTTATCTCTTAGTTTCCATTCCGAAAGATCAGAGTCTTCATGGTATAAGCTAGAATTATTGGCGGCCATTCTTGATATCCAAAAAGTCTAAACCTTGTTTGTGGTATTCCGAGTAGGATCTGGGATGGGATGACTGTGACTAGCTTCAAACTCGCGAGTGTTGGGCATGTGACAGACGCAAAAGGATCAATGGATCCTATTCCAACATGATCGAGAACCGACGGATGATTAGCCGTGCGGTGACAGTGCATTTGGACCATTTTCACTGAGAGGACGGAAAGTAGCCATTGACAACGGTGATGCCCAGCATACAGCTTGCCATGGAAAGGAGTATGAATGATTGGATGAAAGCAGTAGGAAAGCAAAGGTTCAGAAGAAACAAAAGCATCTCCATACGCTTATCTGAAATTCTTACCAATGAATTGCATAAGTATATCTATCCTATTTTATATTTTATATTTTAATTATCAAAATCCCATAACCATTTGAATCCGCCTGACTGAGATTTACAAGGATGACCATAGCCTGCTTCAAGCCGACAATCTCCGTGGGATCGACCCTTACTCACGTAAGGTTTATTACTTGGACGACCCAGTGCACTTGCTGGTTAGTTGTATCGGAGTTGTGAAAAAGAATTTGAGATTATAAACGTGCGTACCAAGTTTTTGGCGCCGTTGCTAGAGATCACAATTTCGTGCTCCAAGTTTTTGGCGTCGTTGCCGGGGATTGTTCGAGTTTGGACAACTGACGGTTCATCTTGTTGCTCAGATTAGGTAATTTTATTTTAATTTTGAGGTTTTTTATTATTTTTATTTTCGAATAATTTAAAAAAAATTAAATTATCCTATGGCTTCAGAATTTTTAAAAATGAATTCTAGAGTTTCATGGTGATATGCTGAATCCTAGCTGGCTGTTAAGCCATGTCTAATCCTTTGGACCGAGGTTTCAACTATCATTTGAAGAGCTTCTTTGTCTTTCTCAGCAATTTAGCTTTTGTATGTAATGATCTGCTAAAGCTTGCCTGGCTAGTACGCCATGTCTAATTCCTGGACCGAAGTTTTAGACTAACATTGCATGATTCCTGGAATTCTCATTAGAAATTTTGAAATCCTTATTTTTCTTTTCCAATTAATTTTCAAAAAATTACAAAAAAATAAATAAAATCATAAAAAAACCAAAATTTTTGTGTTCCTTGTTTGAGTCTAGTGTTAATTGCATCTTTTTAATTTTTCTTTAAAATTTTCGAAGAACACCTGCATGAAACTATTCTTCATGATCTTCAAGTTGTTCTTGATGATCTTCTTTGTTTGATCTTTGCATTTTCATGTTTTATGTCTTTTCTTGTTTTTCATATGCATTTTCAATTTGTTAGTGTCTAAAGTTTGAAAATTTCTAAGTTTGGTGTCCTGCATTTTTTTTTCTTTCCTTAAAAATTTTCAAAAATAAGTCTTGATGTTCATCTTGATCTTCAAAGTGTTCTTAGTGTTCATCTTGACATTCAAAGTGTTCTTGCATGCATCATGTGTTTTGATCTTGAATTTTTATGTTTTGCATCATTTTTATGTTTTTCTCTCTCCTCAAAAAAATTCAAAAATAAAAAAATATCTTTCCCTTTTTCTTCTCATAAATTTCGAATATTTGAGTTGACTTTTTAAAAAAAATTTAAAATTTAGTTGTTTCTTATGAGTCAAATCAAATTTTCAATTTAAAAATTCTATCATTTTCAAATCTTTTTTTTTAAATCAAATCTTTTTCATTTTTTCTTTCATATTTTCGAAAATTCAAATTGATTTTCAAAAATCTTTTTCTTATTTTATTCCATATTTTTCAAAATCTTCACTAACAATTAATGTGATTGATTCAAAAAATTTTTGAGTTTGTTACTTGCCTATTAAGAAAGGTTAAATCTTTAAATTTTAGAATCATATCTTTTAGTTTCTTGTTAGTCAAGTAATCAATTTCAATTTTCAAAATCAAATCTTTTTCAAAATGATTTTCAATCATATCTTTTTCAATTTCAATCATATCTTTTTCAAAATCAATTTCAAAATCTTTTCTGACTTCTCACCCTTTCAAATTTGATTTTCAAATCCTTTTCAATTAACTACTTGACTTTTTGGTTTATTTTTAAAAGTTTTCTATTTCAATCATATCTTTTTCAAAACCACCTAACTAATTTTCTCTCTCTAATTTTAGAAAACTCCTATCCACTTTTTCAAAATTCTTTTTAATTAACTAATTGTTTCAAATTTTAATTTTAATTTTATTTCTCTTTTTTATTTTCGAATTCTAACTACATTTTAAAATAAAAACAAAAATATTTTTCCTTTTAGTTTAAATTAAATTCGAATTTTCTCCCCCCCTCTCTCATCTCCTTCTATTTATTTATTTATCTACTAACACTTCTCTTCTACTCATAATTCAAACCCCATCTTCTTCTATGTGTTCGAGTTTTTCTCTTCTCCTCCTTCTATTCTTCTCTTCTTATACTCACATAAGGAATCTCTATACTGTGACATAGAGGATTCGATATTTCCTTTTCTGTTCTCTTCTTTTTCATATGAGCAGGAACAAGGATAAGAACATTCTTGTTGAAGCTGATCCTGAACCTAAAAGGACTCTGAAGAGGAAGCTAAGGGAAGCTAAAGCACAACTCTCTGGAGAGAACCTGACAGAAAATTTCGAAAAAGAAGGAGACATGGCCAAACCTAATAACAATGGTGGAGATGCAAGGAAGATGCTTGGTGACTTTATCGCACCCTCTTCTAACTTCTACGGAAGAAGCATCTCACTTCCTGCAATTAGAGCAAACATCTTTGAGCTTAAGCCTCAATTAGTTTCTCTAATGCAACAGAACTGCAAGTTTCATGGACTTCCAATGGAAGATCCTCATCAATTTTGAGATGAATTCTTGCAAATATGTGACACTATCAAGACCAATGGAGTTAATCCCGAGGTCTACAGGCTTATGTTTTTTCCTTTTGCTATAAGAGACAGAGCTAGAACATGGTTGGATTCACAACCTAAGGATAGCCTGAACTCTTGGGATAAGCTAGTTTGTGCTTTCATGGCCAAATTCTTTCCAACTCAAAAGATGAGCAAGCTTAGAGTGGAAATCCAAACCTTGAGATAGAAGGAAGGAGAATCCCTCTATGAAGCTTGGGAAAGATACAAGCAACTGATCAAAAGGTGTCCTACTGACATGCTTCCAGAATGGAGCATCATAAGTATATTCTAAGATGGTCTGTCTGAATTGTCAAAAATGTCATTGGACCATTCTGCAGGGGGATCTCTTCACGTGAAAACCCCTGCAGAAGCTCAGGAACTCATTGAAATGGTTGCAAATAACCAGTTCATGTACACCTCTGAGAGGAATCCTGTGAACAATGGGACACCTCAAAAGAATGGAATTCTTGAAATTGATACTCTGAATACCATATTAGCTCAGAACAAAATATTTACTCAGCAAGTAAATATGATTTCTCAGAGTCTTAATAGATTGCAAGCTGCATCCAATAGTACTAAAGAAGCATCTTCTGAAGAAGAAGCTCATGATCCTGAGAACCCTACAATAGCAGAGGTGAATTACATGGGAGAACCCTATGGAAACACCTATAATCCTTCATGGAGAAATCATCCAAATTTCTCATGGAAGGACTAACAGAAGCCTCAACAAGGCTTCAATAATAATGGTGGAAGAAACAGGCTTAGCAATAGCAAGCCTTTTCCATCATCTTCTCAGCAACAGACAGAGAATTCTGAACAGAGCCATTCTGGCCTGGCAACTATAGTCTCTGATCTATCCAAGATCACACTAAGTTTCATGAATGAAACAATGTCCTCCATTAGAAATTTGGAGGCACAGGTGGGTCAGCTGAGTAAGAAGATTATTGAAACTCCTCCCAGTACTCTCCCAAGCAATACAGAAGAAAATCCCAAGAGAGAGTGCAAGGCCATAACCTTACTTGGTGTGGCCGAATGCCCAGAGGAGGAGGAGGACGTGAATCCCAGTGAAGAAGACCTCATGGGACGTCCTTTGGACAGAAAGGAGTTTCCCTTTGAGGAACTAAAGGAATCTGAGGCTCATACAGAGACCATAGAGATTCCATTGAACTTCCTTCTTCCATTCATGAGCTCTGATGAATATTCTTCCTCTGAAGAGGATGAAGACATCACTGAAGAGCAAGTTGCTAAATATCTAGGAGCAATCATAAAGCTGAATGCCAAGTTATTTGGTACTGAGACTTGGGAGGATGAACCCCTCTTGTTAACCAATGAACTGAATGCATTAATGAGGCAGACATTACCTCAGAAGAAACCGGATCCCAGAAAATTCTTTATAACTTGTACCATAGGCACCATGACCTTTGAAAAGGCTCTATGGGACCTGGGGTCAGGGATAAACCTCATGCCCCTCTCTGTAATGGAGAAACTAGGAATCTTTGAGGTACAAGCTGCAAGAATCTCACTAGAGATGGCAGACAAATCCATGAAACAGGCTTATGGACTAGTAGAGGACGTGCTAGTGAAGGTTGAAAGCCTTTACATCCTTACTGATTTCATAATCCTAGACACTGGGAAGGATGAGGATGAATCCATCATCCTTGGCAGACCCTTCCTGGCCACAGCAAAAGCTGTGATTGATGTTGACAGAGGAGAGTTGGTCCTTCAGTTGAATGAGGACAACCTTGTATTTAAGACTCAAGGTTCACCTTCTGTAACCATGGAGAGGAAGCATGAGAAGCTTCTCTCAGAACAGAGTCAAACAAAACCCCCATATTCAAACTCTAAGTTTGGTGTTGGGAGGCCACAACCAAACTCTAAGTTTGGTGTTGAGGGGCCCCAACATTGCTCTGATTTTCTGTGAGGCTCTATGAGAGCTCACTGTCAAGCTATTAACATTAAAGAAGCACTTGTTGGGAGGCAACCCAATGTTATTTAATTATAACTATTTATTTTCCATTGCTATTTTATGTTTTCTTTAGGTTGATGATCATGTGAAGTCACAAAAACAACTGAAAAATCAAAAACAAAACGAAAAATAGCATTAAAAATAGCTCACCCTGGAGGAAGAGCTTACTGGCATTTAAACGCCAGTAAGAAGCATCAAACTAGCGTTTAACACCAGAAAAAAGCATTAAGCTGGCGTTAAACGCCAGAAACAAGCACCAGACTGTCGTTTAACGCCAGAACTGAGCATGGAATTGGCATTTAACACCAAGAATGGGAGAAAAGCTGGCGTTAAACGCCAGAAACAAGCAGCAAGCTGGCGTTTAATGCCAGACATGCATTCTAAGGGCGTTTTGCATGCCTAAATGGAGCAGGGATGCTATGTCCTTGACTCCTCTGGATCTGTGGACCCCACAGGATCCCCACCTACCCCACCTCTTCTTCTCCCCTCTTCACACCTTCTCATAACACTCTTCTCCAAGTACCCTTCACCAATCACCTCTATACCTCTTCCCCAAAAACCCTTAACCACTCACATCCGTCCACTCTTCCCCGTAAACCACACCTACCTCTAAAATTCAAATTCTTTTCCCTCCCAAACCCAACCCTAATGGCCGAAACCTACCCTCCCCCTACCCCTATACTCCATTTTCACACATCACAAACACTACTTCCCCCCTTGGCCGAATACACTTTCTCACTCCATCTCCTTCATTTTCTTCTTCTTCTACTACTTTCTTTCTTCTTTTGAATGCCAGTTTACGTTGTTTATTCTTGAGCAAAGTATGAACTATTATATATTACTGGAAAGCCCTGGAGGTCTACTTTCCAATGCAATTGGGAGCGCGCCATTTGGACTCCTGTAGCTCCAGAAAATCTACTTTGAGTTCAGGGAGGTCTGAATCCAACAGCATTTGTAGTCCTTTTTCAGCCTGAATCAGATTTTTGCTCAGCTCCCTCAATTTCAGCCAGAAATTACCTGAAATCACAGAAAAATACACAAACTCATAGTAAAGTCCGGAAATGTGATTTTTATTTAAAAACTAATAAAAATATAATAAAAAGTGACTAAAACATATTAAAAACTACCTAGAAACAATGCCAAAAAGCATATACATTATCCGCTCATCAGCAAGGTTAGCCTTTCTTCACCTTATTTGCCATCTCTGCAATTTGGCTGGGATTGACATAGAGGGAGATATCCTCATTGATGAGGACAAGCCCATCACTAAGAAAAGGATGGAGCAAACAAGAGATCATGGACCTCAACAAGAGCATGAGGAAATTCCTCACCATGAAATCCCTGAGATGCCTCAAGGGATGCACTTTCCTCCACAAAACTATTGGGAGCAAATCAACACCTCCCTAGGAGAATTAAGCTCCAACATGGGACAACTAAGGATGGAACACCAAGAGCACTCCATCATTCTCCATGAGATTAGAGAAGATCAAAGAGCTATGAGGGAGGAGCAACAAAGACAAGGAAAATACATAGAGGAGCTCAAGAACACCATCGGTTCTTCAAGAGGAAGAAGACGCCACCCTCACTAAGGTGGACCCGTTCCTTAATCTCCTTGTTCTTATTTTTCTGTTTTTCGGTTTTTGAGCCTTATGTTTTATTTATGTTTGTGTCTTAACTACATGATCACTAGTGTCTAAGTGTCTATGTCTCAAAGCTATGAATGTCCTATGAATCTATCACCTTTCTTAAATGAAAAATGTTTTAATTACAAAAGAACAAGAAGTACATGAATTTCGAATTCATCCTTGAAATTAGTTTAATTATTTTGATGTGGTGGCAATACTTTTTGTTTTCTGAATGAATGCTTGAACAGTGCATATGTCTTTTGAATTTGTAGTTTATGAATGTTAAAATTCTTGGCTCTTAAAAGAATAATGAAAAAGGAAAAATGTTATTGATAATCTGAAAAATCATAAAATTGATTCTTGAAGCAAGAAAAAGCAGTGAATACAAAAGCTTGCAGAAAAAAAAAGAAAAAAAGAAAATGGTAAAAAAAAAGGGAGAAAGAAAAAGAAAAAGCAAGCAGAAATAGCCAATAACCCTTTAATCCAAAAGGTAAGGGTAAAAAGGATCCAAGGCTTTGAGCATCAGTGGATAGGAGGGCCCAAAGGAATAAAATCCTGGCCTAAGTGGCTAAATCAAGCTGTCCCTAACCATGTGCTTGTGGCGTGAAGGTGTCAAGTGAAAAGATTGATATTGAGCAGTTAAAGTCGAGGTCCAAAGCAAAAAAAAAAGAGTGTGCTTAAGAACCCTGGACACCTCTAATTGGGGACTCTGGAAAGCTGAGTCACAATCTGAAAAGGTTCACCCAGTTATGTGTCTGTGGCATTTATGTATCCGGTGGTAATACTGGAAAACAAAGTGCTTAGGGCCACGACCAAGACTCATAAAGTAGTTGTGTTCAAGAATCAACATACTGAACTAGGAGAATCAATAACACTATCTGAATTCTGAGTTCTTATAGATGCCAATCATTCTGAACTTCAAGGGATAAAGTGAGATGCTAAAACTGTTCAGAGGCAAAAAGCTACTAGTCTCGCTCATCTAATTAGAGCTAAGTTTCATTGATATTTTGGAATTTATAGTATATTCTCTTCTTTTTATCCTATTTGATTTTTAGTTGCTTGGGGATAAGCAACAATTTAAGTTTGGTGTTGTGATGAGCGGATAATTTATATGCTTTTTGGCATTGTTTTTACATAGTTTTTAGTATGATTTAGTTAGTTTTTAGTATATTTTTATTAGTTTTTAAATAAAAATTACATTTCTAGACTTCACTATGAGTTTGTGTATTTTTCTGTGAATTCAGGTAATTTCTGGCTGAAATTGAGGGACTTGAGCAAAAATCTGATTCAGAGGCTGAAGAAGGACTGCAGATGCTGTTGGATTCTGACCTCCCTACACTCGAAGTGGATTTTCTGGAGCTATAGAAACCCAATTGGCGCACTCTCAATTGCGTTGGAACGTAGACATCCAGGGCTTTCCAGAAATATATAATAGTCCATACTTTGCACGAGTTTTGATGACGGAAACTGGCATTCAAACGCCAACTCCCTGCCCTATTATGGAGTTAAACGCCAGAAATAGGCTACGACCTGGCGTTTAACTCCAAAAAGAGTCTCTACACATGAAAGATCAATGCTCAGCCCAAGAACACAACAAGTGGGCCTAGAATTGGATTTCTACATCATTTACTTATCTTATGTAACCCTAGTTACTAGTTCAGTATAAAAACTACTTTTAGGGATTTATTTCACATCTCTGGTTAGTCTTTGACTAATTTTATGTTCTGAGATCACGTTTAGGGGGCTGGCCATTCGGCCATGCCTGAACCTTCATCACTTATGTATTTTCAATGGTAGAGTTTCTACACAGCATAGATTAAGGTGTGGAGCTCTGTTGTTCCTCATGAATTAATGCAAAATACTATTGTTTTCTTATTCAATTCGAGCTTATTCCTATTCTAAGATATTCGCTTGCACTTCATCATGATGAATGTGATGATCCGTAACACTCATCACCATTCTCAACTTATGAACGCATGCCTGACAACCACTTCCGTTCTACCTTGGATTGAGCATTTATCTCTTAGTCTCCATTCCGAAAGATCGGAGTCTTCATGGTATAAGCTAGAATTATTGGCGGCCATTCTTGAGATCCGGAAAGTCTAAACCTTCTCTCTGGTATTCCGAGTAGGATCTGGGATGGGATGACTGTGACGAGCTTCAAACTCGCGAGTGTTGGACGTGTGATAGACGGAAAAGGATCAATGGATCCTATTCCAACATGATCGAGAACCGAAAGATGATTAGCCGTGCGGTGACAGCACATTTGGACCATTTTCACTGAGAGGACGGGAAGTAGCCATTGGCAACGGTGATGCCCAACATACAGCTTGCCATGGAAAGGAGTTTGAATGATTGGATAAAAGCAGTAGGAAAGTAGAGGTTCAGAAGGAACAAAGGTATCTCCATAAGCTTATCTGAAATTCTCACCAATGAATTGCATAAGTATCTCTATCCTATTTTATATTTTATATTTTAATTATCAAAATCCCATAACCATTTGAATCTGCCTGACTGAGATTTACAAGGATGACCATAGCCTGCTTCAAGCCGACAATCTCCGTGGGATCGACCCTTACTCACGTAAGGTTTATTACTTGGACGACCCAGTGCACTTGCTGGTTAGTTGTATCAGAGTTGTGAAAAAGAATTTTAGATTATAATCGTGCGTACCAAGTTTTTGGCGCCATTGTTAGAGATCACAATTTCGTGCACCAGTAACAACCCAACTGAAGAAGAACCAGACACCCCAAACTCCACTTCATTTACCAGCCCAGGGAGCCATGACGGTCCCGATTGTGGAGATGCTGCTTCCAGCCCCCCTTTGTTCCTGACTGATGGCACCGAGGACGGTGCCAAGCTTTAAGTGTGGGGAGGTCGGTCAGTACCTGACTTCCGGAGGTAATTTCTCTTTCTTAACACCAATAGAGTAGGATATTTATTTAATTTTTTTTGTTAGGATAGGATAAAATTGCATAGAAATAGGTTATTTGCATGCATGTTCTAATTGGTTGAAAATCAATAAGTTTCTTTTTAAGACCCTATTTTTGAAAAATTTCACTAATCTAAATCAAAACTCTTGTGCTAAACTTGTTTGAAAGTTGTATTTAGAACATAGTTAAAAGCTAGAACACACAACCTGTGAGATTTGAGCTTAATTACATGGTTACATTATTTAACCATAAAAATTTTATTCTTGTGTGTTTGCTTCTCTATAATTGTAATCTTTATTTTGCTCCATCCTATATGTCCAATATTTAATGTGTTATATGCATGCATATGATTGAGGCCATTAATTGATTATTAACTCACTTATCCTAAATACCCTACCCTTCCATTTACCTTTGTTAGCCACTTTGAGCCTTTTTAAATCCTCTTTGTTCTATATTTTACCACATTACTAGCCTTAAGCAGAAAAATAAGTAATACCCCAAATTGAATCTTTGGTCAGCTTAAGATAGAGATTGTGTGTCAATTAAGTGTGGGAAACTGTGGGAACATGGGTTAACAAGGGAATGTGTTGTGTTTTTACATTAATAAATTAATTGGGAATTTGGGTACCTACTCATGTGAAACTAGAAAAATTATAAATCCATGTGCATTGATAAGCTATGTTTATTTTTCAAAAAAAAAATCCCAAAAATATTCAAATAAATAAGTAATTAGATAAATGAATAAGGGGACAAAATTATACCAATGTTAAGTTTAGTGAAAAATCAATGCATATGTGATACAAGTTAAGAGAAAAGTTGATGCAGGAGTATGTAATACAAAAGTGGGAAAATTTTGGGTAGCTAGGCATGATTCTAAAAGTATAAAAAGTGTATGTATAGGTAAGAGCTTAGGTTATTCAAAGATTCAATTTATAGCTCACTTAGCCATATATATACCCTTACCTTTACCTTGGCCCCATTACAACCTTGAAAAGACCTCATGATGTTTGCATTGGTACATTAAATACTTGTTGATTGGATAGGAGAAGAACAAGGTCTAGAAAGCATGATTAGAGAAGAGTAGAGTGAATTACCCTATACACTAGAGTGATTATAGTGCACATACACCATCAGTGATGGTTCAATGCTTAATTCTATGTCCCCTGCTTTCATGAGCTATCTTCCGACAAGTTTACTTGTTTTTACTGTAAAAATTTTAATTAGTGATATTTGATTCATATTTGTCTTGAAGAACTTATTTACTTTTAACCAAGTAGGCAAAAATCATTTTAAGCATATAGTTGCATTCATATACATAGGTTGCATTGCATTGCATGAGTCTTACTTTTCCCTACTCATTTATTTTATCTCCTTAAGCTAAGCATGAGGACATGCTAATGTTTAAGTGTGGGGAGGTTGATAAACCACTATTTCATGGTTTATCTTGTGTTTTATTGAGTGGTTTCATCAAGTCTTTACCCACTTATTCATATGATTTGCATGATTTTACATTTTCCTTCCTAGTTTTGTTCTATGGTTGAAAACTTGCTTCCTAGAGATCTTTAATTTGTGTATTTTAATCTTCCTTTATACCATTCGATGCCGTGATCCGTGTGTTAAGTGTTTCAGGCTTTATAGGGCAGAACTGGCTTAGAGAATGGAGAGGAAGCTTGCAAAAATGGAAGGAACACAAGAAACTAAGGAGATGACCAGCGACCACCGACGCGCGTGCATGGCTCATGCAAGCGCGCAGAATGGAGAAAATTGCAGCGACGCATGCGCATGCCTAATGCGTGCGCGCGGATTGGAATCTGCACGAATGACGCGCATGCGTGGACGACACGTACGCGTGACAAGGAAAATCGCTGAATGACGCACACGCGTGGCTGACGCGTACACGTGAGCTGCGCGATCTACAGAAATAACAGAAAATGCTAGGGCGATTTCAGGCCGCGTTTTGACCCAATTTTCGGCCCAGAAACACAGAATAAAGCCAGAGAACATGTACAGACTCGATATATGGAGATACACACATTGACACATTCTTATTAGGATAGTTTTTAGGTTTTCTTTACATTCATTGTTTATTAATTCATTGCTTTTGCTTTTGGATATTAAAGAGTCATTACCTCCGTTGAAGACACTATTCTAGTTTATTTCCCTACTTACTCTTTTATTTATTCCATATTCTTAATTCTTGTTTAGAGTGGTAATTGGATTATTTTCATGGATTGTTAATGCAAAGGATTACTTTTACTTTTAATTAATTTTGAATCCCTATTTTATTTAATTTATCATGTCTTCTTCTTATAATTTTATGTGCGTTGTATTCATGTCAATGGAGTAGACTCCATACTTGACATGGGGGTTGATTAAAAGGAGACACTTGAGTTGGAAGGCTTAAGTGCTGATTAAACTGGAAGTTGTTGGCTAGTTCTATAGTTACTAACGCTAGACCTTCCCAAGGGAGAGGACTAGGATTTGCGAATAAGAGTTAGCCCAATCACTTGACTTTCCTTTATTTAGTAAGGGTTAACTATGTAAAAACAACAAACTTTTTGATACTACACTTAAGAGACCCCAACAAGGATAGAACTTCAAATTAATCATTCCCCCAATCAAGGCTTTTTATCTAGAATATTAATAATCATTCTTAGCTTTTATTGCTTTAATTTACAATTATTTAATTGCTCATTATCCAAACTCAAACTCTCTTGAAAACTCCTGATTAATAAATTAGCACCCTTTCTTGTATCTCGTTGGAAGACGACCTGGGACTCATACTCCCAGTGTTTTTATTCTAAATTTTTATGACGTCCTTCTAAACTAGTGAGGCAGATTTTAGCTGGTTAAGAGCTATACTCGTAACGCTGTTCTTACATTACAATCTCTTAATTGGCCTAACTTCTGCCACGCACCAAAGAGCATTGCAAGCGCAGATGGTACCTGATGAGAGGAACTTTTGCATGGTCTAGAAAATTGCGGATGAATCCTCGTTGCAAGTATAGTTTCTATACCTTCAAAAGTCCTTTCATACAAACGTTTTGGTGGTCACAAGTAACAAACCCCTTAAAAATTGTTAACCGAGTATTCAAACCTCGGGTCGTCTTCTCAAGGAATTGCAGGGAAGTATGTTCTTATTATTGGCTATAAAGGTTGTAATCGGGGTTTAGAATATGAGAAGCAAGTGATTTAAATGGCAATTAAAATCAATAAATAACTGTAAGGCAACTTTTGGCAGGGTAAGAGAAATTGGAAGTCCAACTTGGTTATCCCTCTCAACAATAATGAAAGTTGAATCTTAATTCCTCTTAGTTAACCTTTAAAGCAAAGGAAAGTCAAGAGACTAATTAGTTTGACCTTCGAATCCTATTTATTTCCTAAGAAAAAGTTGGGATTATTGAAGTTCAGTTCAATTAGCAAGATAACGATTATCAATTATGCTGAGTTTGATAATGTTGAGTTACTGATTTCTTAACCAAGGCCAAAAGGGGAAAAAGTAAAATTGCTGGAATAAAAATGTCCTTAGATGGGAAACAAAAATATCTTAATTCAAAGAGAACAATAATAAAGTGAAATACCTCAAATAATCATTAATTCAAATCATAACATGGAAACGGTTCATAAGCCAATTTGGCAACATTTATAGATACGAATCAAAGCATTAATGTAAAAGTAGCATAGAAACATAGATTAAAGTAAATATGAAACCTGGATCGAGAGTCACTCTTAAAAACTAAGAGAAGTCCTAAATCCTAATCCTAAGAGAGAGAGGAGAGAACCTCTCTCAAACTAAATCTAAATCATGGAAAGTGAAAATTGGCGAGCTCTCCCTGAATGGATGCATTTCCCCACTTCATAACCTTTGGTCTATGCCTTCTGGAGTTGGATTTGGGCCAAAAAGGGCTTCAAAATTCGCTATGAGCATTTTCTGCAATTTCTGGTTCGTAGCCTCTGTCACGCGTCCGCGTGGGTCACGCGGTCGCGTCATTCGGAGTTTTTCCTTGCCACGCGGTCGCGTCAGTCATGCGACCGCGTCATATAAATTCTGCTTAAGGCGCGCAGTCGCGTCAGTCATGCGACCGCGTCACTGCTTCTTTGCGCTTGGCATGCGTCCGCGTCGCCCATGCGATCGCGTGGATGCTAATTTCTTCAGAAGCTCCGTTTTGTGCTTTCCTTCCAATTTTGTATGTTTCCTTTCCATCCTTTAAGTCATTCCTACCTTAGAAGAGCTGAAAACTACTCAATACACTATTCACGGCATCGAATGGAATTAAAGGTGATTAAAATAATTAATTTAAAAACATAAGAAACATGTTTTTCACATACATCACATAATAAGGAAGGAGAGTAAAACCATGCAATTAACATGAATAAGTGGTTGGAGGATTGAATAAATCACTCAAATTAAGCACAAAATACATCATAAAATATGGGTTTATCAACCTCCCCACACTTAAACAATAGCATGTCCTCATGCTAAATCCAAGGTAATAAGTAAGGTTAAAGTGATGGAATGCCATACAATGTAATCTAATCTAAATGCAACTACCTAAATGAATGATGCATCATGCAATTTCAATTTATTCACTCATATATAAAGCTTACAGGTAGTTAAATTAATTCACATTTTCAAGGAGTCATATATGTATATATAGCCAAGCCTTAGATAATCAATAAGCACTTTTACAATTGAGATGGGAGAAAAAGCATTTTATGGACTTGCAAGACAATTAGATAATTCAAACAGAGATAAATGTTAATGAGCTATTGAACCCTCACTGGATTTGTGTTTACTCTCTAGTCACTCAGTGTTTATTGGGTTAATCACTCTATTCTTCCTTTTTTTTATTCTTCCTTTCTATAACTTTGTTCTTCATCTAACCAATCAACAATTATAGAATACAGTCATACCAAAAATCATGAGGTCTTTAATTAAGGTTGTAATGGGGCCAAGGTATAGGTAAGGGTATATGTATAAGGCTAAGTGAGCTAATAAGTGAATCCTTAATTAGACTAAGATCTCACCTAACATACATACTTAGTAAAACAGAATTTCTTTACCTATTTTCCCATACTTTTCCCACTTTTGGATGTTACATGCTCATGTTTCAACTTTTGTTCTTATTCCATGTGCATTGTTTTTATTTTTGCATTTGGGGAATTCTTTTATATCCCATTTATTAAATACTGAAAATTTTTTTTAACCCACATGGTAATTTAATCACTTCGATTTCTCATGAGCATGCTTCCCAAAAATTTCTTAGTTGAGTTATTTTATTCTTTTCAATTCTTCTACCTTTTGTTTTTATCATCCATGTTCCCAATAGGTTTCCCACATTTAAACTATTCATAATTTTCTATCATAAGCTAACCAAGGATTCAACTTGAGATTTTATTTTGTTTTTCTGCTTAAGGCTAGTAGTGTGGCTGATAGAATAAAAGGGGATTTAAAGGCTCAAGGGGGCTAACAAGGGTGATGTGAAAGGTAGGTTGTTTTGGGATAAGTGAGCTAAAATCAAATGATGGCCTCAATCACTCTTTTGGTACCTATCTATATTCTATATTCTATATTCTATAATTGGACATATAGATTAAAACAAAGTAAAGAATATCAGAATGTAAAAGAAGGGCGGAACACACAGGAATAAAAATTATGGTTTAAATGTAACTATACAATTAAGCTCAAAACTCACAGGCTATGTGTTCTCTAGCTCAAAAATCATTTATCACTTATGTATGTCATGCAGGTTTAGTTAAAAATTCTCATTATTCTCAATGTAAAACTTATATTGAATGGCTTTAAAGTTTTAGCGTTTCTCCTTGATGAAATGTTGTTAACTTAACTATGTGATGTAATGCTATATATACAAGATTTATGGATTTAAATCTGTTATGTTCAATTTCCTAGCTTCCTTTTTATATTTTTCAATTTAAACTAAGCTGTCTTATGCTAAAAAAAAGGGTAAGCTATACTAGTTAATCCACTAATAAGTTAGAATTACAAACTAAACTAAATAACTAAGATATGACTAAAATGAAAAATGCAGAAATAGAGTAAAAATACATAAAAGTAGCAATGTATAAGTACTCAGAAAATAACAATAAAAAGAAAAATACAGAAAAATGTCCAAAATAAAAGAAAAGAGTATGAAGTGGTTCACCAAAATAAAACGTCAGAGATGGCGACCTCCCCACACTTAAAATGAAGCATCGTCCTTGATGCTCAGTCAAGCTGGGTGTGAAGGGGTGTCATCGCTGGTAGGAATGATAGCTGGTGTCTCTGTGGTGGTGACTGGCTGAGGGTCTGACTGCTGCGGAGGAGGGACTGTCTGGATGGGGATCTCAGGATCTACAGCCTGGATCTGCTGGGGTGCTGCCTGCTGGGTGTCTGCCTGCTCTGCCTCTCCCTGGGGATGGGTCTCTGCCTCGGGCTCATCCGCCTCCTCCTCAGATGCCTCGGATGGTGTGTCAGGCTCGGAGGGGATGTCGCCAGATCGAATCATCAGCTTCAGGTGCTCATAGCGTCACTTGTTGCGACGCTCCATCTGGACAAGTCGTCGAAACAAGCGGTGCACCAGATAATAGACAGGCTCTGTGGCAGGTGAAGATGCAGTGGTGGTGGCAGGGGTAGGTGGTGCAGAGGAGGAAGAGGGACCGGCAGATGGTGTAGCTGTATCATCAGCACTGGCAGTCAGAAAAGGAGGTCTGTAACCCAAGGCCAGGAAGTTCCTGCTGTGAGGAATGATCTTCCTGCAGTCCGCGGTGGGTGGCCTCTCATCAACATCCTCCCATGGCACGTCAGCTCGACGGCCCAGATGTGTAACCAAGTATGGGAAAGGAAGAGTGCCTTGGATGTGGACCCTGGCCATATAGTGCCGAATAAAGCGTGGCAGGTACAGGTCCTTACCCTCCATCACACACCAAAGGAGGGTGATCATAGCGGCAGGTATCTCAGTCTCGTGAGTACTCGGCATAATGTATTTGCTGAATATCTGATGCCATAGCCGAGCCTCATCGTTCAGGTAAATCCGCTTGATCCCTTTGGGCATGGTGGTTGATGAGCGGATAATTTATACGCTTTTTGGCACTGTTTTTAGTATATTTTTAGTAGAATCTAGTTACTTTTATGGATGTTTTCATTAGTTTTTATGTTAAATTCACATTTCTGGACTTCACTATGAGTTTGTGTGCTTTTCTGTGATTTCAGGTATTTTCTGGCTGAAATTGAGGGACTTGAGCAAAAATCAGATTCAGAGGTTGAAGAAGGACTGCTGATGCTGTTGGATTCTGACCTCCCTGCACTCAAAATGGATTTTCTAGAGCTACAAAACTCAATATGATGCGCTTCCAATTGCGTTGGAAAGTAGACATCCAGGGTTTTCCAGCAATGTATAATAGTCCATACTTTGAACGATTTTAGATGACGTAAAAGGGCGTTGAACTCCAGTTCTACGCTGCTGTCTGGAGTTAAACGCCAGAAACAAGTCACAAACCAGAGTTGAACGCCAGAAATACGTTACAACCTTGCGTTCAACTCCAAAAAGAGCCTCTGCACGTGTAACATTCAAGCGCAGCCCAAGCACACACCAAGTGAGCCCCCGGAAGTAGATTTATGCATCAATTAGTTTATTATAAATAGAACTTTTTATTATTGTATTAGACATCCTGAGTTTTATCTTCGGATCATAGAGTCTTGGTTACTCCGGTTCCCCTCTGGGGCCGAGACCAATGAACTCCATTTTCACTTATGTATTTTCAACGGTAGAGTTTCTACACTCCATAGATTAAGGTGTGGAGCTCTGCTGTTCCTCAAAGATTAATGCAAAGTACTACTGTTTTTTATTCAATTCAACTTATTCCGCTTCTAAGATATTCATTCGCACTTCAACCTGAATGTGATGAACGTGACAATCATCATCATTCCTCATGAACGCGTGCCTGACAACCACTTCCGTTCTACCTTCGATTGAATGATTATCTCTTAGATCTCTAAATCAGAATCTTCGTGGTGTAAGCTAGATTGATAGCGGCATTCATGAGAATCCGGAAAGTCTAAACCTTGTCTGTGGTATTCCGAGTAGGATTCTGGGATTGAATGGTTGTGACGAGCTTCAAACTCGTGAGTGCTGGGCATAGTGACAGACGCAAAAGGAGGGTGAATCCTATTCCAGCATGATCGAGAACCTCAGATGATTAGCCGTGCTGTGACAGAGCATTTGGACCATTTTCACAAGAGGAGGGGATGTAACCATTGACAACGGTGATGCCCTTGCATAAAGCCAGCCATGGAAAGGAGTAAGACTGATTGGATGAAGACAGTGGGAAAGCAGAGATTCAAAGGAACGAAAGCATCTCTACACGCTTATCTGAAATTCTCACCAATGAATTACATAAGTGTTTCTATCCCTATTTTCTGTTTAATTAGTATTATTTTCGAAAACTCCATAATCAATTATTATCCGCCTGACTGAGATTTACAAGGTGACCATAGCTTGCTTCATACCAACAATCTCCGTGAGATCGACCCTTACTCACGTAAGGTTTATTACTTGGACGACCCAGTGCACTTGCTGGTTAGTTGTATTGAAGTTGTGACAAATTATGAATTGATATTAGAGCACCAAGTTTTTGGAGCCATTACCAGAGATCACAATTTCGTGCACCAAGTTTTTGGCGCCGTTGCCGGGGATTGTTCGAGTTTGGACAACTGACGGTTCATCTTGTTGCTCAGATTGGGTAACTTCCATTTGTTTTGTTTTCAAAAATTTTTCAAAAACATCTCATCTGTTTTCGAAAAAAATAAAAAAAATATTTTAAAATAAAAATGTTTTCAAAAATATATTTTCTTCAGAATTTTTAAGAATGAATTCTAGTGTTTCATGAAGCATGGCTGGCTGTAAAGCCATGTCTAATTCCTCTGTAGGGCATGTCAGGCGTGTCATGTCTGAGTTACATACTAAAGCTTGGCTGGCTATTAAGCCATGCCTGACCCTTTGATTGGAGCTTTAGACTAAAGAGCATAAGATTCCTGGAATTCATATTAAAAATTTTAGAATCCTTATTTTTCTTTTTCAAAATGATTTTCGAAAAAAAATTAAAAGAAAATACAAAAAAATTTCATAAAATCATAAAAATCAAAAATATTGTTCATGTATCTTGTTTGAGTCTTGAGTCAGATTTAAAGTTTGGTGTCAATTGCATATTCATCTTGCATTTTTCGAAAAAAATTCATTCATTCATAGTGTTCTTCATGATCTTCAAGCTGTTCTTGGTAAGTCTTCTTGTTTGATCTTGATGTTTTCTTGTTTTGCATCTTTTCTTGTTTTTCATGTGCATTTTTGCATCCATAGAGTCTAAACATGAAAGATTTCTAAGTTTGGTGTCTTGCATGTTTTCTTTGCATATAAAAATTTTCAAAAATAAGTCTTGATGTTCATCATGACATTCAAAGTGTTCTTGGTGTTCATCTTGACATTCATAACATTCTTGCATGCATTCATTGGTTTGATCCAAAATTTCCATGCATTGAGCATTTTTAGTGTTTTTCTCTCTCATCATAAAAATTCAAAAAATCAAAAAAATATCTTTTCCTTTTTCTCTCTTAAAATTTCGAAAATTAGATTTGACTTTTTCAAAAATTTTTAAAATCTAGTTGTTTTTATGAGTCAAATCAAATTTTCAATTTAAAAATCTTATCTTTTTCAAAATCTTTTTCAAAATTCAAATCTTTTTCATTTTTCTTAGTTATTTTCGAAAATTTTAAAAAATATTTTTCAAAAATCTTTTTCTTATCTTTATCTCATAATTTTCGAAAATAACGTCATCAATTAATGTTTTGATTCAAAAAACTTCATGTTTGTTACTTGCTTGTTAAGAAAGATTCAAACTTTGAGTTCTAGAATCATATCTTGTGATTTCTTGTGAATCAAGTCATTAATTGTGATTTTAAAAATCAAATCTTTTTTTTCAAAAACTAATTTCAATCATATCTTTTCAAAAATATCTTCTTATCTTATCTTTTTCAAAAATTTGATTTCAAAAATATCTTTTCTAACTTCCTAACTTCTTATCTTTTCAAAATTTGTTTCAACTAACTAACTAACATTTTGTTTGTTTCTTATCTTTTTCAAAACTACCTAACTAACTCCTCTCTCTAATTTTCGAAAATATCTTCCCTCTTTTTCAAAATTTCTTTTTAATTAACTAACTATTTTCATTTTTTATTTTAATTTTTGAAAATTACTAATACTTTTCAAAAAATTATTTTCGAAAATCACTAACTCTTTTTCAAAAATTATTTTCGAAAATCCTTCTCCCTCATCTCCTTCTAATTATTTATTCATCTACTAACACTCCTCTGCATCTCACATAACAGCTCCTATCCTTACCCTTGTGTTTGGATTCTTCATTCTTCTTCACCCCTATTCCTTTTCTTCTTCTACTAACTATAAGGAACCTCTTTACTGTGACATAGAGGATTCCTCTTCTTTTCTTGTTCTCTTCTCCTTCTTATGAGCAGGAACAAGGAAAAAGGCATTCTTGTTGAAGCTGATCCAGAACCTGAAAGGACTCTGAAGAGAAAACTAAGAGAAGCTAACTTACAACAATCCAGAGATAACCTAATTGAAAATTTCGAACAAGTAAAGGAGATGGCAGCCGAACCCAACAACAATAATGCAAGGAGAATGCTTGGTGACTTTACTGCACCTAATTCCAATTTACATGGAAGAAGCATCTCCATTACTGCCATTGGAGCAAACAACTTTGAGCTGAAACCTCAGCTAGTTTCTCTGATGCAGCAGAACTGCAAGTTTCATGGACTTCCATCTGAAGATCCTTTTCAGTTCTTAATTGAATTCTTGCAGATATGTGATACTGTTAAGACCAATGGGGTTAATCCCGAGGTCTACAGGCTTATGCTTTTCCCGTTTGCTGTAAGAGACAGAGCTAGAGTGTGGCTGGATTCTCAACCCAGAGATAGCCTGAACTCTTGGGATAAGCTGGTCACGGCTTTCTTAGCCAAGTTCTTTCCTCCTCAAAAGCTGAGCAAGCTTAGAGTGGATGTTCAAACCTTCAGATAGAAAGAAGGTGAATCCCTCTATGAAGCTTGGGAAAGATACAAGCAGCTGACCAAAAAGTGTCCTTCTGACATGCTTTCAGAATGGACCATCCTGAATATATTCTATGATTGTTTATCTGAGCTATCAAAGATGTCATTGGATACTTCTGCAGGTGGATCCATTCACCTAAAGAAAATGCCTGCAGAAGCTCAAGAACTCATTGACATGGTTGCTAATAACCAGTTCATGTACACTTCTGAGAGGAATCCTGTGAATAATGGGACGCCTATAAAGAAGGGAGTTCTTGAAATTGATACTCTGAATACCATATTGGCTCAGAATAAAATATTGACTCAGCAAGTCAATATGATTTCTCAAAGTCTGAATGGAATGCAAGCTGCATCCAACAGTACTCAAGAGGCATCTTCTGAAGAATAAGCTTATGATCCTGAAAACCCTGCAATAGCAGAGGTAAATTACTTAGGTGAACCTTATGGGAACACCTATAATCCGTCATGGAGAAATCATCCAAATCACTCATGGAAGGATCAACAAAAGCCTCAACAAGGCTTTAATAATGATGGAAGAAATAGGTTTAACAATAGTAAACCTTTTCCATCATTCACTCAGCAACAGACAGAGAACTCTGAACAAAATACCTCTAATTTAGCAAACCTAGTCTCTGATCTATCTAAGCCACTGTGAGTTTCATGAATGAAACAAGGTCTTCCATTAGAAATTTGGAAGCACAAGTGGGCCAGCTGAGTAAAAGGATCACTGAAATCCCTCCTAGTACTCTCCCAAGCAATACAGAAGAAAATCCAAAAGGAGAGTGCAAGGCCATTAACATAAGCACCATGGCCGAACCTGTAAGGGATGGAGAGGACGTAAATCCCAGTGAGGAAGACCTACTGGGACGTCCAGTGATCAATAAAGAGTTTTCCTCTGAGGAACCAAAGGAATCTGAGGCTCATCTAGAGACCATAAAGATTCCATTAAACCTCCTTATGCCATTCATGAGCTCTGATGAGTACTCCTCTTCTGAAGAGAATGAGGATGTTACTGAAGAGCAAGTTACCAAGTACCTTGGTGCAATCATGAAGTTAAATGCCAAATTATTTGGTATTGAGACTTAGGAAGATGAACCTCCCTTGTTCACTAATGAACTGAGTGATCTGGATCAACTGACATTGCCTCAGAAGAAACAGGATCCTGGAAAGTTCTTAATACCTTGTACCATAGGCACCATGATCTTTAAGGCTCTATGTGACCTTGGGTCAGGGATAAACCTCATGCCCCTCTCTGTAATAGAGAAACTGGGAATCTATGGGGTGCAAGCTGCTAAAATCTCATTAGAGATGGCAGACAATTCAAGAAAACAGGCTTATGGACAAGTAGAGAACGTGTTAGTAAAGGTTGAAGGCCTTTACATTCCTGCTGATTTCATAGTCCTAGATACTGGAAAGTATGAGGATGAATTCATCATCCTTGGAAGACCCTTCCTAGCCACAGCAAGAGCTGTGATTGATGTGGACAGAGGAGAATTGATCCTTCAAATAAATGAGGACAACCTTGTGTTTACAACTCAAGGATCTCACTCTGCATCCATGGAGATGAAGCATAAAAAGCTTCTCTCAAAGCAGAGTCAAACAAAGCCCCCACAGTCAAACTCTAAGTTTGGTGTTGGGAGGCCACAACCAAACTCTAAGTTTGGTGTCAAACCCCCATATCCAAACTTTAAGTTTGGTGTTGAGAGGTCTCAACAAAGCTCTGCATATCTGTGAGGCTCCATAAGAGCCCACTATCAAGCTATTGACATTAAAGAAGCGCTTGTTGGGAGGCAACCCAATTTTTATTTAATTATATATTTATTAGTTATATGTCTTTATAGGTACATGATCATATGGAGTCACAAAATAAATCAAAAATTTGGGAACGGAATCAAAAACAGCAGAAGAAAAATCACACCCTGGAAGAAGACCTTACTGGCGTTTAAACGCCAGTAAGAAGCATGTTTTGGGCGTTCAACGCCAGAACAGAGCATGGTTCTGGCGCTGAACGCCAGAAATGGGTAGCATCTGGGCGTTTGAACGCCAGAAATGCACCCTGGAGAAGAGCTGGCGCTGAACGCCCAGAACAAGCATGGTTCTGGCGTTCAACGCCAGAAATGGGCAACAAATGGGCGTTCAACGCCCAGAACAAGCACCAATCTGGCGCTGAACGCCCAGAGTTGTGTGCAAGGGCATGTTGCATGCCTAATTTGGTGCAAGGTTGTAAATCCTTGAACACCTCAGGATCTGTGGACCCCACAGGATCACCTCAGGATCTGTGGACCCTACAGGATCCCCACCTACCTCCACTCACTTCTTCTCATCCCTCTTTCACACAATCTCATATACACTCTTCCCCAAAACCCTTCACCAATCACCTCAATCTCTCTTCCCCATCACCTCTTCACCACTCACATCCATCCATTTTTCCCCATAAACCTACCTCATAAACTCCACCTACCTTCAAAATTCAAAATTAATTTCCCACCCAACCCACCCTAAATGGCCGAACTTACCCCCCTCTCTTCCCTATATATAACCCTCCATTCTTCCTCATTTTCACACAACACTACCCTCTTTTCTCTTCTTGGCCGAAATACACCTCCCCCCTCCTCTCCATATTTTCTTCTTCTTCTTCAACTATTCTTTCTTTTCTTGCTCGAGGGCGAGCAAAATTCTAAGTTTGGTGTGGTAAAAGCATAAGCTTTTTGTTTTTCCATTACCATTGATGGCACCTAAGATCGGAGAATCCTCTAGAAGAGGGAAAGGGAAGACAAAAGCTTCCACCTCCGAGTCATGGGAGATGGAAAGGTTCATCTCCAAAGCCCATCAAGACCACTTCTATGATGTTGTGGCCAAGAAGAAGGTGATCCCCGAGGTCCCTTTCAAACTCAAGAAAAATGAGTATCCGGAGGTCCGACATGAAATCCAAAGAAGAGGTTGGGAAATTCTAACAAACCCCATCCAACAAGTCGGCATCCTAATGGTTCAAGAGTTCTATGCCAATGCATGGATCACCAGGAACCATGATCAAAGTAAGACCCCGAATCCAAAGAATTATGTTACAATGGTTCGGGGGAAATACTTAGATTTTAGTCCGGAGAATGTGAGGTTGGCGTTTAACTTGCCTATGATGCAATGAGATGCACGCCCCTACACTAGAAGGGTCAACTTTAATCAAAGGTTGGACCAAGTCCTCATGGACATATGTGTGGAAGGAGCTCAATGGAAGATTGACTCCAAAGGCAAGCCGGTTCAACTAAGAAGACTGGACCTCAAGCCTGTAGCTAGAGGGTGGTTAGAGTTCATACAACGCTCCATCATCCCCACTAGCAACCGATCCGAAGTTACTATTGATCGCGCCATCATGATTCATAGCATCATGATTGGAGAGGAAGTAGAAGTTCATGAAGTCATCTCCCTTGAACTCTGCAAAATAGCCGAAAAGCCCTCCCCTGGGGCAAGGCTAGCTTTTCCTCATCTTATTTGCCATCTATGTTACTCAGCTGGAGCTTTCATAAAAGGAGACATTCACATTGAGGAAGAGAAGCCCATCACTAAGAAAAAGATGAAGCAAGCAAGAGAGCCCATTCATGGAGCTCAAGAGGCGCAGGAAGCTCATCACCATGAGATCCCGGAGATGCCTCAAATGCATTTTCCTCCACAAAACTATTGGGAGCAAATCAACACCTCCCTAGGAGAATTAAGTTCCAACATGGGACAATTAAGGGTGGAACATCAAGAGCACTCCATCATCCTTCATGAAATAAGAGAAGATCAAAAAGCAATGAGGGAGGAGCAACAAAGACAAGGAAGAGACATAGAAGAGCTCAAGGACATCATTGGTTCCTCAAGAAGAAAACGCCACCATCACTAAGGTGGACTCGTTCCTTGTTCTCACTTTCTATTTTTCGTTTTCTATGTTAAGTGCTTATCTTGTTTGTGTCTTCATCACATGATCATTAGTAGTTAGTAACTTTGTCTTAAAGTTATGAATGTCCTATGAATCCATCACCTCTCTTAAATGAAAAATGTTTTAATTCAAAAGAACAAGAAGTACATGAGTTTCGAATTTATCTTTGAACTTAGTTTAATTATATTGATGTGGTGACAATGCTTCTTGTTTTCTGAATGAATACTTGAACAGTGCATATGTCTTTTGAAGTTGTTGTTTAAGAATGTTAAATATGTTGGCTCTTGAAAGAATGATGATAAGGAGACATGTTATTTGATAATCTGAAAAATCATAAAAATGATTCTTGAAGCAAGAAAAAGCAGCAAAGAACAAAGCTTGCAGAAAAAAAAATAATATAGGCAAAAAAAAATTATAGAAAGAAAAAGAAAAAGCAAGCAAAAAAAGCCAAAAGCTCTTAAAACCAAGAGGCAAGAGCAAAAAGCCAATAACCCTTAAAACCAAAAGGCAAGGGCAAATAAAAAGGATCCCAAGGCTTTGAGCATCAGTGGATAGGAGGGTCTAAAGGAATAAAATCCTGGTCTAAGCGGCTAAACCAAGCTGTCCCTAACCATGTGCTTGTGGCGTGAAGGTGTCAAGTGAAAACTTGAGACTGAGCGGTTAAAGTCAAGGTCCAAAACAAAAAAAGAGTGTGCTTAAGAACCCTGGACACCTCTAATTGGGGACTTTAGCAAAGCTGAGTCACAATCTGAAAAGGTTCACCCAATTATGTGTCTGTGGCATTTATGTATCCGGTGGTAATACTGGAAAACAAAGTGCTTAGGGCCACGGCCAAGACTCATAAAACAGCTGTGTTCAAGAATCAACATACTGAATTAGGAGAATCAATAACACTATCTAAACTCTGAGTTCCTATAGATGCCAATCATTCTGAACCTCAATGGATAAAGTGAGATGCCAAAACTATTCAAGAGGCAAAAAGCTACAAGTCCCGCTCATCTGATTGAAGCTATGTTTCATTGATAGTTTGGGATTTATAGTATATTCTCTTCTTTTTATCCTATTTTATTTTCAGTTGCTTGGGGACAAGCAACAATTTAAGTTTGGTGTTGTGATGAGCGGATAATTTATACACTTTTTGGCACTGTTTTTAGTATGTTTTTAGCAGAATCTAGTTACTTTTAGGGATGTTTTCATTAGTTTTTATGTTAAATTCACATTTCTGGACTTCACTATGAGTTTGTGTGCTTTTCTGTGATTTCAGGTATTTTCTGGCTGAAATTGAGAGACTTGAGAAAAAATCAGATTCAGAGGTTGAAGAAGGACTGCTGATGCTGTTGGATTCTGACCTCCCTGCACTCAAATGGATTTTCTGGAGCTACAAAACTCAATATGATGCGCTTCCAATTGAGTTGGAAAGTAGACATCCAGGGCTTTCCAGAAATGTATAATAGTCCATACTTTGAACGATTTTAGATGACGTAAAAGGGCGTTGAACTCCAGTTCTACGCTGCTGTCTGGAGTTAAACGCCAGAAACAAGTCACAAACCAGAGTTGAACGCCAAAAATACGTTACAACCTGGCGTTCAACTCCAGAAAGAACCTCTGCACGTGTAACATTCAAGCACAGCCCAAGCACACACCAAGTGAGCCCCGGAAGTAGATTTATGCATCAATTAGTTTATTATAAATAGAACTTTTTATTATTGTATTAGACATCCTGAGTTTTATCTTCGGATCATAGAGTCTTGGTTACTCCGGTTCCCCTCTGGGGCCGAGACCAATGAACTCCATTTTCACTTATGTATTTTCAACGGTAGAGTTTCTACACTCCATAGATTAAGGTGTGGAGCTCTGCTGTTCCTCCAAGATTAATTCAAAGTACTACTGTTTTTTATTCAATTCAACTTATTCCGCTTCTAAGATATTCATTCGCACTTCAACCTGAATGTGATGAACGTGACAATCATCATCATTCCTCATGAACGCGTGCCTGACAACCACTTCCGTTCTACCTTCGATTGAATGATTATCTCTTAGATCTCTAAATCAGAATCTTCGTGGTGTAAGCTAGATTGATGGTGGCATTCATGAGAATCCGGAAAGTCTAAACCTTGTCTGTGGTATTTCGAGTAGGATTCGGGGATTGAATGGCTGTGACGAGCTTCAAACTCACGAGTGCTGGGCGTAGTGACAGACGCAAAAGGAGGGTGAATCCTATTCCAGCATGATCGAGAACCTCAGATGATTAGCCGTGCTGTGACAGAGCATTTGGACCATTTTCACAAGAGGAGGGGATGTAACCATTGACAACGGTGATGCCCTTGCATAAAGCCAGCCATGGAAAGGAGTAAGACTGATTGGATGAAGACAGTGGGAAAGCAGAGATTCAGAGGAACGAAAGCATCTCTACATGCTTATCTGAAATTCTCACCAATGAATTACATAAGTGTTTCTATCCCTATTTTCTGTGTAATTAGTATTATTTTTGAAAACTCCATAATCAAATATTATCCGCCTGATTGAGATTTACAAGGTGACCATAGCTTGCTTCATACCAACAATCTCCGTGGGATCGACCCTTACTCACGTAAGGTTTATTACTTGGACGACCCAGTGCACTTGCTGGTTAGTTGTATCGAAGTTGTGACAAATTATGAATTACGATTAGAGCATCAAGTTTTTAGAGCCATTGCCAGAGATCACAATTTCGTGCACCAGTGGTGTTTTGACCCATGATCCAAGGAACTGACGGGTCAAGGGCAATCCAGGCCTTGACTGCATCCCAGTCAAAACGCATATAGCGCATGTCCTCCTCAGCTTTCTGATAGCCACCTGTTTGATCAATCTTAGGCAGAAGCTTCAAAACCTCTTCTATTACCTCCTCAGTAACCAAAATCTGCTTCCCTCTGAGGTTCACTACATCTAGGGATGTTTTGAAGTAGTTGCAGTAGAATTCCCTAACCCAAGATGCATTAACCTCAATCAGAGGTTTCTCCAGAAAGAACCAGCCTCTTTGTTTGATCTGATCAGAGGTGTATTGCTGGAATTCTTCTGGGATCTTCAAAGTCCGCTCCAGGTATAGGTGCCTGGAGTTTGCAAACAGCAGATACCTCAGCTCCCAGTATTGATTTGGAAATTTTATTGGATCAATAGCAGGGAGCAGCTGGTCGGCCTTCTCCTGCTGGGTAAAATTTTTCTCCCGCAAGGAGGCATCATGCATGAGGTCGATGATAGACACGGAGGCTTCTCCTCTTTTCCTCTTGCCAGTAGTGGCCTTGCCTTTTCCCTTTCTATGGGAATCCGACATCCTGAAAAGCAGAAAACCAGGATATGATAAAAATTGGAAAGCAAATAGGCAAATAATCAAAGAAAACGCAAAGTGGCAAGGGAGCAATAAGGAATATGAGTTAAGTAAAATGTGCAGTTAGGATTGGTATAGGAGTGAAAAGAAGAAATCACAATCCAAAATGTTATTGAATGCAAGTTAAATAGAAAAAAATTAACATCATGCCCTTGTTAGAATGTTAAAAGAAAGTGAAAGAAATGTTAGGTTGGTTAGAGTTAAAATTAGTGAGTTAGTGAAAAATGTGTTAAAGTAAGAGGCATAATGAAAATAGTTTAAGTAACAAGTAATCACAGGTAGAAGCTATAGGTAACTCATATTCAAACAAGTAAGACAGTTTGATGATGATTCAAATAGAGATAAAGAAGGCAAAAATAGGAATCAAACATCGAAATTGCAGTTTAGGAACCAGGAAATCAAAGAGGATAAGAATGCATGCCCTGACATTCATGAATGGTTTGGTTAAAGCAGTGGAAAACAGAGTTCGAGATCCCAAAATCAAAACATGAATGGAAGTAAAAAAGATTTATAAAAATTTGGGCAGCATTCCGGCTAAAATTGGATTTATCCGAAAAATAAACAGCTAACAAACAGTTCATATGAATTAAAAAAAATCAAGCTGCAGGTACATATAATGAATATAAACAAGAAAATCAATGTAAAGAGTAGCAATATACAAGAAATACAGCATATGAACAAGATTACAGCAACAGCAGATTTGCAAATATGATAAAACAGAAACAAGAACAGACCTAAATCCACTAACCACGTCCTAGGCTACCTAACACCCTAAAATCCACTACAACATGCATATCTAACTATCCTAACATGATCATAAATAGAAAAAAAATAAGAAAAACTACGAACAGAAAAAAGGATTGCATGTTGCGGAACCTGGAAGGCGAAAGAAGGAGGTTGGGGTACAGAGGTGGCTGGGGGTGGTGGCGGTGACGTCCGGCGCGGCGGCTGGCGGTGGTGGGCACGGCGGTTGCTGGCGCGGCTGTTTGGGGCAGGGGGGAAGGGATGGGATAATGGGGGTAGGGGAAGATAGGAAGGGGGTGGGTGCAGCTGGGACGGACGGCGGCGGTGGGTGGTGGTTCGAGGCGGGTAGTGGCGGAGAGGGGGGGAAGGGGAAGAAAGAAGAAGAAAGAAAGGGGGGAAAAGAGGGGGTTGGGTGGCGGTGGCGTCTAGGTGGTCGGCGGTGTCAGGCGGTGGTCGGGGCGGCGGCAATGGTGGCTAGGTGGGGGTTGAGAGTAGAAGAAGAAGAGAGGGAGAAGAGGGTTGGGGGGGCTGCGCGACTGATAGGGTTTGCGTAGCTTGGGGTGTTATATTTTCAAATCCACGCGATCGCGTGGGGGACGCGGTCGCATGGTGGGGGTGAAAATGGAGGTGATGCAATCGTGTGGGTCGCGCGGTCGCATGAAAGGGGTAGAAGAGGGGATGACGCGATCGCGTGGGCCGCGCGATCGCGTCGCTGGAAATTGTGCTAAACGCACGACTCCAGCGTCATTTCAGCGCAACTCTCTGTCTCCTTCTGGGGTGATGTGCAATCCATGCGATGCGATCGCGTCGCTCACGCGGTCGCGTGGGATTGGTTATGTGCATGTGACGCGATCGCATGGGGCATGCGGTCGCGTGGTCCATTTTGTGCTAAACGCACCAGGGCCGCATGATTCCAGCCTAACTTTCTGGACGTTTGATCTTTACGCCGATCTCCAGGTCACGCTGTCGCGTGGGAAGTATAGTTCGCCATTTGACGCGATCGCATGGGGGATGCAGTCGCGTCGCACATCCCTTTTTTTTTTTTACGCATGAAAAATGCAGAATGCAATGATTAATGTGAATGCTATGCATGATCCCAGGTTTAATAAAACAAAATAAAACTCAAAAACAAAACTAAATAAAATTAAAAGTGTAATAAGAACGATCATACCATGGTGGGTTGTCTCCTACCTAGCACTTTTGGTTGAAGTCCTTAAGTTGGACATTGGAAGGGCTTCCTGTTATGGTGGCTTGTGTTTAAATTCATCCAGAAATCTCCATCAATGCTTGGAATGCCAATAGCCTCCGGGGTCCCAAACTAGGCATGTGAAGCTTCTGATCAGCTTCAAGTAGATTTTCAGGCTTCCGGGATGACGAATGTCAGAATAGAATCCATGATCCTGAGCTTTGTTTTTAAATCCGCCTTCGTCTTGATCTATATTTTTCCATCCGGGTGGTTTAGGAAGTAGATTCTCACCATGGTGACCAAACGTTTTCCGAGATCCATGTAATTGAGCTTGATACCAATCCGTGTACTTCGAGGTGAAGCGTGGAACCTTATTGAACCTTGTGCACCAGCTCTGAGCACAAGCCATTTCCCTATTACTCTTAAAGCCATAGAGAGCTCTAAGCTGGCCATCTGTTTCAAGTAAACCATATTCAAGTGAATAAGTGAAGTTAAGGGTTAAGGATTGTACCTGCTTGAAGCTTGTATTAGGCGGTAATGGCCTTGGGGGAGGTGTTTCTGGAGGTTCTGTAAGTTCTTCTCCCTTGTGCTCTTCTGTTAAATCCTCCACTTCTGCACCCTGGTCAAAGTCTTCTATGTTTTTTTCATCACTCGAGTTATAGATTGGAGGTTGAGAGAAATCCACCTCTACATCATTTTCGTATTCATTTGGGAAAGATTCTTTGATCTCAGAGAATTCACTTGCGGATGCAAGTTCATCACTAAGAAAACTTGACTTGTGACTATCATCATCAAGAGAATTTGCTTCTTAGATTATTCCGTCTGATTCTTGATAAACGACTTTCCTTGGGGATTGTGCACTATCCTCCTTAGCATTAACTGTAGCGTCCTTAACGGAGTTCTCCTCAGCTTTGAATTCCCATGGAGGTTCAGCATCTCCTAGATCTTCAACTAACTCCTCTTCTTGTACAATGACAGCTTCTTCTACTTGTTCTAGTACAAATTCGTGCTCTGTCTTGTCCACTGGAGTTTCTAATATCTCCTTCATGCTACGCTCTTCATTAGATTGTCCACATGGGGTTGTGGTTGGTCCTTGAATGTTCGCGCATCTAGAAGCTAATTGAATTACTGCTTGCTCCAGTTGTCAAATGGTTGTTTGAAGTTTATTCACTGTTTCCTTGAGGCGAACCTCTGATTCTCGGGGTGCTGGATTTGGATATGAAACACGGGGAAGCGGTGGTGCTTGGGAGTGAGTGGATTGGAACTGTGGTGGAAAAGGATCATATGGTGGCGAATGGTGAAAAGAAGCTTGTGAGTGTGGTGGTTCGAGGTTATGTTGAGAGGATGGTCTATAGGCACGGGGTGGGGCTTGTTGGTAGTTACAAGGCTGTCCACCATATCTATCAGCTGGGTGTGCATTGTAGAATGGTCGTTGTCCATGATATCTTGGAGGGTGTTGTTGCCTAAAGGGTTGATTAGATCCTCTTGGCTCCATCCATCCTTGATTGGTCTGATCTTGATGCATATTCCTGCTACAACTTCTATTTCCTTCAACAAAGTTAGAACCAAACTCAAAGCGAGAGGGGTGAGAATTCATGGTAGCAAACAGAAATAAAAAGGAAAGACAAAAATAAATGAACAATCAAAAGAAAAATATTTACATTAACCAATAATAAGGCACACGTTAGCAGTTCCCCGGCAACGACGCCATTTTGATGAGAGGAACTTTTGCGTGGTCTAGAAAATTGTGGATGAATCCTCGTTACAAGTATAGTTTCTAAACCTTCAAAAGTCCTTTCATACAAACGTTTTGGTTGTCACAAGTAACAAATCCCTTAAAAATTGTTAACCGAGTATTCAAACCTCGGGTCGTCTTCTCAAGGAATTGCAGGGAAGTATGTTCTTATTATTGGCTATAAAGGTTGTAATCGGGGTTTAGAAGATGAGAAGCAAGTGATTTAAATGGCAATTAAAATCAATAAATAACTGTAAAGCAACTTTTGCAGGGTAAGAGAAATTGGAAGTCCAACTTGGTTATCCCTCTCAACAATAATGAAAGTTGAATCTTAATTCCTCTTAGTTAACCTTTAGAGCAAAGGAAAGTCAAGGGACTAATTAGTTTGACCTTCGAATCCTATTTATTTCCTTAGAAAAATTTGGGATTATTGAAGTTCAGTTCAATTAGCAAGATAACGATTATCAATTATGCTGAGTTTGATAATGTTGAGTTACTGATTTCTTAACCAAGACCAAAAGGGGAAAAAGTAAAATTGCTGGAATAAAAATGTCCTTAGATGGGAAGCAAAAATATCTTAATTCAAAGAGAACAATAATAAACTGAAATACCTCAAATAATCATTAATTCAAATCATAACATGGAAACGGTTCATAAGCCAATTTGGCAATATTTATAGATACGAATCAAAGCATTAAAGTAAAAGTAGCATAGAAACATAGATTAAACTAAATATTAAACCTGGATCGAGAGTCACTCTTAAAAACTAAGAGAAGTCCTAAATCCTAATCCTAAGAGAGAGAGGAGAGAACCTCTCTCAAACTAAATCTAAATCATGGAAAGTGAAAATTGGCGAGCTCTCCCTGAATGGATTCATTCCCCCACTTCATAACCTCTGGTCTATGCCTTTTGGACTTGGATTTGGGCCAAAAAGGGCTTTAGAATTCGCTATGAGCATTTTCTGCAATTTCTGGTGCGTGGCCTCTGTCACGCGTCCGCGTGGGTCACACGGTCACGTCATTCGGAGCTTTTCCTTGCCACGTGGTCGCGTCAGTCATGAGACCGCGTCATATACATTCTGCTTAAGGCGCGCGGTCGCGCCAGTCATGCGATCGCGTCACTGCTTCTTTGTGCTTGGCATGCGTCCGCGTCGCCCATGCGATCGCGTGGATGCTAATTTCTTCGAAAGCTCCATTTTGTGCTTTCCTTCCAATTTTGTATGTTTCCTTTCCATCCTTTAAGTCATTCCTACCTTAGAAGATCTGAAAACTACTCAATACACTAATCATGGCATCGAATGGAATTAAAGGTGATTAAAATAATTAATTTAAAAGCATAGGAAACATGTTTTTCACATACATCACATAATAAGGAAGGAGAGTAAAACCATGCAATTAACATGAATAAGTGGTTGGAGGATTGAATAAATCACTCAAATTAAGCACAAAATACATCATAAAATATGGGTTTATCAGTACCTGAAGGGCATCGTGTTGAATTTGCTACCTATCTGCTCACTGGTGAAGCATTGCATTGGTGGCAAGGAGTTCGACATCTCCTACAGTAGGGTGATGACCCTATCACCTGGGATGCCTTCCAGGAGGAGTTCTATAAGAAGTACTTTCCTAATTCTGCTAAGACGGTCAAGGAACTCGAGTTACTGTAGCTAAACCAGGGTGCTATGTCCGTATCTGAGTATACTGACAAGTTTGACGAGCTATTTAGGTTTTTCCGTATGTGTCAGGGAGCTCTAGGAGACTTTGAGGAATGGAAGTGCATTAATTATGAAGGAGAACTCCAGAGCGATATCTTTAGCTCAGTGGGACCAGTGGGGATCAGGACTTTCTCAAAGTTGGGAAACAAGAGCAAAGTTGCTGAAGAGTGTGGGAAAAAGGTAGCTGCTGAGAGAGAAAGCCATAGGGGCCCATTCCCACAGAACTGAGGGAAGAACTTTGCTCCTAGAGGTCCGCCTTTCAAGCGGGGACACTCTTTTAGGAGGCCCAACAACAACAACACTCAAGGGAAAAGGTTTGGGAAGCAGCCTCAAAATGAGCAAGCTTGTGCTAAGTGCGGAAGTCGCCATCCGGGAGCCCCGTGCAAGGTCAGATGGGGCTTGTGCTATTCTTGTGGTAAGGCGGGACATAAAGCCACAAACTGTCCGGAGAAGCAGAAGCAAGGTGCGGGGAAAGCACAGTAGTCTAGTCGGGTGTTCACCACCTCAGCTGTTGGTGCCGAGGGATCTGAGACACTTATCCGAGGTAACTATGAAATGGCTGGTCAAGTTTTAAACGCTTTATTTGATTTGGGAGCAATGCATCCATTCATTGCATTTGAAAAAGCTAGTGAGTTAGGATTGAAGATTGTAGTCTTAGGTTATGACCTAAAGGTGTATAATGCCACCCATGAAGCCATGATAACTAGGCTAGGAAGCCTGCAAGTTTTATTTAGGGTCAAGCAACATGATATTGTCCATAATTTAATATGCTTGCCGATGATCGGTCTTGATCTTATCTTGGGATTGGACTGGTTATCTGAGAACCATATCCTGCTCGATTGTTCTGCAAAGTCGGTGTACTTTATGCCGGAAGATACCGAAGCACCGGTTATGTTGAATAATTATTACCTGAACTCCATGATGGTGAATTGTTCTGGGACCGAATGTCAGGGTATTCTGTTGTTAACCGCAGGTGTTTCGGGTGATGATCAAAGATTGGAGCAGATTCCGGTTGTGTTTGAGTTTCCGGAGGTGTTTCCTGACGATACTGATGAATTTTCACCTAACTGAGAGGTTGAGTTTGCTATTGAGTTGGTGACTGGGGCTGGACCATTCTCGAGTGCTTCTTACAGGATATTACCGCTAGAGAAGGCCGAGCTAAAGTCTCAATTAGAGGATCAGTTGGGTAAAAACTTTATCCGACCAAGTATTTCTCCGTGGGGTGCACCTGTGTTATTGGTAAAGAAGAAAGAGGGGAGTATGCGACTCTGTGTGGATTGCAGACAACTGAACAAGGTTACAATAAAGAATAAGTACCCATTGCCAAGGATTGACGATCTCATGGATCAGTTACAAGGAGCTGGGGTTTTCTCCAAGATCGACTTTGGATCCGGTTATCACCAAATAAGGGTGAGGGGTGAAGACATCCCTAAGACCACTTTCAGGACTCGTTATGGTCATTACGAGTATACTGTAATGTCGTTTGGGTTGACAAATTCTCCCGTAATGTTTATGGATTATATGAACAGAGTTTTCTGGATAAATTCGCTGTTATCTTTATTGATGACATACTGATTTATTCCAAGACTGAAGAGGAGCAGGCGGAACACTTGAGGACCGTGTTGTAGATACTGAAGGAAAAAAAACTCTATACGAAACTGTCTAAATGTGAATTCTGGAAGAGTGAGGTGAAGTTTCTGGGTCATGTGGTGAGTAAACAGGGGATAGCTGTAGATCCTTGTAAGGTGAAGCAGTGATGGAATGGAGGCAACCGACCTCAGTTACTGAGATAATGAGTTTTCTGGGCTTAGCTGGCTACTACCGAAGATTCATCAAGGGCTTTTCGCAATTAGCCTTGCCATTGACAATGTTAACCCGCAAGGATGCGCCGTTTGTTTGGACTCCTAAGTGCGAGGAGAGCTTTCAAGCGTTGAAGCGGAAGTTGACCACCGCGCCTGTGTTGGTGTTACCTGAGCCAAACGGACCATTTGAGGTGTACTGTGATGCCTCACTAATGGGTCTAGAATGCATGCTGATGCAGCATCGTAATGTGGTGGTGTATGCCGCACGGCAGTTGAGACCTCATGAAGTTAACTATCCTACGCACGATTTAGAGCTTGTTGCGATTGTGTTTGCGTTAAAGGTGTGGAGGCATTATCCCTATGGGGTTAAGTTCCAAGTTTTCTCTGATCACAAGAGCTTGAAATATCTCTTTGATCAGAAATAACTTAATATGCGGCAGAGGAGGTGGATGGAGTTACTGAAGGACTACGACTTTGAGTTGAATTACCATCCGGGAAAAGCTAATGTAGTGGCAGATGCGTTAAGTCGAAAGTCGTTGTACGCTACTTGGATGATGCTCCAAGAGGAGAAGTTACTCAAGGAGTTCGAGAGTCGGAAGATTGGTGTTCAAGAAGTGTCTGGGACCCTATGCTTGAGTCGATTGCAGATCTACAGTGAGCTTAAATCCGAACTCCTAAAAGCTCATAAAAACGATGACGTGTTACCGAAGGTGTTGCCAGCTATTGAGCAAGGAAAATGGTGGAGAGTGTCAGAGGATCAGGATGGGCTATGGAGATTCAAGGATAGGATCATTGTGCTGGACGTTGGCACCTTATGGCAAGATATCTTAAAGGAAGCACACAAAAGCAGATTATCTATCCACCCGGGTAGTACTAAGATGTACCATGATTTAAAGGCGATGTTTTGGTGGCCGGTGACGTCGGGTTTTCTACCAGTAAAGAAATTCATAGAAACGGTTGCGTTGTAGATATAGTTTCTAAACCGGCAAAAATCTCTTCGTACAAATGTGTTGGGTGTCAAAAGTAACAAACCCCTTTAAAAATTGTTAACTGAGTATTCAAACCTCGGGTCGTCTTCTCGAGGAACTGCGAGGAAGTATGTTCTTATTATTGGCTATAAAGGTTGTAATCGGGGTTTAGAAGGTGAGAAGCAAGTAATTTAAATGACGAGTGAATTAAATGGCAATTAAGAATAAATAATAACTGTAAAGCAACTTTTAGCAGGGTAGAGAAATTAGAGGTCCAACTTAGTTATCTCTCTCAACAATAATGAAAGTTGAATCTAAACTCCACTTGGTCAACCTTCACCAGGGTAAAGGAAAGTCAAGGGACTAATTAAATTGACTTTCGAATCCTAATTATTTCCTCAGAAAAGGTTGGGATTATTTAAGTTCAGCTCAATTAACAAGATAACGATTATCAATTATGTTGAGTTTAATAACTGTTGAGTTACTAAATTCTTAACCAGAACCAAAAGGAGAAAAGTAAAATTGCTGGAATGATAAAGAGGTCCTTAGATGGGAAGCAATGGTAACTTAAATCAAGAGAACAATCATAAACTGAAAATACCTCAATTATCATTAATTCAAATAACAGTCTGTAACATGGGAGAATTCATAAATCAAATTACAATAATCAATTCAAAGTTGGAATAAATAAATAGAAGTAATACTAAAAGAACATTAAACCTGGGATCCAGAGTTACTCTTAAAACAAGAAGAAATCCTAAATCCTAAAAGAGAGAGAGAAGATCTCCCTCTCAACTAAATCTAAATCATTGAAAGGTAAAAATATGCGAGCTCTCTTTTGAATGGAAGCATTCCCACACTTTATAACCTCTGGTCTATGCTGTCTGTACTTGGATCTGGACCAAAAAGGGCTTCAGAATTCGCTGGGGGCGTATTCTGTAATTTCTGGTGCGTGGCCTCTGTCACGCGTCCGCGTGGGTCACACTGTCGCGTCATTCAGAGCTTTTCCTTGCCACGCGGTCGCGTCAGTCATGCGACCGCATCATGTGTGTTCTGCTTAAGGCGTGCGGTCGCGTCAGTCATGCGGCCGCGTCGCTGCTGATTCGTGCTTGGCACGCGATCGCGTCATCCATGCGATCGTGTGGATACCAATTTCTTTCTAGCTCCGTTTTGCTTTCTCCTTCCATTTTAGTATGTTTCCTTTTTCATCCTTTAAGTCATTCTGCCTTAGAAAATCTGAAACTACTCAACACACTAATCACGGCATCGAATGGAAATAAAGGTAATTAAAATAATTAATTTTTAAAGCTTAGGAAACATGTTTTTCACAACATGACATATTAAGGAAGGGAAAGTAAAACCATGCAATTAATGTGAATAAGTAGGTGAAGAGTTGAATAAATCACTCTAATTAAGCACAAAAGAACTCATGAAATATGGGTTTATCAGCCGGTATGAAGGATGATGTGGCAGAATACGTCTCAAAGTGCTTAACTTGTCAGAAGGTGAAGATTGAACCTCAGAGACCTTCCAGGACGTTGCAACGCTTAGAAATTTCGCAATGAAAACGGGAAAGCATTGCGATGGACTTTGTGTCTGGATTACCAAGGACTAGGGCCGGTTTTGATGCTATTTTGGTGATTGTTGACTAACAAAGTCAGCTCACTTTCTACCCATTCGGATGAACTACACTCTTGAGCAGTTAGCACGCTTGTACATAAAAGAGATTGTGAGACTTCATGGTGTGCCTACTACTATAATTTCTGATTGAGATACTTATTTCACTTCAAGGTTCTGGGGTGCATTTTAGAAAGCTTTTGGAACCCGATTGAGCTTGAGTACGGCTTACCATCCTTAAACAGATGGTCAATCCGAGAGAACGATCTAAACACTAGAAGATATGTAGAGGGCTTGTGTTTTGGACCAACCGGCGAGTTGGGATCGATATATGCCATTAGTAGAGTTTGCATACAATAAATAGCTACCATGCGAGCATCGGAATGGCTCCGTATGAGGCCTTGTATGGGAGGAAATGCCAATCTCCGCTATGTTGGTATGAAGCTGGAGAGAAAAGCTTGTTAGGGCCGGAGATGATAGTTGAGACTACCAAACAAGTCAAGAAAATTCGAGATAGGATACTCACTACGCAGAGTCGTCAGAAGAGTTACGCTGATCAGAGGTGGAAGCCCTTGGAATTTGTGGAAGGAGATCATGTTTTCCTTAAAGTTACTCCAACCACAGGAGTGGGTAGGGAAATTAAATCAAAAAAGTTGAATCCTCGATACATTGGTTCGTTCTAGATCTTGGAAAGGGTTGGACTGGTGGCGTATCGGATGGCTCTACCACCTTACCATTCGAATCAGCACGACGTATTTCACATGTCGTTGCTTCGGAGGTACACTCCTGATGCTAGCCATGTGTTAGAACCTGAGTCGGTTCAGTTAAAAGAAGATTTAATGCTTCTAGAGGCTCCAGTCAAAATTGACGACACAAGTATCAAACGGTTGCATAGGAAAAAGGTTCCATTTGTCAAAATGGCATGGAGTTGAGCCGGTGTTGAGGAACACAGTTGGGAACTTTAGTCGGAGATGCGAACTAACTATCCGCATTTATTCTCAGGTAATTGAATTCGAATTTTGTGGACAAAATTTCCAATTAGGTGGGTAGAATGTAAAACCCAGTTAATGAATGGCTAATTAACCCATAAATCATAATTTATTCTAGAAAGCAAAAAATGTGATTTTTATTGCTTAATGTGATAGATGAGATTGAGACGAGAATTTTGATACCAACTTTGTAGAAATCGGCCCAAGATTGGATCGAACGGGTCAAACTGGGCCAACCGGACCGATATTGGGCCCTTGGCCCAACTAAACTAAAACTAAAACCCTAATTTTCAGCACTCTCTCTCCACACTTAACACTCATTCATGCTGAAAATGAAGGCACAAGGGGGAAGAACACTCTCTCAAAGTTCTACCCTTGTTTAATCTTCAAGCCACCATAACTTTTGAGCTAGAGCTCCGATTGCCACACCGTTTGTGGCGACATGTTCACCGCGAAGAGCTTCTTGAGGTAAGCCATGATTTGATCTCAGTTCTTCATCCCTTAATTTCGAATTTCATGGAGAAAAGTGTTTAGATTTTGGGCTCTTTGATGTTATAGGACCCAACTCTCTTGAAGGAGAAGATTAATCTTGTCTCCTTGAAGCTTGGGTGTGGTAAGATTCTCAACCCTGGTGGAATTTGTTGTTCTATGATGTTTGGGTATTAAGTTGTTGTGTTTGGGTCTGATAATTGTGGCTTAGGTAGTGTGTATGTGAATATTCAAGCTTGATTGAGATTCTGGAAAGCTTGGAAAAGAGCTTTGGTTTGATAAAAATCTGTTCTTGGAGGTGTTGAGACCTTGAGAGCTTGTGGAAAAGTGATTTGGAAGTGCTCCGGTTGAGCGGGGGAAATCGGCTAAGGTATGGTCTCGGTTTTCTGCATCTAAAATACAATGTAATGTGAAAACTTAGGCTAGAGGCCCTAAGATAGGACTTGAATTGTTGATGTTGTTGAATGGTTGAGATACATTATGTGGTCATATATGTGATTATGAATGTTGATGTCTTGATGGTATGATGCATGAGAGTTATGCATGTTTTGATATATGCTTGATGATTGGTTGAGGTTGAACTTGTGAGTAAAACCATGTTGATGGTGGGGGTGTTATTAATTGGATGTAATGATGGTTGATTGGATATGGTGTTGTTGGAAATTGGGATGAGAAAGAGTATATGACATGATAATGTGTTTGATATTGACCTATTTGATTGAGATGGATTAAAATGGTGGGATGGTGATTTTGTGAATTTGATAAGAATGTTAATGTATGAGCTAAGGAGGCTTGAGTTGATTTTTGGTATGTTTTCCGTTATTTTAAAAAGGGGCGGAATTGGGTTGTTTTGAAAATGGCACATTGTGGTTTTGTATGAAAATGTGGTTTTTGGGCATACTTTGACGGAGCGTAATTTGGACTCCGGATCCCCGTTTTGTGCTAAAATTATTTAGAAATAAAATTGGATCCGGGATGTTTATGCCATTCGAAGAACGGGTGAAAAATGATTTGAAATGGAGAAATTATGCTCGTCGGATGATTAAGCTTTGAAACTGTGAATTCTGCAATTTTTTAACTTAGAAATTTTTTTTGGCAGAAAGCACCCCCACGTGTTGTAACAACCCTGATTTTCGGTATGCGAGATCTTTTCTGAAGGCACGGATTTCTCCAAAAGATCAGTAAAGGGAACACCTCTGATATGTCATCAAGAATCTCAATCCTCATTATCATTATGTCATACTTAAGCTAGAACCTCTTTTGAGGCAAGCTCGACGACGTAGTCACGAAGAACCTAGTTTTTGAACCGTATCGGTTAGGAGTTTTGATTCTAGTTTTCGTAAATAGTCTCAGTTTAACGAACCGGACTCGATTCAAGAGATAAGAGAGATAAAAGGATAATATTATCATTATATTAGTATTAGAAGCTTCTTGAATGATATTATAAGGTTACCTGTTCAGTTTTAGTTAAAAACAGAAAATCGGTTTAACCGGGTTCACAGTTTACTAGTGCAGCTTAGCACCAACACTCTCTGATGACTTTAGAAATACTAAGGCCTCATTATACATGTTTTATTCTCATATTAAATATGTTACTAGTGTCATTTATGCTAGTAGCTCAGAAAATAATTTTTAGAGATGTTTTTACAAGTGTTCCGATACATCTAGTTTTAGTAGTTATACACCTGAGATATTTTAATATTATTTTAAACCACCTCCAAGCCAACTAATCACAACTCACCTTACACCCCCAAGACCTCCAAGGCTATCTCATTTCTTCATTTTGGCTGAAAATAACAAGAGAGAAAAGAGAGAAACTTTCATGAACACTTAATTTTCAAAGCTTGATTTCAACTCAATTCAAAATTTTGATTTCACCAAAATGATCCTCTCTTCTTCCTCTACATAACCATGTAACTTATCAAGGCTGGAAATAAGGTGAGATGACTATTCCTTTCCCCTTTGGATTCAGTTTTCACGGAAATATGCTTAAACATGTGTTTTCTTGATGTTATTCCTTAGGAATCATGCTTAACTTGACGTGAGGGCTAAGAAACGTTAATTTCCAGCAAGTCTAAGGTGAGATAAACCTTCCTAATGTGCTGAGAAATTACCTTGTTTAAGAAAACATCAAGAAAATACTTGTTTAAGCATGTTTTCTTGAAAACCGAATTCAAATGGGAAAGGGACAGCTATCCAACCTTATTTCCAGCCTTGATAAGTTACATGGTTATGTAGATAAATAAGAGAGGATCATTATGGTGTAATCGGAGTTTTGATTTGAGTTTTAGTTCAGAAGAAATCAAGCTTTGGAGATTAAGTGTTCATGAAGGTTTCTCTCTTTTCTCTCTTGTTATTTCGTCCAAAATGAAGAAATGAGACAGCCTTGGAGTGTCTTGGGGGTGTAGGGTGAGTTGTGATGGGTTGGCTTGGAGGTGGATTAAAATAATATTAAAATATCTTAGGTGTATAACTACAAAAACTAGATGTATCGAAACACTTGTAAAAACATCTTTAAAAATTATTTTCTGAGTTACTAGCATAAATGACACTAGTAACATATTTATTATGAGAATAAAACATGTATAATGAGGCCTTAGCATTGCTAAAGTCATCAGAGAGTGCTGGTGCTAAGCTGCACCAGTAAACTGTGAACCCGGTTAAACCGATTTTCTGTTTTTAACTAAAACTAACCAGGTAACCTTATAATATAATTCAAGAAGCTTCTAATACTCATATAATGATGATATTATCCTATTATCTCTCTTCTCTCATGAATCGAGTCCGGTTCGTCAAATTGAGACTATTTACGAAAAACCGAATCAAAACTCCTAACGATACGGTTCAAAAACTAGGTTCTTCGTGACTGTGTTATCGAGCTTACCTCATAAAAGGTTCTAACTAAAGATGACATAATGAAAATGAGGATTGAGATACTGTATGATATATCAGAGGTTCTCCCCTTACTGATTCTCCGGAGAAATCTGTACTTTCAGAAAAGATCTCGCGTACTTGAAAATCAGGGTTGTTACATTCTACCCTCCTAAAAGAAAATTTTTCCCTCAAAATTTCAATTACCTGAGAAATAATGCGGGTAAATAGCTTTCATCCTATATTCTAGTTTCCAATTGTGCTCTTCTTCTTCTCTTGGTCCCCATGCTACTTTGACTAAGCGAACAGTCTTGCCTCTTAGCTGCTTATCACTTCTTTCTACGATCTGAACTGGTGATGCTTGATATGTCAAATCGTTTCGTAACTGTACTGTCTCTGGTTGTAAAATGTGACTCTCATCGGGGATATATTTCTTAAGTTGCGAGACATGAAAAACATCATGAAGGTTTGACATATATGGAGGAAGGGCTACCTGATAAGCTATTGGACCGACTCTTTTATGTATTTGGAAAGGTCCTATGTATCGAGGGTTAAGCTTTTTAGTCTTAAGGGCTCTACCTATTCCAGTAGTCGGGGTTACTTTAAGAAAGACATGGTCTCCCTCACTAAACTCTAAGGGTCTATGTCTATTATCGGCAGAGCTCTTTTGATGGCTTTGTGCTGTCTGGATCTTCTGACGAATCCCCTTTATCTTCTCAGTAGTTTCTTGCACTAAGTCTGTACCTAAGACACTAGCTTCTCCGTCGTCATTCCAACACAATGGTGTCTGACATCTTCTTCAGTAGAGAGCTTCATATGGTGCCATCTCGATACTTTGTTGGTAACTGTTGTTGTAGACGAACTCGATTAATGGAAAATATTTATCCCAACTTCATTGGTTACCCATTACACAAAGTCTTAGCATGTCTTCTAATGTCTGGATTGTCTTCTCGGATTGTCTGCCTATCTGAGGACGGTATGCTGTACTCATGTGCAATTCTGTTCCCAACGCTTTCTGGAAAGCTCCCCAGAATCTGGAAGTAAGCCTCGGATCTCGATCTGGAACAATTAACGAAGGTATCCCGCGCAATCGTATGATTTCTTGAATATATATATATATATATATATATATATATATATATATTCGTGTCAGCCTTTCTAAAGTATAGTCAACTCAAATCAGAAGGTAGTGCGCTGACTTTGTCAACCAGTCCACAATTACCCAGATGGCATCGTGTCCTGTTGAGGTCCTTGGCAATCCCGTGACAAAATTCATAGTGATATGCTCCCATTTCTATTGTGGTATTTCTAAGGGTGGAAGGGTTCCTAACGGCTTCTGATGTTCCACCTTCACCTTCTGGCAGGTTAAACATTTTGAGACATAATCAGCTACCTCTTTCTTTAAGCCTGGCCACCAGAATATTTGTTTCAAATTTTGATACATCTTTGTTACTCCAGGATGCATAGAGAATCTACTTTGATGAGCTTCTGCAAGAATCCTTTGTCGTAAATCCCCAGAGTTACGCACACAAATACTGTTCTTGTACCTCCATACACTACTATGATCCTGTTTCACAGCTTCTGGTCCTTCTGCTCCCATACGTCTCAACACTGTCATCATTTCTGAATCCTAAACATAATCTTTGGGATATCTGGCTCGCTTACTCGAATTTGGTGATGACCCGATCGCAAGTCAATCTTAGAGAACACAGTTGCACCTTTCAACTGATCCATCAAATCATCAATCTGTGGAAATACTTGTTCTTAATAGTGACCTTATTTAGCTGTCGGTAATCTACACAAAGTCTCATTCCACCGTCCTTCCTCTTTAATAGCAATACTGGAGCTCCCCAAGGTGATGCACTGGAACGAATAATTTTCTTTCCAAGTAGCTCATCTAACTGCTTCTTCAATCTGCAAGTTCCAATGGTGACATCCGGTATGGTGCTATGAAAATTGGTCCGGTTCCAGGTAATAGTTCAATGCTGAATTCTATTTCAATGCTGAATTCCATCACCATTCGGATTTGTTCTAGGCTTAATTCACTATCATTCGAGATAGCCGCTAACAGAACGTACCCCTCACAATCACTCACGTCTAAGGTAAGTCTTACATAATTTAGATATAAGGTATGAGATAGAAATGGTTTAGTATGTGGACTATCAGATGGAATAACAGCAGTTCTTTCAAAGCAATCATGAAAAACATGATATTTAGATAACCAATCTAGCCCTAGAATAACTTCTAGACCACATGGAGGCAAACAGATTAAATCATGTATGAAAAGCCTGTTCCTAATAGTAAATGGTACTTGCAGGCACACTAAACTAGTCAAAGTATTTTGGGATACAGGTGTATGGACAATTAAATCAAAATTTAACTCAGAGAAATCTAGTCCCAACTCAGGAGCAACAGTTAAAGAAATAAAGGAATACGATGCATCCGAGTCATACAGTACAGTTAGAAATCGATTTCTAACATAACACTGACCTTGGATCAGGGCGTCTGATTGCATCGCATCGTCAACAATCATAGCAAACACTCGACCTTATTGCTGGGTTCGTACTGGATTTCGAGCAAATTTTCTTGGGTAGATCCTAGCTTTGTGTCCAGATTCCTCACAAGTAAAATAAGCGTTCGTTCCTTACAGCATCCAAATCTAACATAACCATAACCATGGAGATCATAACGGCTATGAGGATAGCTGTGCCTCGCATCGATTTGTCATTCGAAACTCGATTAAACTTTGCCTATTCGCAGTCATTATGGTCCTATCCGCACCAAATGTAACGACCCAACTTCCAGAACGTCATGATCGTACCGAAAGTAAGGCGTTACCAACCTGCTTTCCTTTATTAACTATTTACTATTAAGCCTTTAGTTCGATATTGCGATTCAGTTTTATGGAAAATTCCAGAAAAATTTTTGTTTTTGATTATCAAAATCATATATCAAACATTTTCAAGTAGTAATAATCACATAATTGTTAATAATAATATCTGTCATACAAAAGATTTCAAATAAAACTCAGATACAAATCCTATCCCTCTGTATAAAATAAAAATCGTAAGCAATAAGGGCGAGGGAACTCTATGAAAGCAAATTAACTCACACTTAACTTATAAATAAATTCTATAATCGCCCGCAGCTTCACACTGTGTCTTTGAACCTGTGTCACTGAAAAGGTGGAGGATTTTTGGGGTGAGAACAAACCGCACATTCTCAGTAGGGAACGAAAATGCTGTAAAAGTAATGAAATAAAATGCAAATAATTAACATACTCAAGGAAACTATATTTCATCAAACCTTTTGGATATACTCTTAGCTTTACTTTAACTAATTGATCACCTCTTCCTAAACTCAAAACAGATCTCAATGACAAGATTAATTATATCAATCATTTTTCAGTCACTTAATTAGTTTTCAATCACAACGTCAATTATTAATCTCTTTAAAACATTCAGAAACTAAAAGTACAAGCAAGAGATTTAATTCAACATACAAACAAATTACAAGACAAACAGCACAATTACAAAGAAATAAGACAAGCAAACACAATCAAATGCAGATGCGCAAATAAGGATGATGCATGTCTAGCCCAAGTGCAGGTAATGAGCTCATTTGTCGGTTTCTACCCGCTCCAGACGTAACCCAAAGCAGCTAAAACGGGTATGGTTTTCCAGTCAGCATAGGTACAGTTCTCACTAACCGACGTATGCGTCATATCCTCTGTAAGCAGACCCTGCCTTACAGGTTGCGGCATTCCAACCGTGTATGAAATCATATCCTCTATAAGCAATCCTTGCGTTACAGGTGCGGCATTCTAGCCGTGTACAAATTAATATCCTCTGCAAGTGATCCCAGGCTATCAGTTGCAGGTATAGCTCTCAATAGCTGTGTAGCACTGGAAAACGTTCTGTGGTCGTACCACTATCTATCTGATTGCCTTCACGCAGCAGATCATCGCATAATCATTCTCATTATCATTATTTATTATCATTTTCATTGTTCATCTTCACTTTCACATTCTTGTGCAGTACCTCTTTTTTTCTCTGTTCACTTATGCTAATCAAATTCAATCATACTATACAAACTTTACATCTTTCACTTTTACAACATCTTAGCTCAAACCATTTTTCCTTGTCATTCGGAATCAAATATTATAAAATTGACCAAACTCCTGAAAAGTAATCCTTTATTTCAAGCCCAAATCATAACCCTTTTCATATTGAATCAAACTCAACATAATTCCTTTCTTAAATAATTCAAACTTGAAACACAAACCTTTTCTTGGTAATTCTAAATTCAAAATAGTATAATTCTTCTCTTATTTAGATAAAACTCAAATAATATAATTTTTCAAGTTCATATTTTGTAAAATGACTTCTCAAATAAAACCTCAGGTTTTTATAAAATTTCGACAGCATCTCCCCTAAAACTCGGACTTAACCACCCTTACGGGTTTACTCTTTCTCAACATCTCATCAAACCTTTCTCAACAATTGCCACAATAATATATTCTCAAAAATATTTGATAATAGTATAGAAAATCTATTTCTCAAATTCCATATCCAAGTAATCACCAAAACAACATCGGCAATCTAATTTCAGTTTTATTTTTAAAATATCAAACGAATTCGGAATTACGCAAACCTTATAGCCATGTGACCGTCTCGGATTAAACTTTCTATTAAACTAAAAATCACAATTTTTCACGGACTCTAGCTTCGGGAATATAAGCAATACCGTGACTGCTCTGTAGTGCCTTAAAACCAAAAGACAGCAGCAGCATACAACATTCAAAATTTTATATAAAATCCAAATTAAATCCAACCACCTTCAAAATTAATGTGGTTAAACATAACTTATCCAAATTCCTTTCTCAATTGGTTCCAGGGTCATACCATTTTTAATGAAGGAGTTACGTAGCTTGGAAGTTAGGTAATTTTCTGCTGAAGTCTGTTTTACAAATCATTGAACACAACCTCTTCCAAGTCCCATAACTCACTTACTAAAACATGGAAAACTCTGAAATTTAAATCATATATACTAAACATACTCAAATTTCACCTCCAATTGATTGCATCTCAATATCATTCCAGAATTAAAAATTATAAAGTCTCAAAGTTACTAACTTAGAAAACAAAATCTGATTTTTACTGCATAATACATCTTAATTTAAAAATCCATATCTTTAAAACCACAACTCTAACAATTCTAAATTTTTATGAAATTAAAGTACTAGGACCAGAGTTTCATTTAAAATTGGTTCTATTTCAAAATTCAAACTGGAGAATATGTAATAGAGGGAACAAGTTGCTGCTGTGTTAAGCTTTCTGCAGAAAACCAGATTTGACATTCATAATTCAAAAATTCACCATAAACCATAAACTTAATGAAAAAGTCTCAAATTTTCCATTCCAGCTTCCTATACTCCCAAGATTAATCCAGACTTGATCCCATACAATTCCGATCATCATAGAATTAGTTATAGATTTTCAAAGTCTCTGGCTTCATTTAAAAGTAATGCAGAAAATCAAGTTTTACATTTTAACTTTGAAAAATCATAACTAGTTCTATAGTTAATTCAAACTTCTCAAAATTGAATCCCAGCAACAACTTTTATTATAGTTTACTCAGCCTTTACTCTCATATCATTTCGATTATTGTTGAATAACTGATTCACTTCCAAAGTCATCTTTTAATTTCAAAAATCATATTTTCAGCAATTAATTCAACATTTTAAGATTCAGTCTTCCAATTATTCCTTAAGCCCAACTTCAATTAATCACTAACTAAGTCCATTACAGTAAAATAACTCAACAGCAACAATTTCAATTTGACCCATCAAAATACCGAAATCACAATAATCTCTCATCAAACAATTTTTAATTCAATTTCTCAAAATCAACGAATTCAACTAAAGTTCCAATAAAAAATCTCAATCATTCCAATCATAATTTTCAGCCACACAACTCAACTAATTCAGTATAATCACATAGAGTCAGAACTTTGCAACAATTCCATCAATATCAGAGAAAACAATATCAATTACAGCTTCAAACACTCACAACAAAGCCCAAAGACATTCACAGCCATAACCTGAATTCAATAATCCATTTGAAACACTAAAACATCATCAAATTTAATCCAAATTTCACAACCTCAAACCAAGCTTATTTCTATCAATTAGTCCCTCATAACAACAAAACCAATTACATTCACAGCAGCAATCCAAACTCAATTCATCAATTATCCATTCAACAGCTATTCAACAAATAACTCGGCATATTTCAATTTAATAAGTTACACTAGATTAATCATTATTCACAACATCATCTAAGTTCAATCACAGCTCAGAATAATCAAAACGACTAACTAATTTCAAATGCATTTCAAGTCATTCATGTTAATTAAGAAATTCTTAACCATTGTTAACCATTTGCACTTATCCAATAACTTTGTAGGCATTCTAAATTAAAAATGTTTAACTTTAAAAATAAATCCCCTACCTCAATGTCGAAACTCACAAAAATCGCCAAGCACAGCAGCTCCATTAGCAATTTCCAGCACCCATTCAGCTCTCTTGGCGGCAACCACGATGATTCTGGGAAGCTCCAATGATGATGGAAGGCCTCAACATCAGCCAAACAGCAATAGTAACAATTCAGATTAGAGCCAGAGCAAGGCCAGAGCAACATAAACTCCAACAGCGGCAGTGGCGCTTATGTCAGATTCCAAAACCCAGAACCAGAGGCAGAACAACATCTTCTTCCCTTGATTCTTGCAGCGCTCCTCTTCTCTGTACACATGGTAGCAGCGGCGCTCTCTAGTGGCGGCTCGGACGGTGGACTCCACTCACGACGACGACGACACTCTCTTTCACAAACCTTGGCAGCAGCGGCGACGTAGGGCAGCGCTGCTTCCTCTTCTCCCTCGCGAACTCCTCTCTTTCCCTCTCCTCTGTTTGCAATTCTTGGCGGTGGCAGAAACTTCATCAACAGCGATGTAGTAGCACGGTGACAGATCGGCGGCGGTGGCGCTATGGCTCCTGGTTCGCGTTCCTCTCTGCGGCCTCCACAGAACGGCGATGACGACGACAAGGATGAACGGCGATGGAGGCGGCTGGCTCCAGCTACGGTGATGGCCCTAAGGGAGACAATGAGCAATGGCAGCAGTGGCTCCTCAGCGACGACGCGCGATGGATCCAGCGGCAGTGGGAACAGCGGAGGCGACAGCGACGCGGGCTCCACGAAGGTCACGATGGCTAGACTTCGCAGTGCTGCAACTCGCGTGTATGGTGACGACAGTGACGGCAAAGGACCCCCAGCGGTGGCTCTGGCGACTGAATGGTGGCTGCTTAGATCACACTCTGATTTCCTCCCTCTTTCCCTGTCTGATTCCGTTTCAGCGTTAGGTTTAGGAAGAAAGGGGATGGGGGCTACGTTCAGAGGCTGGGAAAATGGGGGAAAAATTAGGGTTAGGGTTTCTGGGATTTGGGAATTAGGGTTTCTGATTTAATTTGGGAATTTAGGTTTAGGAATTAGGGATTTTATAAAAGAATATGGATAGATATGAATAGATATTTTGATAAAATTGAAGGGTAGAGTAATTTTAAAACCAAATATACTTTATTAAAAATATTTAAGAACATTATTTATCAACATATTGCTAAGTTCAATCAATTATTTCTAATTTACATTATAAAATGAACAAGTTCATTATATTTTGTAAAGTACAATTTAAATTCAAATATCAATTTTCTAGATTAGATCATACAAATCTCTATTATTTTTCAATTATCAAACTTATAATTTCAATTATACCATATATCCAATAAAGATTATATAAAAATTCTAATCAATTTAACTTCAATTATCATGAAAATGTATTTAATTACCTTTGGTAAAATAATTTTCTTAAAATAAAGTTATCAACAAATATAATAAATCACAAATAACTAGTTATTTGATTTTCGAAAGCTAGGGTTGTTACATTCTACCCACGTTAGAAAAATTTTCGCCCTCGAAAATTGCTAGAATAAAATAAGTTCAAACTAAAATCAAAGAAAGCAGAATATATGGACAAAAGTATAGGCATTGGCAAGGATGAACATTCAAAGAGTTATGTAAGCAATCAGATTCAAAGGCAAGTAAAGGTATAAAAGAATGACAAGGTATGGTTGGAAAACAATCAAATCACATTCTAAGGAAGAAATTCAAACCAGAGAATTCCAATGAAAGCAACAAAGAAAAGGATGGCACGAGTTCATGTGGCACGAATAAAGATTATACATCGAATCGAAGCTAACTTAATAACCTCTAACGCTCCCAAACCCCGTGAGTCGCATCACTTATAACTTCTATTTCATCTATGATAACCTATTAGTGTTTCCATATACATAAATCATTAGTATTAAGTTGGCCAGACCTAATACCATGAAGCATGCAATGGTAAACCAACAGCGTTAATCATCAGACAGTCATGCATATAGAACTCAAACTCTTGTTACCAGAACAAGTCACAAAGCATGACAGACACTCAGAGTATGTAATAAAGCATAGTCAGTTCATTCCCAAGGCTCTAACAGGAACGAACTGCTCTGATACCATTTGTAACGACCCAACTTCCAGAACGTCATGATCGTACCGAAAGTAAGGCGTTACCAACCTGCTTTCCTTTATTAACTATTTACTATTGAGCCTTTAGTTCGATATCACGATTTAGTTTTATGGAAAATTCCAGAAAAATTTTTATTTTTGATTATCAAAATCATATATCAAACATTTCCAAGTAGTAATAATCACATAATTATTAATAATAATATCTGTCATACAAAAGATTTCAAATAAAACTCAGATACAAATCCTATCCCTCTGTATAAAATAAAAATCGTAAGCAATAAGGGCGAGGGAACCCTATGAAAGCAAATTAACTCACACTTAACTCATAAATAAATTCTATAATCGCCCGCAGCTTCACACTGTGTCTTCGAACCTGTGTCACTGAAAAGGTGGATGATTTTTGGGGTGAGAACAAACCACACGTTCTCAGTAGGGAACGGGAATGCCGTAAAAGTAATGAAATAAAATACAAATAATTAACATACTTAAGGAAACAATATTTCATCAAACCTTTTGGATATACTCTTAGCTTTACTTTAACTAATTGATCGCCTCTTCCTAAACTCAAAACAGATCCCAATGACAAGATTAATTATATCAATCATTTTTCAGTCACTTAATTAGTTCTCAATCACAACGTCAATTATTAATCTTTTTAAAACATTCAGAAGCAAAAAGTACAAGCAAGAGATTTAATTGAACATTCAAACAAATTACAACAAGACAAACAGCACAATTACAAAGAAATAAGACAAGCAAACACAATCAAATGCAAATGCGCAAATAAGGATGATGCATGTCTAGCCCTAGTGCAGGTAATGAGCTCATTTGTTAGTTTCTACCCGCTCCCGACGTAACCCGAAGCAGCTGAAATGGGTATGGTTTTCCAGTCAGCATAGGTACAGTTCTCACTAACCGACATATGCGTCATATCCTCTGTAAGCCGACCCTGCCTTACAGGTTGCGGCATTCCAACCGTGTATGAAATCATATCCTCTGTAAGCAATCCTTGCGTTACAGGTGCGACATTCTAGCCGTGTACGAATTAATATCCTCTACAAGTGATCCCAGTCTATCAGTTGCAGGTATAGCTCTCAATAGCTGTGTAGCACTGGAAAAGGTTCTGTGGTCGTACCACTATCTATCTGACTGCCATCACGCAGCAGATCATCTTATAATCATTCTCATTATCATCATTTATTATCATTTTCATTATTCATCTTCACTTTCACATTCTTGTGCAGTACCTCTTTCTTTCTCTGTTCACTTATGCTATTCAAATTCAATCATACTATACAAACTATACATCTTTCACTTTTACAACATCTTAGCTCAAACCATTTCTCTTTATCATTCGGATTCAAATATTATAAAATTCACCAAACTCCTGAAAAGTAATCCTTTATTTCAAGACCAAATCATAACCCTTTTCATAATGAATCAAACTCAACATAATTCCTTTCTTAAATAATTCAAACTTGAAACATAAACCTTTTCTTGGTAATTCCAAATTCAAAATAGTATAATTTTTCTCTTATTTAGATAAAACTCAAATAATATAATTTTTCAAGTTCAAATTTTCTAAAATGACTTCTCAAATAAAACCTCAGTTTTTTATAAAATTTCGACAGCATCTCCCCTAAAACTCGGACTTAACCACCCTTACGGGTTCCCTCTTTCCCAACATCTTATCAAACCTTTCTCAACAATTGCCACAATAATATATTCTCAAAAACATTTGATAATAGTATAGAAAATCTATTTCTCAAATTCCATATCCAAGTAATCACCAAAACAACATCGGCAATCTAATTTCAGTTTTATTTTTAAAATATCAAACGATTTCGGAATTATGCAAACCTTATAGCCATGCGACCGTCTCGAATTAAGCTTTCTATTAAACAAAAATCACAATTTTTCACGGACTCTAGCTTCAGGAATATAAGCAAAACCGTGACTGCTCTGTAGTGCCTTAAAACCAGAAGACAGCAGCAGTGTACAACATTCAAAATTTTATATAAAATCCAAATTAAATCCAACCACCTTCAAAATTAATGTTGTTAAACATAATTTATCCAAATTTCTTTCTCAATTGGTTCCAGGGTCATACCATTTTTAATGGAGGAGTTACGTAGCTTGGAAGTTAGGTAATTTTCTGCTGAAGTCTGTTTTACAAATCATTGAACACAACCTCTTCCAAGTCCCATAACTAACTTACTAAAACATGGAAAAACCTGAAATTTAAATCATATATACTAAACATACTCAAATTTCACCTCCAATTAATTTCATCTCAATATCATTCCAGAATTAAAAATTATAAAGTCTGAAAGTTACTAACTTAGAAAACAAAACCTGATTTTTACTGCATAATACATCTTACTTTAAAAATCCATATCTTTAAAACCACAACTCTAAAAATTCTAACTTTTTATGAAATTAAAGTACTAGGACCAGAGTTTCATTTAAAATTGGTTCGATTTCAAAATTCAAACTGGAGAATATTTAATAGAGGGAACAAGTTGCTGCTGTGTTAAGCTTTCTGCAGAAAACCAGATTTGACATTCATAATCCAAAAATTCACCATAAATCATAAACTTAATGAAAAAGTCTTAAATTTACCAGTCCAGCTTCCTATATTCCCAAGCTTAATCTAGACTTAGTCCCATGCAATTCCGAACATCATAGAATTAGTTATAGATTTTCAAAGTCTCCGGCTTCATTTAAAAGTAATGCAGAAAATCAAGTTTTACATTTTAACTTTGAAAAATCATAACTAGTTCTATAGTTAATTCAAACTTCTCAAAATTGAATCCCAGCAACAACTTTTATTATAGTTTAATCAGCCTTTACTCTCATATCATTTCGATTATCGTTGAATAACTGATTCACTTCTAAAGTCATCTTTTAATTTCAAAAATCAGATTTTCAGCAATTAATTCAACATTTTAAGATTCAGTCTTCCAATTATTCCTTAAGCCCAACTTCAATTAATCACTAACTAAGTCCATTACAGTAAACCAACTCAACAGCAACAATTTCAACTTGACCCATCAAAATACCGAAATCACAATAATCTCTCATCAAACAATTTATAATTCAATTTCACAAAATCAACGAATTCAACCAAAGTTCCAATAAAAAATCTCAATCATTCCAATCATAATTTTTAGCCACACAACTCAACTAATTCAGTATAATTACATAGAGTTAGAACTTTGCAACAATTCCATCAATATTAGAGAAAACAATATTAATTACAGCTTCAAACACTAACAACAAAGCCCAAAGACATTCACAGCCATAACCTGAATTCAATAATCCAACTGGAACACTAAAACATCATCAAATTTCATCCAAATTTCACAACCTCAAACCAAGCTTATTTCTATCAATTAGTCTCTCATAACAACAAAACCAATTACATTCACAGCAGCAATCCAAACTCAATTCATCAATTATCCATTCAACAGCTGTTCAACAATTAACTCGGCATATTTCAATTTAATAAGTTACACTAGATTAATCGTTATTCACAATAGCATCTAAGTTCAATCACAGCTCAGAATAATCAGAACGACTAACTAATTTCAAATGCATTTCAAGTCATTCATGTTAATTAAGAAATTCTTAACCAGTGTTAACCATTTGCACTTATCCAATAACTTTGTAGGTATTCTAAATTAAAAATGTTTAACTTTAAAAATAAATCCCCTACCTCAATGTCGAAACTCACGAAAATTGCCAAGCACAGCAGCTCCGTTAGCAATTTCCAGCACCCATTCAGCTCTCTTGGCAGCAACCACGATGATTCTGGGAAGCTCCAATGATGATGGAAGGCCTCAGCATCAGCCAAACAGCAACAGTAACAATTCAGATTAGAGCCAGAGCAAGGCCAGAGCAACATAAACTCTAACAGCGGCAGTGGCGCTTATGTCAGATTCCAAAACCCAGAAGCAGAGGCAGAACAACATCTTCTTCCCTTGATTCTCGCGGCTCTCCTCTTCTCTGTACACATGGTAGCAGCGGCGCTCTCTAGTGGCGGCTCGGACGGTGGACTCCACTCACGGCGACGACGACACTCTCTTCCACAAACCTTAGCAGCAGCGGCGACGAAGGGCAGCGCTGCTTCCTCTTCTCCCTTGCGAACTCCTCTCTTTCCCTCTCCTCTATTCGCAGTTCACGACGGTGGCAGAAACTTCATCAACGGCGACGCAGCAGCACGGTGACAGATCGACGGCGGCGGCGCTATGGCTCCTGGTTCGCGTTCCTCTCTGCGGCCTCCACAGAATGGCGATGATGACGACAAGGATGAACAGCGACGGAGGCGGCTGGCTCCAGCGACGGTGACGGCCCTAAGGGAGACAACAAGCAACGGCGGCGGTGGCTCCTCAGACGACAACGTGCGACGGATCCAGCGGCGGTGGGAACAGCCGAGGCGACAGCGACGCGGGCTCCACGAAGGTCACGATGGCTGGACTTCGTAGCGCTGGAACTCGGGTGGATGTTGACGACAATGACGGCGAAGGACCCCCGGTGGTGGCTCTGGCGATTGAACGGTGGCTGCTTAGATGACACTCTGATTTCCTCCCTCTCTCCCTGTCTGATTCCGTTTCAGCGTTAGGTTTAGGAAGAAAGGGGGTGGGGGCTGCATTCAGAGGCTGGGAAAATGGGGGAAAAATTAGGGTTAGGGTTTCTGGGATTTGGGAATTAGGGTTTCTGATTCAATTTGGGAATTTAGGTTTAGGAATTAGGGATTTTATAAAAGAATATGGAATTGAAGGGTACAGTAATTTTAAAACCAAATATACTTTATTAAAAATATTTAGGAACATTATTTATCAACATATTGCTAAGTTCAATCAATTATTTCTAATTTACATTATAAAATGAACAAGTTAATTATATTTTGTAAAGTACAATTTAAATTCAAATATCAATTTTCTAGATTAGATCATAGAAATCTCTATTATTTTTCAATTATCAAACTTATAATTTCAATCATACCAGATATCTAATAAAGATTATATAAAAATTCTAATTAATTTAAACTTCAATTATCATGAAAATGTATTTAATTATCTTTCATAAAATAATTTTCTTAAAATAAAGTTATCAACAAATATAATAAATCACAAATAACTAGTTATTTGATTTTCAAAAACTAGGGTTGTTACACCAAACAATCAACATTAAGGTGATCAGTCTTAATATTTCAAGTAAGGCACGAACATTTCCAAAATGAGCGCTCATAGACATTCATGCCAAATGTATCTTAAAGATACCCTAACAGCATGAGACACATAAGCAGAGTATGCAATGAAGCATAGTCAGTCCACTCCCCATGCTCTATTGGGAACGAACTGCTCTGATACCAAATTATAACGACCCAACTCCCAGTATGCCATGGTCATACAAGAAGCCAAGTGTTACCAACTTGTTCTTCCTAATTATTAACTATTATTTAATATATGAGCCTGCTCCTTGTTAGAGTGATGCCAATTTTACAGGTAACTTTTTTTTTTATATCGTTGCAGATGATAAGGTGAAATAAACAAGCAGACATTGACAGAAATAATAAGGAAGCATAAAGAAATATAGAAACACAACTGATAATATACATAATGAACACTATATCAAAACAGGTAGCGTTTACAAAGATCAAGTTAGTTCACATCCTCGTCAACCTACGTAGCTAATATATACACGACACTCCCAGGGCCTGGCCTATACAAAAAGCCGCTAAACTGGCGCCCAGGCTAGCCTAACCACTATATAGCTCCTAGCTCTCGGGTGTACTAACACAAGTGAGAGACTAACTAATAGATAATGTCAGACTAGAGTGTCATCAAAAGAGTACCGCTACGGCTATCAAACTATGTCTACACGTGGCCGTTCGGAGAATCGTCATGAGGCTCATTTATCTCCTCATCCTACTCCATCTCTATCTCAGGATCCTCTTCCTCTTTATCGTCTGCAGCTACAGCTATACCCTCAGATCCACCAGAAATACTGCTGTCACTATGTACAAAACCATTCGCGAGCACAGGTCCCTTCGTGTATATCAGAGCTACCCCGTCATCCGGTAGTGTCGACTCAGTAGGCTGTGAAAAGTCTAAGATTGGCTCAGGGGGAAAGTCCCACTCTGGTAGAATCACATGTACGTACTCTCCAGCTATCTCAGTCTCATCAGGAATGATAGGCTCAAGTACCACCTCATTCAAGGGTTGAGCTGGTATAGAGTGTCCGTGATCATCGGGAAAATGATGTCCAGGTGCATCAGGATGTAACTAGGATAAGGGAAAGTCGTAGGGATCATCAGGATCAAAAAGCGGACTACATAAAGGATGTTAGAAGGGACGGTTTTGTAACGTATAACGTCTCATACGAAGCTCCGCACTCAGAATGTAGTAACCATAGTACACTGGATCCTCGTAAATGTATAGGTCTTCGACTTCATAGAATATCATGCCCGATTCCATCTGAAAGGGAGGAAGGGAGAGAAGGGGGTAAGAACTGGGGAGTCCTTAGTAGGGCCGGGGTTATTAGTTACGTTCATTTACACGGTGTCGATTAGTAAACGAATAATAGAATATAGCGAAGTAGTAAACAGAAGATAAAGATAGAAAGAAAAAGTAGCGACAACAGAAAGCAGAACACAAACAAAAGAATACAAGAAAATGTAACAGAGAAATAGCATACAAGCAAACAAACATAAGGAAATAGATCACACACAAAAAGGAATGCAACAGAGAATAATGCGCAGACAAGAATGATGCATGTCTAGCCCTAGCGTAGGCCATGGGCTCATGTGTCGGTTGGCTGCCCGTAATCCCGACATTTATCCGATCACGAGTAATCCCGATTTCCCAGAGACGATTTTCCATTCCTAAAGGATAGTAATAGCCGCTCATTCGAGACGGCCCTCTGCTTAACGCATGAAACTCTGCTCTGCTATGTGGAATCGGAAAACGGCTGTAGGTAACTTAGTATTCCTACAGAAACTCTGGGTTGCATCAAGCAACTAATATATATACAAACATCTCTTTATTATATTACTCTTCTCTTTATATCTCTTTACTCTGTTCTGGTTTCTCTTTTCTCTGTATCTCTTTACTCTGCTCTGGTTACTCTGTTCTCTGTATCTCTTTACTTTTCTCTGATTACTCATTCCTTTATATCTATGTTACCCTTATTCTCTTTATCTCTTTACTCTACTCGGATTACTCTGTTCTCTGTATTTCTCTATTCTGCTCTGATTTTTCTGCTTAACTTATATATTTAAAGCTTATGTAAACTTCGGTATGAATAGTTAGCTTGTCCCAAGTATAGGTTCATTAAGTCTATACTGAAACAGTTTAACTTTTCATATAATACCTAACCCTAGCCGCAACTCAAGAACTAACTATGTTGCCCTAGTTTGTTCACTAATCTCTGTCTGTTTTTTTGTCATTAAAACTTTACAGACTTTTCTTCGACTTTTATCTTTTCTTCAACTTTTTTTCTTTCTTTTATCTTTGCCTCACTAATATGTCCTTACCACTCCCTAAGTGTTTTATGAAGGTAATTATGAGATCCTGCGCTTAAAGTTGCCTTTCTAAAGCTTTTATAGAAAACTGCCTTTTCCGCATTATTTTATTATTTTTATTAAAATATTATTTTTAATTAAATATTAGTATTTAATATTTTATTATTATTTATTATTTTATTATTAATTTTTCGAAAATGACCTTACCTTTTACTTTTAACCTTTAAAATTTACTTTTTACCAACCGTAACTTTTAATATTTCTACTTTACCACCCTAACTTTCAGAAATTACCAAATAACCCCCCAAACACCAAAAATATTTATTTCCTTGCACTTTCTAAGATCTAAAAGGTGTTCTTCATTGTTCTTCACAACACTCAAAGTGTTCTTCATGTTCTTCATAAATTCTTCAGATTCTTTCTCTGTTTTACCCATTTTTCAGTTTTTTCAGCAACCGATTTTTACCAAAATTCAAAATAAATTCCCGGCCACTAAAACCCCATCTTTTCTACATGATTTTAACACAAAAAGAACCCCAATTTAGGGCCTAGGGTTTCGTTTTTCCAGCTGCTCCAAGAACATGAACTCAAAACTTAAATTTCATCAAATTTCATCAAAATTTCACCAAATTTTCACCAAGAATCAATCATATATGCAACCAATTTTTAGCACAGCCAAGTCATACAACATTTACACAACTCAAACACAAATAATCAAGATTAATTTCGTTACACACTACCTTGATTTGCTGCTCCAAATCTGGTTACCCTTGGAAGTGTTCTTAAAGCACTTTTTCCTCCTAAAACACATCAAGAACAACTTTAAAACTATAAACCATCAACTAAACGAACTTCAGCAGCATCTTAGGAAGGTTATCCTCACCTTAAACGTTAGGAAATCAAAGATCTTTGGCCCACAAGTCAAGCTAAGCAAGAGATCTAAGGAAGAACATCAAGAAAACACTTGTTTAAGCATGTTTCCTTGAAAACCGAATTCAAATGGGAAAGGGACAGCCATCTAACCTTATTTCTAGCCTTGATAAGTTACATGGTTATGTAGAGAAAGACGAGAGGATCATTTTGGTGTAATCGGAGTTTTGATTTGAGTTATAGTTCAGAAGAAATCAAGCTTTGAAGATTAAGTGTTGATGAAGGTTTCTCTCTTTTCTCTCTTGTTATTTTCGTCCAAAATGAAGAAATGAGACAGCATTGGAGTATCTTGGGGGTGTAGGGTGAGTTGTGATTGGTTGGCTTGGAGGTGGATTAAAATAATATTAAAATATCTCAGGTGTATAACTACTAAAACTAGATGTATCGGAACACTTGTAAAAACATCTCTAAAAATTATTTTCTGAGTTACTAGCATAAATAACACTAGTAACATATTTATTATGAGAATAAAACATGTATAATGAGGCCTTATCATTGCTAAGGTCATCAGAGAGTGCTGGTGCTAAGCTGCACCAGTAAACTGTGAACCCGGTTAAACCGATTTTCTATTTTTAACTAAAACTAACCAGGTAACCTTATAATATCATTCAAGAAGCTTCTAATACTCAAATAATGATCATATTATCCTATTATCTCTCTTCTCTCATGAATCGAGTCCGGTTCATCAAATTGAGACTATTTACAAAAAACTAAATCAAAACTCCTAACCGATACGATTTAAAAACTAGGTTCTTCGTGACTGTGTTATCGAGCTTGCCTCATAAAAGGTTCTAACTTAAAGATGACATAATGAAAATGAGGATTGAGATACTTGATGATATATCAGAGGTTCTCCCCTTACTGATCCTCCGGAGAAATCTATACTTTCAGAAAAGATCTCGCGTACTTGAAAATCAGGGTTGTTACACGTGGCCCACGCATACGCGTCGATGAGCTAAATTAGTTGCCCAGTCAAAATTCCTGAGAGTTGTACTTGAGTTGTGCTGGCTTTATAGCTGAAGCACAAAACGCACCCACGCGTACACATGGCTAACGTGTAGTTGTCACTTGGCTTTTCTCCCATCGACACGTGCGCGTGGAGGGACGTGTATGCGTTGCTGTATCTTGATGCATTCCAAGCGTGCGCGTGGGGCGTGACCCTGTTTTCATTCCAAAGTTGATTTTTGAGTTTTCAAAGCCAAATTTCATACTTCTAAGCCTCCGATCTCACCCCTTATGTCTTAAATCATTATGATATGCCTAGCAATGAGAAAGGAGCTAGGGGATATGGTAACTTGTGAATGAAGAAAGGGGAGAATTTATGATCAATGATGATCAAAGATGATTATATGAGATACGGAGGATGGCGGTGATGAGTATTTTGGAGGAAAAATGAATCTCTCCCCAAAACACACAAATCTAACCGGCAAGTGCACCGGGTCGTATCAAGTAATAAAAACTCACAGGAGTGAGGTCGATCCCACAGGGATTGAAGGATTGAGCAATTTTAGCTTAGTGGTTGATTTAGTCAAGCGAATCAAGATTTGGTTGATGGTTTTGTGACTTGCAGAATTAAATTGCATTGAAGTAAAGAGAACAAGAAATAAATTACTGAAACATAAAGGACAAGAAATTAAATAGCAGAAACTTAAAGTGCAAGAAATGTAAACAGCTGGAATTGTAAAGGGAATTGGGGAATGGATTTGCAGAATTTAAACAAGGAAAAGTTGAATTGCATTAAACAGAAGAGGGAAAGGGAATTGGGATTGAAACAGATCTTGAAGCAGTAAATTAAATGAACATTAAAAGCAAGAAACAAAGAACATAAAATTGAGATCTCAGGGCCCAGAGACTAGAAAACCAAGTCTAGATCTCAATGCCTTCCTAGATCCAACAATAACAAGTGCAAAGAGAATGTAAATTGCAAAGAAAAGATGAAGAGCAATTAACCGGAAATGAAATTTAATTAACAGTAAAGAAACAGAGAGATCCAAGATTGAGATTGAAACAGAATTTCTTCAATTCTCTAATCCAAGATCCAAGACAAGTGTAAATGAAATTGAAAGCAATGAAAACAAAGAAATTAAAGTTCACTCAATAACAAAAGCTCTCCGAAAACTATTATGAAAATTCCAAAAAGAAAGCTCTTCAAAGAACTTGAATTCTATCCTATTTATACACTTTCTTCAAATGATCTTCAAGCCTTGAGTTGGGCCTTTGCTTTTGGTGGAATTGGGTTGAAAGAGGCCTTGGTTGATTGCTTTTGAAGTTTGGAGAAGAACCGAAGTGAACCAGTTGAACCGGTTTTGAAGTTTGGCTCCAACTTTTCATAGCAGCCAGCACATTTTGCTGGTATGAACGTTGGTGCCAACGTTAGGGGTCTAACTTTGACCCTAACGTTGGCAATGCCTTGTGTGCTAGTGGCGCCAACGTTAGCCACCAAGTTAGGGGGCTAACGTTGGCGCAAACTTTTGCTCCTTCCCCATTGTAATTCATGTGCCAACGTTAGCCTCCAAGTTAGGGGGCTAACGTTGGCGCAAACGTTGGTGCCCAGGGGAGAAATTCTCAAGTTCCAACGTTAGCCTCCAAGTTAGGGGGCTAACGTTGGGGCTAACTTTTGCTCCTCTTCCTTGAATATTCATGTGCCAACGTTAGCCTCCAAGTTAGGGGGCTAACGTTGGTGCAAACGTTGGATGGCCAGGGAGCAATTCATGTGCCAACGTTAGCCTCCAAGTTAGGGGGCTAACGTTGGCGCAAACTTTTGGAGCCCAGGGGAGAATTTTCAAGTTCCAACGTTAGCCTCCAAGTTAGGGGGCTAACGTTGGGTCCAACCTTTCAACCAAAAGTTTGTGCAAAAGTTTGATGCTAACTTTAGGTCCAGCTTCTTGCTTCCTGGTTCAATTTCACTTATTCCATTGTCCTCTCTTCACTCCTAGCCATTCCTTCTTGCTTCAACCTTTCTCCAAGCTTTCTTCTCCTATCATTAATCAACCAAACTCATCAAAGCTATGCTCAAAATCATGAGATATTCATTCTTTCATAATATGCAACAAATATAGCATAAAACCTCATGAAATGGCATGAATTCATATATGGTTGGTTCAATCAAGGGAAACATGAAAATCTACTCAATTAGCTTGCTTGTAGCTCAAGAAAGTGCATAATTCAAATGAAAACAAAAGAAAAAGACTAGCTAAAATAGGCTAGGATGACTTGTCATCACAACACCAAACTTAAAGCTTGCTTGTCCCCAAGCAAGAAAAGATTTATTGAGAAGAAAGAATGAAATAGAAGATGATGTTCATGCTAGCAGAGTATTATTGATAGTTCATGGGGTTTTGTGTGGATATGCCAATACTCACTTCTTATTGACTCCTAGGCCTAGAAAGTCTCCTTCAAGCTTCAAGTGACATACTGCTATGACCTCTCATTATTCCTTTATCCTTGGCTATTACTTTGTTCATAAGCTTTATTTGAGTGTCATGTGTAGCAAGTTCATTTTCTTTTCTTTATACTTGACACATTATTCACCATAGACACTTGGGTCACATTCCTTCTTAAAACATTGATGCCCAGCACCTCTTTGGGTTACTAAATGCCTTGTAGTTAGGTTGCTCTTGATAATGGACTTTCAGCTGATGATCCCGGATTAGTTAACCCAAGTCACCGAGTGTTGAGGCACTCCTAAGAGCTTACTAATCCAAGCAGATCCTAGTACAAAGACATCACAGGCATTTATTTCAAAGTTCAAGCTATTGGTGTCCAGCTTTGTTTCTTTTTGTTTTTCTTTTATTCTGCCACTTTTTGGCTATCTCTTTTCTTTCCTTCTTTTTGTTTTTCTTTCTAACCAAGGAATTTAATTCAATTGAGATTCATAGACAGTAGGCCACTATTTACTTAGAAGGAGATATCCTGGCTCTTTATTCATTAAAAGTGAGCCATTATACAATCACACACATACCACCACTTACTTTTATTCTACTTCTATCTAACAGAAACCATTTTACTTCACATTCAAACTGTTCTTTTATTGAATTTAAAGATGCAGGGGACAACACATGCTTCTTGTAAAGTGAAAATAAACACACAAGCACACACATAAACTAGCCTACTTATTTTAAAAGAAACAAACATAATGCAAAGACTTTTAAATAACTACTTAAAAATGCAAAGACAACTTAGAACAGATAGACTTTGTAGTGATGAATAAGGAGCAAGTCCACCTTTCATTTGTCATGCCTTTTCTTTCTCCTTTCATACACTTGGCTGCTAGTGTTCCCACCATCCTTGTTTGGTGGCTGTTGATCTTGCCAAAAGCCAGCCTTATTCATAGCCTCCTCCACTCTATCTTCAAGTCTCATAGCCCTGCTCACTTCTACCTCACTTCTCATTTTGAAGAATTCATCAAAAGTTGGGAATGCCGGATCCATGTTGTGCAAATGTTCTCCAATATAGTTTAGTTTGATTTGGCTATTGACATTGTAATCGGCTTGCACTTCATACCTTGAATCTTGGAGTGTTGTGAACTCCTTGAAAGCCTTCAAACTTTCAGCTTGCATTTGTTCCAACTTCCCAAAAGATTCATGAGATTGAAAGGCATGTTCTTCTTGCATCACAAGGAATCTTGACTCGAATTCACTTTGTTTGCTCATTATTCTTAGCTCTCTTTCTTCTTGTGCTTGTTGGTTCTTCATGTACAGAGAATGGTATTCCTCTTGCCTTTCTTGGATTCTCGTGTACTGTTGAGACAATCTTCCTATTGCTTCTTGCATTTGAGTCATATCCATATTACCATGTGGGAAAAAGTGTGGCTGTTCCTCCTCCTCTTGTGGCTCTTCTTCTATGTGTGGCTCATCTTCTTCCATTGGCTCTTCTCTTTCCCTTCCTCCATGTGGTCTTCGGCCTTGATGGGCTTCAAGGGGCATCATCATTCGTTCAATGGTTATTGGCATGCCTTGGCTTAACCACATTGGATTCTTCTCTTCCAATGGAACTTTAGCCTTTGCACACAACCTCCAAATGGTACTTGGATAGTACAACCAAGATCCGGCCGAATTCTTTTCAGCTAACTTTTGAATGTCTCTTGCAAGGATATCATGAACTCTTATCTCTCCACCCACCATGATACAATGCAGCATCACGGCTCTCTCTCTGTTAACTTCTGAGGTGTTCACAGTGCCCAGAATTGATATTTTCATCAACTCATACCATCCTTTTGCTTCCGGAGTGAGGTTACATCTCTTCAGGAACTTGTATCTGTTTTTGTTATCTCCTTCCCATTCTGAGTTCTCAAAACAAATGTCTCTCGCAATCTCCTCATAATCTTGATCTTCAGTCAATCTTTGTTGGTATCCCGGTTCATCAAAGCGGACTGACTTTAGTTTCAAGACTTTCTTGATTGCGTCCGGGCTAAAGTCTACTTCCACCCCCCGCACATAGCTCTTGTACGTTGGGGGCTGACGCATGTCAAGCCTTGGGACATTTGCATAGAACTCTCTTATGATATTGGTATTAATTCGGGTGGCTGGTGATGTAAGTTCCTCCCATCTCCTCTTCCGGATTTTGTTCTTCATTTCTTGACATCCATCATCCGGCAACATGAATGGAATTTTAGGATAGATTCTTTTCTCGTTCATCCATTGAATTTGCATTTGATGAAACCAAGACTTGGACCTCCGTTGGTCATATTCATGTGTTTCTTCCTCCACTATTGGATCTTTTCCTTTTCGTCGTTTGGTTCTTGAGGAGGATGCCATGATCACTTGGTTGGTTGAGAGGGGATGTGAAGAATGTTGGAGAGTTTGATGTATGTTTGGAGGAGAAAGAAGTTAGGACCGGACTTGCTATGACAAGAAATTATGAAGAGAAGTTTAAGTGGTTGGAGTTTAAAGTAGGAGAAAGGTTGCACAAAGCTTGTTATGTTGAGGAGTGATTCGGTCATGTGCATGGCTTGAAGGTGGTATGCTTTTAAATGAGCAATGAAGGGCTAGGATGCAATTAGACACTATGGGGATCAAGGGTTTGCATGTATGGATGAATGAAGACAAAATTTGCTCCTTCCCTTGCCTTTGCCGTGATCATTCTCAAGGAGTGGCAGATTTCTTTCTTGAAGCATGTGATGGGATTTTGTCCTTATGCTATGCTTTCCTTTGTCTTGTCTTTTTCTTTGAAGATTCTTTGACCTCCTAGTCACCACAACAAGACAACATACATTAGTCTTATCCAACCGTAGCAAGGGTGTGCTTTTTATTAAAACTTTGTGAACCATCAATTCTTATCTTATTTGAACCGTGACACTCTCTTTGGAGGACACCAAACTTAATGTTTGGTAATGTATAAAGAAATGAGTCTCTTCCTCCAACTAGTGAAGTTCAAATGTTACATGTTCATAAGAATTGTTTCCATTACACTTTCTTTTTCTTTTTTTTTTCATGAAGGATTAATTGTATCCTTGAATCGGTGCATCAAGGTTTGATGAACACCAAACTTGTTTCTTGTCAAAGGGTACATCACAATTAATGCCTTCATCAATGAATAAGAATTTTTCTATTTATAAGGTTTTGGAAAATAACAAATGTATGATTATTGATGCATGAGTTCCAAATTTTCATGAAGCTTTGTGGACACCAAACTTAGTGTTCGGCCATATGCTCTATCAAAATATTTTAAGCATGTGAAACGAAATTCTTTGTAACATTGGTTTAGTGTGCTTGGAGGCACACTAAACTTAGTATATGTTTCATAACAGTGCATGCAGTCAATGGACATGTTCATGAAAAGAGAAACGAATTCATGCTCAAATGATCATAACTTATTGAATTTAAAATGACATAAATCTTAAAGCATGGGTTGCCTCCCATGGAGCGCTCTTTTATTGTCACTAGCTTGACATTGAGACTTTCTTTTATGGTGGTTGGTGCTTGTAGGGCCTCAATTTGTCTCCTCTGACCGTGATCCTCTTCTTTGTTTTCTGGTGTTCTATTTCAGCATGCTCTAATGATAGTATGTTGCTGACAGTGTAGTAATCCTCGGTTTGTTGATTTGCCCCCAGCTGTTGATATATCAGTTGCACTTTGTCACCTTTGGAAAGCCCCTCTGTTGGAATCTTTCTATTCTTCCAACCCCTTTTTGCTTTGTTTCTGCGTTTCATCTTTCCTTTTGTTGTTCTTTCTTTTCTGGCCGTAGGTTTTCCTTGGGGACCTCTCTTTTCAGTGGCTAATACTCTAACATCCTCTTGGACTTTTTCATCAGTCTGCACAATCCTTAGTATTGGGATGTTGCTGTGACTTTCCTGGTCATTTTTCATATAGTCTTTCTTTTCCTTGCTAAATTGTGCCTCTGGCAACACCTTCAGAGTGATGCTCTGGTCATGCATCCTGAGAGTTAATTCCCCTTCCTCTACGTCTATGATAGCTCTAGCAGTGGCTAAGAATGGCCTTCCCAGTATAACAGAGTCACCATCATCATTGTTTGATTCTAGAACCACAAAATCAGCAGGGTAAATAAAACTGTCCACCTTGACGAAAAGATTTTCAATTACACCCCTGGGGTATACCATTGACTTGTCTACCAGCTCCAAAGACATTTGTACTGGTTTGACCTCCTCTATATGCAGCTTTTTCACCAAGGAGGATGGTATTAAGTTAATACTCGCTCCGAGATCGCACATTGCTTTAGTGATGGTCAATTCCCCAATGGTGCAAGGCAACAGGAAGCTCCCTGGGTCCTCAAGCTTGGGAGGAAGCCCCTTTTGAATCAAGGCCCTGCATTCCTCAGTAATCATTATGGTTTCTTTCTCATCCCAGCTTCTTTTCTTGTTGATGAGATCCTTCAGAAACTTGGAGTATAGAGGCATTTGCTCAAGTGCTTCAGCAAAGGGGATATTAATTTCTAGCTTCTTAAAGATCTCAAGGAATTTGTGAAAATGCTGGTCTTTAACCTCTTTGTTGAACCTCTGGGGATATGGTAATGGAGGTGTGATGCTCTTTCCTATTTGCTGCTGCCCCTGAGCTACTTCCTTTGAGCTATGTGGCTGGTTGTCCTTCTCTTTGAGTTTCTCAGTGTCTTTGTTTGGCATTACAACTTGCTCTTTAGCCTCATCTACCTTTGCTTGATTCTCATCCTCCATTGGTTCTTTGGTGTTCTCTGCTTGCTTCCTTGTAGTGTCATTGTTGCTTATCAATGTTCTCCCACTCCTTAATTGTATTGCCTTGCATTCTTCCTTGGGATTTGGAATTGTGTCACTGGGCAGTGAGTTTGAGAGTCTCTCAATAGATACTTGCTTGGAGAGTTGCCCCATCTGTCTCTCTAGGCTCTTCAGGGCGGCTTCCTGATTCTTGGCTACCATTTCCTAGTGTTTCAGCATTTTGTCTATCATGGCCTCCAAGTGAGTGATTCTTTGGGCTTCAGGTGATACTTGAGGTGGGTTATGAGATGTGGGTGGTGGATGGTAGGCATTTTGGTTGGTGGGTTGGTTATTAGGTTGGTATTGGTTGAGGTTGGGGTAGTTGTTTTGAGGTTTTCTGTAGGGGTTTTGGTTAGTCTGCTGCTGGTTGCAATTTTGGTTGTTCCTTGGGTTGTGTTGGTTTGAGTTCCTCTGCCATGGTTGTTGGTTTTGGGTATGGTTATCTCCCCATCTGAGGTTTGGGTGGTTCTTCCAGGATGGATTGTATGTATCACCATACACTTCATTTGGTCCTTGGTTGTGCATATACTGTACTTGCTCTTGTTGTTGTTCTTCTTGAGTTTCCTCACTCTGTCCCCATGTGGTTGATGATTGGCTAGTGTTGACTGCTGCAACTTGGAGACTATCAATTCTCTTGGCCATTTGCTCAAATTGTTGCTGAATTTGCTGCTGCATCATCTTGTTTTGAGCTAGGATTGAATCCACTCCTTCTAGATCCATTACTCCTCTCCTTTGTGATGGTTGGCGGCCTCTTTGATGAGCAAAGAAATATTGATTGTTGGACACCATATCAATGAGTTCTTGAGCTTCTTCTGCAGTTTTCATGAGTTGCAAGGAACCTCCAGCTGAATGATCCAAAGCTTCCTGAGATTTCAGTGTTAAGCCTTCATAGAAGTTTTGAAGCTTCTCCCACTCATTAAACATAGCAGGGGGACATTTCCTGATCAGAGCCTTGTACCTCTCCCATGCCTCATAGATAGGTTCGGCCTCCAGTTGTGTAAATGTTTGTACCTCAGCCTTTAACCTTATAATCCTCTGAGGTGGATAAAATTTGGCAAGAAACTTAGTTACCAAATCATCCCAGTTGTTGATGCTGTCCCTTGGAAACGATTCCAACCACTGAGTGGCCTTGTCCCTGAGAGAAAATGGGAATAGCATCAGTTTATAACTGTCAGGGGGCACTCCATTAGTTTTGACAGTGTTGCATATCCTCAAGAAAGTGGACAAATGTTGGTGTGGGTCCTCAAGTGGTCCTCCACCAAAAGAGCAGTTGTTCTGAACCAAAGTGATGAGTTGTGGCTTGAGTTCAAAATTGTTAGCATTGACATTTGGAGCTAAGATGCTGCTCCCACAATGTCTAGGATTTGCAAAGGTATAGGAAGCCAAAACTCTCCTCTGGGGTGGGTTGCCATTGTTGTTGTCTTCTCCACCTGGTGGATTGGTTAAATGTTCCTCCATCTCTTGGAATTCTTCGTCTGATTCCTCTTCTCCAACAATATTTTTCCCTCTTTCAGCTCTTCTTAACCTCCTGAGAGTTCTTTCGTCTTGTTCATGAAAATTGGGTATGGTTCTTCTTGTACCTGACATACAAGCGGAGCATGAGGAATGCACAAAACCAGTGACACTTCAATTTACTGCCAGATTGAAGTGTTAGTTAGTTTAAGCAAAAAATTAAACAGTTAGTGGGTTAATCAAAATTAAAGAAAAAGTGCTTGATCTAGATCACCACCTCACTTAATCATTGTCAATCTAATCAATCCCCGGCAACGGCGCCAAAAATTTGATGAGTATTTTGGAGGAAAAATGAATCTCTCCCCAAAACACACAAATCTAACCGGCAAGTGCACCGGGTCGTATCAAGTAATAAAAACTCACAGGAGTGAGGTCGATCCCACAGGGATTGAAGGATTGAGCGATTTTAGCTTAGTGGTTGATTTAGTCAAGCGAATCAAGATTTGGTTGATGGTTTTGTGACTTGCAGAATTAAATTGCATTGAAGTAAAGAGAACAAGAAATAAATTGCTGAAACATAAAGGACAAGAAATTAAATAGCAGAAACTTAAAGTGCAAGAAATGTAAATTACGGAATCTTAAAGTGCAAGAAATGTAAACAGCTAGAATTGTAAAGGGAATTGGGGAATGGATTTGCAGAATTTAAACAAGGAAAAGTTGAATTGCATTAAACAGAAGAGGGAAAGGGAATTGGGATTGAAACGGATCTTGAAGCAGTAAATTAAATGAACATTAAAAGCAAGAAACAAAGAACATAAAATTGAGATCTCAGGGCCCAGAGACTAGAAAACCAAGTCTAGATCTCAATGCCTTCCTAGATCCAACAATAACAAGTGCAAAGAGAATGTAAATTGCAAAGAAAAGATGAAGAGCAATTAACCGGAAATGAAATTTAATTAACAGTAAAGAAACAGAGAGATCCAAGATTGAGATTGAAACAGAATTTCTTCAATTCTCTAATCCAAGATCCAAGACAAGTGTAAATGAAATTGAAAGCAATGAAAACAAAGAAATTAAAGTTCACTCAATAACAAAAGCTCTCCGAAAACTATTATGAAAATTCCAAAAAGAAAGCTCTTCAAAGAACTTGAATTCTATCCTATTTATACACTTTCTTCAAATGATCTTCAAGCCTTGAGTTGGGCCTTTGCTTTTGGTGGAATTGGGTTCAAAGAGGCCTTGGTTGATTGCTTTTGGCTCCAACTTTTCATAGCAGCCAGCACATTTTGCTGGTATGAACGTTGGTGCCAACGTTAGGGGTCTAACTTTGACCCTAACGTTGGCAATGCCTTGTGTGCTAGTGGCGCCAACGTTAGCCACCAAGTTAGGGGGCTAACGTTGGCGCAAACTTTTGCTCCTTCCCCATTGTAATTCATGTGCCAACGTTAGCCTCCAAGTTAGGGGGCTAACGTTGGCGCAAACGTTGGTGCCCAGGGGAGAAATTCTCAAGTTCCAACGTTAGCCTCCAAGTTAGGGGGCTAACGTTGGGGCTAACTTTTGCTCCTCTTCCTTGAATATTCATGTGCCAACGTTAGCCTCCAAGTTAGGGGGCTAACGTTGGTGCAAACATTGGATGGCCAGGGAGGAATTCATGTGCCAACGTTAGCCTCCAAGTTAGGGGGCTAACGTTGGCGCAAACTTTTGGAGCCCAGGGGAGAATTTTCAAGTTTCAACGTTAGCCTCCAAGTTAGGGGGCTAACGTTGGGTCCAACTTTTCAACCAAAAGTTTGTGCAAAAGTTTGATGCTAACTTTAAGTCCAGCTTCTTGCTTCCTGGTTCAATTTCACTTATTCCATTGTCCTCTCTTCACTCCTAGCCATTCCTTCTTGCTTCAACCTTTCTCCAAGCTTTCTTCTCCTATCATTAATCAACCAAACTCATCAAAGCTATGCTCAAAATCATGAGATATTCATTCTTTCATAATATGCAACAAATATAGCATAAAACCTCATGAAATGGCATGAATTCATATATGGTTGGTTCAATCAAGGGAAACATGAAAATCTACTCAATTAGCTTGCTTGTAGCTCAAGAAAGTGCATAATTCAAATGAAAACAAAAGAAAAAGACTAGCTAAAATAGGCTAGGATGACTTGTCATCAGGCGGTGAAAGTGCTTTATGTGCCATGAGCCGAAGGGCTGTACTTGTTAATAAAATGGCTAGTTCTGGATTGAACTATTAGCCGGATGGCTTAGTTATTACCGAGTTACGGCGGAGCCGTTATTGATTTATGGCTGAGTATGATTGCATATATGCGTATTGAATGAAATGTGAATGGTGCACTTCCACTATTTGAGATACAAGTTTCCCTGGGAGAAAGCAGTGTCTAGCCACCATGTGCTCAAGGTGGAGACTCGATACTCTACTGACCCTATGCCATAAATATGCCCGGACACTTTGAAAGTTCCGAATGAGCTCGCCCCCGTGAATATACACCAGTGAGGGTGTTGGATATGAATTATGATTTATGTTGAGTATAACTCGAGTTGGGGATATACGACAGAGGGACAGTCCAATGGTTAGCTACCAGGACTTGTCGGGTTGGCTATATAACCGACAGATGATATCATCAGCCATAGGGACAGGCATTCATCATATGCATACTATGTGAATTATTTGGAATTGCCTTATTGATTGCATATTATCTGCTAATTTTTTAAATGTCATACCTGCTTCCTATCTGTATATTTTCTTGTCTGATATAATTGTGTCTACCATATTATATTACTGCTGGCGGTTGGGAGGTCTGCAGGATTTGGAAAGGGAAGTATTAGTTAGACTGAAGATCTTTAGTCAGTTGCCATTTATGGTTTAGTCTATTTATAAGCTTTGATTTATCTGGTGGAAGTTCTAGGATTGCCTTCGGCTTTCCCAGGACATTACATGTTTGATATATGGGTACTGTTACTATACTGAGAACCTCTGATTCTCACCCATGCAGATTTTGTAGTTTTCAGATGCAGAAAGTGAGGCTTCTCGCTGAGGCATGCTGGAGACTTCTGGATAAGCGAAGATCTTTGCTTCTTTGGACTTTACTTTGGTTTTATATAGATAGTTATTATCTCCATTAAATAATGTATATACCTACTGTTTCGATTCCTCTTAGAGGTTGTTTTTGGAGAACAGGTTTTGATAGTTTGTCCTTGGGGTTTTCCCTTGGGTTTCCTTACTTTACATATATGTATATACTCTTATGCTCGAATCGGTTGTCTTTGCAACCAGATCTTAAGTTTTGGATATTTGTGCTTTTGGCACTCTTTGTATATGGTTTCACGTTAGACTACTCTTTATCTGTTTTGGTACGTTATAGATCAGAGTGTTGCGATTTTCTATTTAACGGTTTTGTCTTACCCCTTTTCTTCAAAGGCTCCTAGTTATAAACATTCTTCACAATACTATATGTACTAAATTTTACTTTTAGAGGTTGTAATACATCGCCACCTTGGTCTTATGACTTAAGCATAAGGCTCTGTGTGGTAGGGTGTTACACTGTTCTTGTTAGTATCAATTCATTTCTTTCATTTGGCACCACTATGAGCCCTCCCTTCTTGGGAACTACTTGAACAGGGCTCACCCAAGGGTTATCTGAGATGGGGTAAATCATCCTTGCTTGCCACAACTCTAGCATTTCTTTTTGCACTACTTCCTTCATTGTTAGATTCAATCTTTCTTGGGGTTGTTATAGCAATATTATGGCCGGTCTAGAATTTCATTGATAGAAAGTCAAGTCATAGTATAGTCCTAAACCAACATGTAATCCTATCAATCAAATTTTAATATGGTTGTCACAAGTCAACCCCAATATAAAGTAACCAAGAGTATTGGTCTCAGGTTGTCCTCAAGATAATGGGCAAACATGTGCATCAATATTGGTTAGAATTTTGGGGTTGGGAGTCATGAGCAAGACTAAGTAAACAACTAAACTAGCTACAACAAGAACTAAACAATTGGAATTTTTTTGGGTTTCGAATATGAATAATAAAGGGACTATTGGCTGGGCATGGGAATTGGGGTCACCATCCTTGTCTAATAACCATATCTTAACAATTATGAGGAACCAAGCTCATTAAGTCTACTTCTATGCTTGAAGTACATATAATGTCTACTTCCAAGCTTGAAGTACGTTAAATGACTTGGTCAATTTCAACACGTAAGTCCCAATCCAACTACTAATTGACTTAGTAGTAGATTGGTGTCAATGGGTATCAATTTGACCACTAGAGCTCTCAAATCACCAAATCAATTAGACCCAATGACTCAAGTTTACCCAATCCCCTTAGCCTAGGCCAAGAGTAAAGAAAACTACTCCGTAATCAAAGGAAAAATTTCATCAAACACATGGTATGCATTAATAAAGGACATATTCAAATTGCAATTTAATTGGAAACTACAAGTACCCACTAACAATTATTAATAGAAAACAACTCAAACAACACTATTAATCATAGAAAATATCAATGCATTAGTAGAAATTCAAGATCCACAAAATTCATAAAATGAGAAGAAAAGGGGAAATAACATGAAAATTCAAATTCAAACACAAGATCTAAACAAAATTATACTAGAGAATTTAAATTGAGTAATTAAAACTAAAATTAACAAAACCAATTCAGAATTTCAACACAGGGGAAGATCAAATCCAACTAGATCTAGAGAGAAAATAAGAGTTTCTCTCCCTAGAATATGAGAACCAAAACTAGTCAACATGTGTGTCAAGTGTACAATGATTGATCCCCCCTTTCCTCCTAGAGTTCCTGGGTCTTTTAAATGCAGAATCCAGCTGAATTCGGACTTGGAGCTCCTCAGAAATCGCCAGCCACGAGTTCATTAATGAGGTCACATGCCGAGCATCACGCGTGCGCGTCAGCCACGCGTGCGCGTCAGCCACGTGTGCGCGTCATTTGACTTTTCCAATCCACCTGTACGCGTCAGACACGCGTACGCGTCGGTGGGATTTTTGCTCATCCACGCGAATGCGTCAACTTGTGCGCGCCCGTCCTAGCAATGTGCTCCCACGCGTGCGCGTCGACCATACGTGCGTGTCACAGCCAACCTCCTAAGGCTCCATTCTTCATGTTTCTTCCACTTGTGCATGCTTCCTTTCTCTCTTCTAGGCCATTCTTGCCCTATAAACTCTGAAATCACTTAACAAACATATCACGACATCGAATGATAATAGAAGAGGATTAAAATATGACATTTTTAAGGCAAAAGAAGCATGTTTTCAACCATGAAGCGAAATTAGGACGGGAATACAAAACCATGCAATATTATATGAATAAGTATGGAAAACATTGACAAAACCTCCAAATTCTACACAATATAAACCACAAAATTGGGGTTTATCAAACCTTCCCACACTTAAACCAAGCATGTCCTCATGCTAAAAATAAAAATACCAAAGAATATAGGAGAATGGGGTTCATGAAATGCAAATTACCTACATGAATGCATGCAACTAATGCAAATGTATCTATCTACTTGGTCAGTTGTGAATCAACTTCCAAGAACATATATGAGCACATTGGGCCAAAATGACAAGATAATTTATGAACTCTAACAATTCAAACATCAAAGTGGTGTGTACATAACTTGCATGTAGAAAGCTCGTGAAAGCCGGGAACAAGGGGTTGGGCATCAAACCCTCACCATAAGTATTTCCGCTCTAGTCGCTCAAGTGTATAGGGTTGATTCACTCAATTCTCCTCTAATCATGCTTTCCATGATTTGTTTTTCTTCTAACGATCAACAATTATTGAATGCATGCATACAAATATCATGAGTACTTCCCATAGGTTGTAATGGGGTTAGGGTCAAGGTACGATGCATATGGGTAAGTGGACTAGAGTTTGAATCTTTGATTAACCTAAGCTTCCCACCTAACCTATATAACAACCTATAAAATTCTAAACAAACCTAACTACCCATTATCCTCACTTTTTCACACACTCATGCATTCTCTTTTCAATTCACATCCTATATGCATTGATATTATTGAACTCTAGTTTGGGACATTTTGTCCCTTTTTATTGCTTTTCTTTTTTTTTCTTCTTCTATATATATATATATATATATATATATATATATATATTCATATTTTTTTATTATTTTTTAATCTTTTTTGTTCTTTATCATTTTGTTTTCAACTAAAATATATACAAGATCATCAACGCATATAGTTTAAACATTTAATGCATGAGCATGTACCCAATTTCCAAAATTTTGACAAAAATACGAAAGCACTCTTTTATCCCAACCAATGTTCCCAACTTTTCCAAACTTGAATGATAAGCACTCTCACTAGCCTAAGCTAATCAAAGATCCAAAAAAGGGACATTTATTATTTTTCACTTAAGGCTTGTAATGTGCTAAAATTAAGAACAAATGGGTTAAGCATAGGCTCAAAATTGGCTAACAATGGAAGATAAAAGGGTAGGCTATTTGGGTAAGTGAGCTCAGTAAACAATGGCTTCAATCATATAAATACATTCATACATGGAATAATGGACATAGAGAATCAAACAAATCAAGGATTACAATCATAGAAAGAGAATAATCACACAAGAAGGAAATATAGTGGTTATAAGATGTAACCACGCAATTGGGCTTAAACTCACATGCTTGTGTTCTTAACTCAAAACCATGTTCCAAAATAAATTCTTTCAAGCAAGTTCACACAAAATTTTTTTCAAATTGGTAGGGTGCCCTAAAGACAATTTCTTGGAAAAGAAGTCATCACCCTAACCAAGTAGTCAAGAAACAACTATTATGCAAAAAGTGTTCAAATACAAAAACTAACCACGCAATTTATCCTAACTAGCAAAAGAGAATCAAAATTATGGGTGTTGAAAAGAAAAAATGGTTGTTACTTACGGAAGTCGGTAAACAACCTCCCTACACTTAAAAATTTGCATGGTCTTCCGTGCTATCATTACTTGTTCACTACTTGATTGCTTCTTGCCATGATCCGAGGTTGACTCTGGATTGTCAGTTTCTGCCGTAGGTGGATTGGTGAATCATGCGGGAACGTCCTTTTCTGCCTCATCAATGCGGCTAGAAATCTCTAACTGCTTAGCAAGTGGTTTGGTCTTCGGGGAAGTTTGCTCCTTGATGGTTGTTCTTTGAGTTGCCCTCTTTATAGATAGTTCTTAGAGGTCTCTCCTTTCCTTATTAGTGGCTATCCTAAAAAGGGAGGAAAGAGAAAAACATTAAGCTCATAGAGACAACAACTGGAATGAATATCATGCAAGTGACGGTTAAAGCCACAAAAAGGGTAGAGTGTCCTGAAGACATGATAGCTGCAACATGCAAACAAGACAACAATATAATCATGGAAGCATATCACTAGCATGAGATGCAAGAGTGGGGGTCATAGGAAAACCTTACGCTCAACTAACTCCAAGAAAAAGAAGTCTAGAGATGGAAGAATGTGGGGTTAGAGAGCATTGAACCACTCATTCTTACATGATGCTACATGCATAGCAAACCATAAACAATGAGCAATTGATGATGAAAAACATGGAAACGATGCTTAATGCTCATGCAGTGCAAGGGTTGTGAAAAAGAGGCACTAAGTTGAAAGAGAAAGGTCAATAACTAACAAAGATGTCATTGGGCCTTTGTAACAACCACTTGGTGTACAAGTTGTAAATACAAAGCAGGTTTGATGAGTTCAAGGGGGATATGCCTCAAAATAGATTGTCATGTACCATAGCACAAATAAGCTAAAAGGTATGACACAATCCACCAATTCAAAAGTAAATGAGATTCAACACCCATGCAAGAAAATAGATGGAAAGAAAAGAAACAAGAGTAAACAAACAAACAAACAACAAAATTAAAATGCAAATAAAATAAAGAGAGTAAAGTGATTAAATGCAATAGTAAAGAAAAACTTTCAAAAGAAACAAAAAGAAAGAAGAGAAATGCACCCTTGAAAGAGGGAAGACACAAGGTGGCACTGGTGGATTAAGTCGTCGGTGGTAGTGGGTGGAGACAAGGTGGTAGGAAGATGGGAGAAGAAAGGAAGAAGTAATGGAAGAAGGAGATTAATGAAATATTTGAAAACAGGGCACGCTGCATATCAGCTGCATCGTGGACGTGACGTGTGTGTGTCATCCACGCGTACGTGTGGATGACTAGAAAAGAGTAGTGACACGTAAGCGTCGCCCACACTTACGCGTGTATAGCAGAAAGGGGAGGGGACGCGTACGCATTAGGGGACCCGCATGCGTGGAAACAGTTTTGCGTTGTGCACAGAAGTAGTGTAGAACTCGTACAACTCTCTGGAATTTGTACCAGAGGTTGCAGAATTCACGATCGACGCGTGCACGTCGCCCACGCTTGAGCGTGGGTGTGCCAAAATTCCAGTGATACGTAGGCGTCATACGACGCGCACGCGTGGGGTAAGATTGTTCCCCTCGCACAAAAGTGACATAAAACTCGCACAACACGACGCGTAAGCGTCGCCAACGCTCACGCGTGGGTATGCGTTATGGACCTTCGACGCGTACGCGTCACACTCGCAGCATAAAATTCGCACTGTCCCAGCACAATTGATGCCAAGGCATCTTAGGCTAGTTTCACTAGCCTTTTCTTTTGATTTCATTAGATTTTATGCACTTTCTTGAGTTATAAGCAAGCATTAGGATGGGAGTTTCATACATACCTTGAATCATTCAAACATGGTTAATTTGATGCATTTTTATGAGTTTTTGGCCATAATTACTTGTATGCTAAGAATGATGCAATCTCTCATGAGTTTAGCAAAGCTTTGATGCATATATGTGTTGATGATGAGAATCATGGAAAATCAAGGAAAAAAATTGCCATGGAATGAAGGGATGTAACATCTGAACTTGTTGATGCCAACGTTAAGGGAGCATTGGATCACCAACGTTACCTCCAACGTCTTCAAGGGTTCTCAATTCTGGACTTGTGAAAATCACCTTGTGTGCGTACGCACATCATAGTGTGCGTACGTGATGCCAAGGCATCTTAGGCGAGTTTCACTAGCATTTTTCTGTTAGTTTTAGTTGTTTTATGCACTTTCTTGAGCTTAAAGTAACCAAGAATGGTTAAATGAATAACAAAGCAATGAACCATCCAAACAGCATGATTTTTATGCAAATCTCATGAGTTTTTAGTTATATTACTTGAATGCTATGAATGGAAGATTCTCATGAAAATTTGCAAGACTTTGATGCAGTTGTTTGGATGATTTCAGGGAAGAAGAGGCTAGGCAAGGAAGCAACAAAAATCAATAAAGGAAGCTTGAATATCACATGTGGAGTTTAAGTTCTAGTTTAAGCTTAAACTGGAACTTAAACGGCCAAAATCATGAAAGCTGAGGAAAGGTGAAAGTGGCATTTAACCTCCAGTTTAACCTTAAACTAGAAGTTAAACGCCAGAAATGGGAAATGCACCAGGGAGCCAATTCCACGTTTAAGCTCCAGTTTAACCTTAAACTGGAGCTTAAACGTGTTCGACCAAGTTTTCTCCTCCAGGGTTGCTTTCTCCATTTCCACGTTTAAGCTCCAGTTTAACCTTAAACTGGAGCTTAAACGTGTTCGACACCTCCAGGGCTACCTTTCTCTATTTCCACGTTTAAGCTTCAGTTTAACCTTAAACTGGAGCTTAAACGTGTTCGACCTCCAGGGCTGCCTTTCCTATCTCCACGTTTAAGCTTCAGTTTAACCTTAAACTGGAGCTTAAACGTGTTCGACACCTCCAGGGCTACCTTTCTCTATTTCCACGTTTAAGCTCCAGTTTAACCTTAAACTGGAGCTTAAACGTGTTCGACCTCCAGGGCTGCTTTTCCTATCTCCACGTTTAAGCTTCAGTTTAACCTTAAACTGAAGCTTAAACATGTTCGACTACATTACCCTCCAGGGCTGCCTTCTTCCATTTCCACGTTTAAGCTTCAGTTTAACCTTAAACTGAAGCTTAAACGTGCTTCCACAAAAGGCATCACTGGAAGTGTCTGGCGTTTAAGCTGCAGTTTAAGCTTAAACTGCAACTTAAACGCCACTATTGGAAAAGGTTTCTGGGCCAAAAATATTACAGTTTAAGTTAGCTTTTGAGCACAAACATTAACTTAAACTTACTCTGGTATGAAACCCAATTGAATATCATGGTTTATGGAATTGGGCCTGAAGAATTGATGAGTCTGGAGCTTTAATTTGTTGAGTCTTGTGTCATTACTTGTTTATCACTAAGTTTGCTCAATGAATGTTACAGAATTGGATCACAGCCTCATCAGGATTATGGATCATAAACCCAAAGCAAAAGGAAAGCAGGGAGAGGCCTCAAAGCCCAAGAAACACAATAGAAGCTCAATATAGAAAGTGTATAAATAGGATAGAATTTAAGTTAGGAGGGAATTTTACCTTTTCATTTGGCTAGTTTTCATACCTTTGTAATTGAATTCAGAGCTATGACTCACTAAACCCCTTTCATTGGGTTAGGGAGCTCTATTGTAATTCAATGAATCAATAATAGTTTTATCTTCTTCTTCAATCTTTTCTCTTGAATTTTGTTAGAAAGCTTCTCGATCTAATTCCATTGGGTAGTTGTCTTGGGAAAGAAACTACCCATAATTGGAATCCTTCGGAACCTTGGGAAAGGAATGGAGGATTCATGCTACAGAAGCTTTCTCACAGTGAATTGGATTGGGGTTTGGATGGATATTGTGACATGTAATCCTACCAAATTGTGGTTCATGAAACTGTGTGGTATAATCAGTGATCGAGCATCATCTCTTCTTATGAACATTTAAACCAAGGGATTGGGAATTTGTTCGTTTTTAGAGAGAATTGGTGAGCCAAGGGATTGGGATCCAATCATATAAGATTGCCAAGCAAAATTCAATGAATGCATTGGTTGAGGAAGGAATAAAAATGTTTTGATTCGGAGATCTCAATATCTCCTAACACCCAATGAATTCCCCATTTCTGATTTCCACTTTCTCTTTACATTCTGCACTCAATTCATGCAATCACCCCCATTCCCTTTTAATTTCAGCAATTTAGCTTCTGCTCTTTAATTCATGCAATTTAAGATTCCGCCATTTCAATTTCTTGTCATTTACGTTTCCCGCCAATTTTACATTCCGCAATTCTCATCTAAGTCTTGATTCCGCTCAACTAGACACACTTCTAATCCAAATTGCTCATTCAACCAATCCTTGTGGGATTCGACCTCACTCTATTGTGAGTTTTTACTTGACGATAACCGGTGCACTTGCCGGAAGGAATTTTGCCGATCGTGCAATTTCCTAAATCGTGGCATAACTAGTTTATGCGCATCAAGTTTATGGCGCCGTTGCCGGGGATTGGTTTTCGATTGACAATTCTCAAATTGGAAGTTAACTAGATTGAGCATTTTTTTTTTGTTTTGATTAATTCAGTACAAGCTACTTGTTGAATTTTAATTTCTGCACTCTGTTACATGCTTTCTTTCTTTATGCCTTTAAATTCAAGCAACTAACTCATTGACTCACTAACTGTTTGAATTAATTCCTCAACTGCTCTAACCATACTCTTCCATTAACCAAGAGTATTTCACTTGTTTGTTGCCTGTGCTGTGTTCTTGTATGACAGGTAGGAGAGGAGAGATATCAACTCCTCCATATACCGAACCAGAGAGGACCCTTCATAGACTTAGAAGGGAAGCAAGAGGGAAGAGAGTACTGGGAGAAGAAGAATTTGAAGGAGAATCTGAGGACAATTTTGAGGAAGCTTTAGATCTCAACATGGATAGAGAAGTTCACAACCATGAGAGAGCTGATGGAAACAATGCCATTCCTGAGAGGAGGGTTCTTAGTTTATACATAAACCCAACCTCTGGGAATTGTGGTAGCAGCATTCAGAAACCACCCATTCAGGCCAACAATTTTGAGCTCAAACCACAGCTAATATCACTTGTGGAGAATCATTGTTCATTTGGTGGGAGTGCTAATGAAGACCCAAACCAACATCTCACAAAATTCCTGAGAATTTGCGACACTGTGAAGTCCAATGGAGTCCAGGAAGATACCTATAAACTGCTTTTGTTCCCATTTTCACTTAGGGACAAGGCAGCTAAGTGGCTGGAATCATTCCCAAGGGGGAGCCTAACAACATGGGACGAGGTGGAAAGCAAGTTTCTGGCACGTTTCTACCCCCCACAAAAGGTCAATAGGCTTCGATCTGAGGTTCAGACTTTTAGACAACAAGATGGTGAAACTCTCTACGAGGAGCCAGAAATCTTGAAGGAAGGTGTGGAAGAAGCTAAGCAGGAAAGTGAAACTGAGCAAGCCAAGGAACTGCAAAAAGGCACGCTGGAAACATACCAACCAAAAGCACCATTTCCTCAGAGGTTAAGAGGAGGTGAAAAAGGGAAAACCTATTCAAGGTTTTTAGAGACATTTAAGTCTCTCCATATCAATATTCCCTTTCTTGAGATTCTCCAGCAGATGCCTACACATATCAAGTATTTAAAGGAATTGCTGAGCAAGAAAAGAGTTTTGAAGGGAGGACAAACTGTAATAATGAACAAAGAATGCAGTGCCCTCATCAAGAAGGACATAATCTCTAAGAAAACAGACCCAGGAAGTTTTCATATCCCTTGCATCATAGGGGAAACAAAAATTGACAGAGGATTCTGTGATCTAGGAGCTAGCATTAATGTGATGCCTCTGACTCTTATGAAGAGGCTACAACTGAATGAGGTGAGATCCACTGATGTAATCATACAACTGGCTGACAAAACTCAGAAGCAAGCTGAAGGGGTAGTTGAGAATGTGCTGGTGAAAGTGGGAGATTATTTCTTCCCCACAGACTTTGTCATTTTGGACATGGAGGAAAACTACCTACACCCCATCATTCTGGGAAGGCCATTTCTAGCCACTACTAGAGCACTCATAGATGTAGAACAAGGAGAGCTAATTTTGAGAATACATGATGAACAGCTCATTTTCAATGTTTTCAAACCTGCATCTGAGCCTGAACCAGAACATGAAAAGCCTAAGGATGATAGTAGCCATCTTTGTTTGGAGGAAAGCAATCCAGCAGCTGAAATTCTGAAACAGTCCTTGGAAGGCAAACAAGAATTGCAAGATTTAAAGCCACAAGAATCAATAGAAGCAGATCAGAAGGATCCTCCTGACATAAGGGTCAACGAAGGAATCATCAAGAGAAAGGGAAGAATTGTAAAGAAATTGCCAAGAGGGTGGAGAAACAAGAAAATTCCCACTGAAGGTTTCTCTCCGGGAGATAAAGTGATATCAAGTCATTATCTGCCAATTCCACCTGGCCTCAAAACCATTCCTTCCCAGCTCCCTCAAGTGTTCACAATCAGGAAAGTTCTTTCTATGGAACATTTAGAAGTCATGAAGGAATCAAATGGGGACATTTTCATAATGAGAGGAGAAGGCATCAAGCACTACAATCCACCCTAACAAGGGACAACCGTCAAGCTAGTGACGTTAAAGAAGCGCTTCATGGGAGGCAACCCATGTTTTAGTATCCTTACTCCTTATTGTTTTGCTTTGCATCTAATAAAGCATGGTTTCTTATGCATGAACTTGAATCCTCAGGACAACTGTTGAAAGAGTGCACTAAACATTGCATGTAAAATACAATTGGTATCTAAGTTTGGTGTGCCTGAAGGCACCCCAAATTTTATCCAAATTGTATTCAATCTTTCATTCAAAGTGCACAACCAAACATTAAGTTTGGTGTTCCTTTTGAACACAATTAATGAAAAGCAAGAAGTTTCTCTGGATTTAAAAATTCATGACAAGTATACCATTTGCATGTTTTAATACTTTGATTTCAATTACTTTAGGTAGTAAAATTGTTTAGGATCAAAGCGCCAAAGTGACTAGGATTTATTAGAATTATGCACATTCATTAAGGACAACCAACATGGATTTCATGTCATCAGGAGACATTACCAAACACTAAGTTTGGTGTCCAGTAATAAGTGTGCATACATACAAAGGTCACGGCTATAAGCTCAGGAAGTCAATCATTGATTTACAATTCAAAAAGAAGGAAAAACATGTACAAGCACTATTCATTATTCACATGACCGAAAAAAAAATGATAGCAAATTTGTTTGTTTGTGCAGGTACAAAAGGAAGGATAAGAATGGAGGAAAAAGACAAGGGGGGAGGTATGGTGCTTGGTCAAAAAGGAAGTTCACAAGTCTTTGAAACTAACACATGGGAAAAGGAAGTTCTGCATGAAAAGATAGCTACATGTACAACCTAATGCACTCAGAATACTTCCAAGAAAATGAAAAGCAATTCGTCCTTTTCCCTAATTCATATATTTACCATCAAGCCAACCTTCACAAATCACCCTAGCCGTCCATTTTTCACTTACGGGCACTATAAAGAACCACTTGGGGAACGAGTTCCACACCATCAAATCTCCTTCATGCACATTTTCTTTCATCATAGCATAACTATCTCTTGCCTAAAACAACCTCACCACACTTCCAACAACACTTCTTGCTTCACCTTGTCAACTTTAGCTTGTCACTTACCAAAACTAAAGAACCAATGGCAGCCTCATCTAGCCACAAAAGAAGAAAAGACAAGCAGCCAATGGAGGAGAACAGGGAATTCGATGCATGGAGATACAAATCAGTTTTCCATGAGATTCAAGCCGAATGGATGAGACCTAAAATGGTACTAGCTGAGGTTCCCTTTGACCTTGAAAAGGATAAGTTCCCAGGTGTTTGGGAGAAGATCAAAAAGAGGAAGTGGGAGCTCCTGACTAAGTCAATCACTAAAATCAACATCAACTTGGTGAAAGAGTTCTATGCAAATGCAGTGAGGGAAGACTCAACCATGAAACCTACATACAAAAGTTATGTGAGAGGGGTGGAAGTTGACTTCAGTCCCAAGGCAATCATGAAAACTCTTGGCCTGAAAAACATACGTTTCAGCCAAGCAAGTTATGAAGAAAGGATGATAGGAGAACCTGACTATACAACTATTGCTGAAGACCTTTGTGCCATTAGAGCTGAATGGGTGAGAAAAACAAGAGGGGCTCCAAGAGTCTTGAGAAGGGGAGACCTAACACCTGAAGCTAAAGGGTGGTATGCAATAGTTAGGAGATCCATCCTACCCACTGCAAACTCTTCAGAAATAGTCCCTAAAAGAGCCATCTTGCTACATTGCATTATGGTGGGAGGGGAGATTAAAGTTCATAAACTCATTGCTGAACAGATACAAGAGCTTAGTGAGAAAAGTGACCATGAATCCTGGCTCCACTTCCCTAGCACCATCATTAGACTATGCATCGATGCCCAAGTACCACTTGAAGATGAAAGACCTAATTGGCTATATCCTGGATTGGCCATAACTGCGTACAGAATGACTCTTGGCCCAATTGCTCCAAGACATACAAAAAGAAGAAATGAAGAAGGGGAACAAGCAGAAGCAGAGCAAGAAGCGGAACAAGAAGGACAGGAAGGAGAAGACGGAGAAGAAGAGCAAGAAGAGCAAGGAATTCCAGAAAGAAGACAACGAATTCCCAGAGACTCCATGGATATGAGCAGAATGCAGGAAATCATAGAAGGAATGTCTCAACAATACATGAGGTCTCAGGAGAGACAAGAGGACTTTCACCTAAAAATGATGGATATGCAAAGGAACTTTGAATCAAGATTCTTAGATCTGCAAAGGGAACAGAATTTACACTTACAGGAATCCTTCAGCCACATATGCCAACACCAAGATGCCAATGTCTTGGCAATCAAAGAAGCCACCACTTTACAGAATGCAAGATACTCAGTTCAAGCTGATTACAACATCAGTTCTCAAATTAAGCTTAACTACATAGGGGAACATCTACACAAGATGGACCCAGCATTCCCAGCTTTTGATGAGTATTTCAAAGGGAGGAAAGAAGGAGAAATAAACAAGGCAATGATCCTTGAAAAAGGAGTGGAAGAAACAATGAAAAAGGCTGGATTCTGGAAAAAGCTCATAAGAAAAGACAAAGGAAGTTCAAGTGGTCAAAAAGGGGTAGGAAGCAAGAAGAAGCAGGATCCCAAGAATCAAGAAGAACCAAGCAATAAATGAGAGGTGGTCTCACTCCTTAATAATCAAATGATAATTGGTGAATTGTCTTTATGAGCTGTCTTTCATTATAAGTCATTTAAGTTTTAATGTGAAGTCTCTAGTATGTTTGTCTGTTTATTGCTTTGAATAAAGTGAATGCCTAGATGTTTGGATATAACTTCACCTTCTTAAACAAGTGCTTGCCATGCTTGTTCTGTTTCCAAAAACAAAAGAAAAGTTTGAACAAAAGTAACTTGGCTAAATTAGTGACAAATCAAGTAGAATTAAGTGGTGGTATGCATGCTTGATTGTTTAGTCAGATCACTGGAAATAGAGTGTAGAATTATCATTTTTTGTGTAGAAATTGAAAACTGTCTATGGATCTTGATGAATAAATGTCTTTGGCCATGAAAAAGAAAGAAAAAGAAGAAGAAAAAGCCACTGAAAAAGGGCAACCAAAAAGAAAAAAAATTGAGAAAATAAGCTAGGCACCAATGGTTTGAACTTCTGAGACAAATGCCTGTGGTGTTTATGTATTAAGGATATGCTTGGATGAATACCACAGACAAGGTTTAGACCTTCCAGATCTTAAGAATGCTGCCAATGGTTCTAGCCTATACCACGAAGACTCTGATCTAACGGAATGGAATGCTCTGTTGTCAGGAGAGGCAACCACGCGTCGTTAACCAGGAGGCCAAGAGATACGCACTCAAGCTATTGCAGATAGAACGGAAGTGGTTATCAGGCACGCGTTCGTAAGTGAGAATGATGATGAGTGTCACGGGTCATCACATTCATCAGGTTTAAGTGCGAGTGAATATCTTAAAGAAGAAGTCGGCATGAATTGAATAGAAAAACAATAGTACTTGTATTAATTCATGAAGAACAGCAGATCTCCACACCTTAATCTATGGGGTGTAGAAACTCCACCGTAGAAAATACATAAGTGAAAGGTCTAGGCATGGCCGTGAGGCCAGCCTCCAAACGTGTACAATATCAAAAAAGGAACATAAGATGGTCAAAAGACGTAAAATAAATCTCTAAAAGTAGTTTTTATACTAAACTAGTAACTTAGGGTTTACAGAAAATGAGTAACTAAGTGTAGATAGTGCAGAAATCCACTTCCGGGGACCACTTGGTGTTTGCTTGGGCTGAGCATTGAAGCTTTTTCGTGCTTTGGCTGTTCCTGGAGTTAAATGCCAGCTTTCGTGCCACTTTGAGCATTTTTCGCCAGAAATTTTAGGCTGATTTTGAACGCCAGTTTGGGCCATCAAATGTCGGACAAAGTATGAACTATTATATATTTCTGGAAAGCCCAGCATGTTTGCTTTCCAACGCAATTTAGAGTATGCCAATTGGGCTTCTGTTGCTCCAGAAAATCTACTTCGAGTGCAGGGAGGTCAAAATCCAACAGCATCTACAGTCCTTTTTCAGCCTCTGAATCAGATTTTTGCTCAGGTCCCTCAATTTTAGCCAAAAAATACCTGAAATCATAGAAAAATACAAAAACTCATAGTAAAGTTCAGAAATATGATTTTTGAATAAAAACTAATAAAAATATAATAAAAAATAATTAAAACAAACTAAAAACTATATAAAAACAATGCCAAAAAGGGTATAAATTATCCGCTCATCACAACACCAAACTTAAATTGTTGCTTGTCCACAAGCAACTAAAAACAAAATAGGATAAAAAGAAGAGAATATACAATAAATTCCAAACTTATCAATGAAGATTAGCTTCAATTAGATGAGCGGGACTTGTAGCCTTTTTGCTTCTGAAAAGTTTTGGCACCTCACTTTATCCTTTGAAGTTCAGAATGATTGACATCTATAGGAACTCAGAATTCAGATAGTGTTATTGATAAACCACTATTTCATGGTTTATCTTTTGCTCAAATGAGTGGTTTTTATTAACTCTTTACCCACTTATTCATACTATTTGCATGGTTTTATATTGCCTTCCTAATTATGTGCTTTGATTGAAAACATGCTTCTTTGATCTTATATTTGCTTATTATTAATCCTCTCTTATTACCATTAGATGCCTTGATATGTGTGTTAAGTGTTTTCAGATATTATAAGGCAAGAATGGCTTGGAGGATGGGAAGAAAGCATGCAAAAGTGGAAGGAATGCAAGAAGTTGGAGAAATTGCTAAGCTGTCCAGCCTGACCTCTCTGCACTCAAACGGCTATAACTTTAGCTACAGAGGTCCAAACGACACGGTTTTAGTTGCGTTAGAAAGCTAACGTCCGGGGCTTCGATTTGATATATAATATGCTATAGTTCCTCTGACGCTAGGTGACGCGACCGCGTGTCGCATTGACGGAAATCAACGCATTTGAATTCTTCTCTAGCGATTTCTGGGCTGTTTTCGACCCAGTTTGTGACCCAGAAAACTCAGATTAGAGGCTATAAAGTAGAGGAATTGCATCCATTCAAAGGAAGGCCTACATATTCATAATTTGAGGAGTAGATGTAGTTTTTAGAGAGAGAGGTTCTCTCCTCTCTCTTAGGATTAGGATTTAGGACTTCTCTTAGTTTTAGGAGTGACTCTCAATCCCAAGTTCTTTATTTTATTTATTTTTCCATGCATATCTATGTCAGATTTAAGTTCTTTTGTTAATGCAATTTGAGGTATTTTAGTTTAATATTGCTTTCTTTTACTTACATGATTATTGCTTCCCATCTGAAGGCATTTTTATTCCAATAGATTTACTTTTCCCCTTTTGGTCTTGGTTAAGAAATCAGTAACTCAACAGTTATCAAACTCAACATAATTGATAATCGTTATCTTGCTAATTGAACTGAATTTGATTAATCCCAGATTTTTCTTAGGAAATAAATAGGATTCGAAGGTCAAACTAATTAGTCCCTTGACTTTCCTTTACTTTTGTAAAGGTTAACTAAGTGAAATTTAGATTCAACTTTCATTATTGTTGAGAGAGATAAGCAAGTTGGACTTCCAATTCCTTTTACCTTGCCAAGAGATTTTTTTTATTATTATTTTATTTTACTTGTCATATAACATATTCCCACCTTACTTCCAAAACCCCAAATTTACAATCTTCATAACCAATAATAAGAAGATACTTCCTTGCAGTTCCTTGAGAAGACGACCCGAGGTTTAAATACTCGGTTATCAATTTTAAAGGGGTTTGTTACTTGTGACAACCAAAACGTTTGTACGAAGGGATTTCTGTTGGTTTAGAGACTATATATACAATGCGACTATTTTTATGAACTTCTTTACTGGCAAAAATCCCAACGTCAAAATGGCGCCGTTGCTGGGAAATTGCAAACGTGTGCCTTATTATTGATTATTGTAAATATTTTTTTGCTTTTTGTTTGTTTATTTGTTTTTATATTTGTTTTTTCATAAATTAAGAGGTTATTGATTTTTATTTAGTTATTAAAAAAAATTTTTTTTTCAAAAATTTGTTCTTAATGTTCATTTTGATCTTCAAGTTGTTCTTCACGTTCATCTTGACCTTCAAGCTATTCTTAGTTGTTTTCTTCGTTTTGATCTAAAAATTTGAAGTTTGGTGTCATTTTATTGTTTTTCTCTTTCCTCATTAAATTCAAAAATATTTTTAATTAATTTTTTTCGAAAAAAAAAATTTCAGATTTTTATTTTTAAAATTTTTATCTTATCTTATCTTATTTCAAAAATCAAATTTCAAAATTCAAATTTAAAAATTTTCAAAATTTAAATTTAAAAATTTTCAAGTTTCAAATTTCAAATTTCAAATATTCAAATTTCAAAAATTTAAAACTCAAATTTCAAAATTTCAAATTTCAAAATTTAAATAACCTTTTAATTTAAATTTATTTTTATTTTCATTTTTAATTTTTATTTTGCTACTATGAACTCTCTCCCCTTTGGCTATGAGTCTGGTTACAATTATGTTGCAGGAAGAAGAAATTACAATGAGAACAGGCATCAAGGTTGGAATAATCAAAGATGGGAGGAGCCACAAGGATTTGATCAACCCTCATGGCAACAACCACCTCCAGTGGACTATCAACAACCACCATCATATGCCTATGAACCCTTTCCTCAACATGACTTTGGACCACCATACTCACAAGCCCCTTTCTACCATTCACCTCCATATGACCCTAACCCACATCCACCATACCAACCACCTTATGAACCAAATGAACCATACATAGATCCATCCCAAACCTCCATGGAGAGAGCACTTACCGATCTAAACTCTACTATACGAGCTCTCGCCGCCCAAATCAGACCACCAAATACCTTTAACAATCAACCCTCAAGCTCTAGTGCACTTCCTTTTCAATCACAGAATGATCTCCCCATCCCACCACCACCTCAATATTTGCCATCTCCATATCCATCAATCCAAGAGCACTATGATCCTACCTATGATAACCGAGTGCATCAAGAGACAAAGGATCGTTTCAAGGAAACAGTGGATCGATTTCAGGCAACCACTCAACAACTGGAGCAAGCATTAATTCAATGGGCTTCTAGGCGCTCAAATATACAAGGATCAGCCACAGCTCCATGTGGACAGTCTAGTGAAGAGCATAGCATGAAGGAAATACCAGAAACCCCAGTGGACAAGACAGAGAATGAATTCGTACTAGAACAAGTAGAAGAAGCTGTCATTGTTCAAGAAGAAGAAGAAGTGGTTGAAGATCTAGGAGATGCAAAACCTCCATGGAAAAGTCCAGTCATAGAACCCCCTTCCAAGACGTTTGAAATTGATGCTAAGGAGGGTGTACAACCTCCAAGGCATACCCTGGTTGAAGCTTTGGAAGAGGTTGAAATTGAAGAAGCTTACAAGGAGGTGGAAGTTGTTAGAGAAGAGCACAAGAGAGTGGAGCTTGCAATTTCATTAGAAATACCTCCCCCTAAGTTACCATCATCCTTCACAACATTCAAGTGGGTAAAATTCATATCCCTTAGCTTTCTGATTCCACTTGAATATGGGCTACTGGAGATGGATGGTCAACTTAGAGCTCTTTGTGGCATAGAGTGTAAGAGGAAGATGGTTAGTGGTTGGAGTTGTCCAACAAGGTTCAACATGGTTGCATACTCAAAGTTTAAATGCAAAGGTTGGTGTAAAGCTCAACTGAATGGGTCTAGGACGCTGTTTGGTAGCTGCAGTGAGAATTCAAATTACTTATCACCCAGTTGGAAAAATACAGATCCCGACATAGATGGGTGTAAAAGTAAAGTTTGGGATCCTGGAATCTGCTCTGACACTTGCTACCCCGGGAGCCTAAGAATATGTTTGAAGCTTCTTATGGGCTTTACATGCTTAGTTTGGGACCCCGGAGGTTACTGGAGCTACAAACATTGGTGGGGATTCCTGGATGAATACAAGCATAAGCCACCATAACAGGGAGCTCACCAAATGTCCAACTTAAGGACTGTAACTAAAAGTGCTAGGTGGGAGACAACCCACCATGGTATGATCGTCCCTTTTTCATTTTTGGTTAGTTTTATTTATTTTTGAGTTTATCTTATTTTATTTCATTGAACCTGGAATTACTCATAACATCCATATCATTTTGCACTCTGCATAATGCATCAAAAAAAAAAATCACATGTGACGCGACCGCGTCACCCACGCGTCCGCGTCGCCAGTGCATTGGGAAGATAGAAAATTGAACAGAGAGTTATGCAGGAGGATGGCAGGAGGCGTGCCGATGGCACAAATCACCCCACGTGACCGCGTCACTGACACGACCGCGTCATATGGGAATAATGGCCTCCCACGCGACTGCGTGCCCCACGCGGCCGCGTGCCATGAAAATCGATGTAACAAGGGTGTATGGCCGAAAGTTGAGCTGGAGTTGCGCTGGACTCGTGCTGGAAGCCCAAGCCCTACCACGCGAACGCGTGCCCCTCGCGGCCGCGTCGTTTTCAGGAAATGGCCATTCACGTGATCGCGTCAACCACACGACCACGTCACCCAGAATTTTGGCAAAAAGAGTTTCGAACAGAGAGTTGTGCGATCGCGAGGCTGCACTCGCGCCAATCGCACAAAACAGGCCACGCGATCGCGTGACCCACGCGACCGCGTCACCTGACCTTTTTGCGTACCACGCGACCGCATCACTCATGCGTCCGCGTCACAAGCGGCGCACAGAATATCCAGATCAGCCAAATTTCTTATCTTTTCTTCTCTAATCCTTATTTTTCTTATCTTTTCTTATTTCTTTCTTCTTGCTTTCTTATTTTCTTTCACTTCCATTCTATTTTATTTAAATTATTTGCATACTTTTATTCATTGCATATTTTTTAAAATTATTATTGGTGTTCAAATGTTCTTATTCAACTATTACATCTTTTCTGGTATTTTCTTGGTGCTTAATGACTTGTTTAATTCTGGTTGAGTAATATTATTTAAATCAATGCCAATCTTTTATATCTGTATTACTTTTGCATTGACATGAATTTATATTATCTCTCCTTCCCCACTCTCTTTCCCATTGTTGTACATTTTGTACCACTAGCAAGCCATGGCTTCTATTGTTTTCTCACGTACATGTTGAAGCTTCCATGTAAATGAGACCCTTATCATTTGGCATTAACCCAACCATACTTCATTTATTTTCTTATCTCTATTATTGGGTTACTTTTCTTCCCTTTTTCTTTCAGGATGGCCACCCGAAAGGGAAGCGAAAGACGTTTTACATGGGGAGACAGACAAGTCCATCTGCACAATCCTTAGAGAAAAGCAACAGTTAAAACAACCCGTCCACCTGCAAATCTCAGCATGCACCGAGGACGGTGCAATCTTTAAGTGTGGGGAGGTCGATACCGATCTCCATGGGTTAGTTATTTCTTGACTCAACACCAAAATTTTTATTTTATTTGTTTGTTCATTGTTGCATTTGCATGATTGATTGCATATTTATTTGTTTGATTTTTTGAATATTTTACCACTTGGTTGAAGTAATATTTTCTTTTTCAAGAAAATTTTTTAGAGAATTTCACTAATTTGAATAAAATTTAATGTTACACTTGTTTGAAGAGATATTATACTGGAACATGGTTTAGAGCTCGAACACACAAAACCTGTGAGATTTTGAGCCTATTTGACTTGGTTGCATTTTTCAACCAAAATTCTGTTTTAGTGTGTATTTTTCTCTCTAAAATTGTGATCTATGTCTTGCTTAATTCTATATTTCCATTATTTAATGTATGCATACACTTACATGATTGAGGCCTTTGTTTTACTGAGCTTACATACCCATATGGCCTTACCTTTCATTATCCCTTGCAAACCAATTTTGAGCCTATTTTACCCCTTTGTTCTTTACTTTAGCACATCATTAACTCTAAGCAGAAAACAATAATGTCCTTAATTTGAATCCTTGGTTAGCTTAGACTAGTGAGATGCTTATGATTTAAGTGCGGGGAAATTGGGATTGAAAACATTTGGTTTGAAAATTGAGTATGTTAGAATTTTCTGAAAATGTGAAAGAAATGTTTAGGACATGTCATGCATTCAAAAATTTAATCATATGCATTGAAAAGAAAAAGAAAAAAAAAGAAAAAAATAATAAAAAAAATATAAAAAAAAGAAGAAGAAAAAAGAGAAAAAGAGGAGAAATATAGCAAATAATAAAAAGGGGACAAAATGCCCAAAGTAAGTGAAAGCAATGCATATGTACTGTGATGGTATTTTTGTGGAAAAACGAATTTCCCAAAACACCAAAAACTAACCAGCAAGTATACCGGGTCGTATCAAGTAGTAAAACTCACTTAGAGTGAGGTCGATCCCACGAGGATTGATGGATCAAGCAACTTTAGTGGGTGATTAGTTTAGTCAAGCTAACATTGAGTGAATTGTGTGAATTTGTAGCCAACAAAATGTAAATGACAGGAAATTTAAAGTGCAGAAAGTAAATGTGCAGAAACTTAAAGAACAAGAAAAGTAAATTGCAAGAATCTTAAATGACAAGAAATGTAAATTGCATGACAAGTAAAGGGGGTTGGGTGCAGAATATTTAAAGAGAGCAACAGATCAAATTCAGAACAATTACAGTAAAGGTAAATGTGCAGGAAAGTAAATTGAGAGTTACAGCAAATCTAAACAGAAAGGGAAAATTTCAGTGAAGGATCAAAACAGAAAATTAAAATGACTTGAAGAATTTAAAAGCAGGAAAGCAGTGCTTAATTTGCAGCAATTTAAAAGAAGGTTGAAGATCTCAAGGAATCAAAGAGACTAGAAAACAAGTCTAGATCTCACTCCCTTCCTAGATCCAACAAGAGAATAATTGCAGAAAAGTAAAAGAACAGATTGCAGAAGAAGAAGATTTAAAACAGAAAATGAAATTTTGAATTATGTAGTAAAAGAACACGAGAGAATTCAAGGTGAGATTGAAACAGAATTTCTTCAATTCTCCACCCAAAATTCAAAACAGAAAATGAAAACTAAAGAGAGAGTTCTCAAATGGAGCCAGCCCCTCTACCCTCCAATGGAGCTCTCATGGGGTCTCCTCTACAAAGATGAAAATGATGCCTTTATATAGGCTTTACAAAATGAAAATGAAAAAATGAAATGAAAAACAAATTCCTAATCTATCTAATCCTTGTGCCATTGAGTGATGATGTGGGCTTTGCTTGCTTTGGAGTTTAGGAGAAATGGGTTTGGTTGGCCTTGATTCAATTTGGAGAAGAATTGAATTTAAATAAAATTTTGGTTGAATTTCGGCCCATTTGAAATTTTGCTTCCAGGGGGATGCTCAGCTCACTTTGTGAGCCGAGCATTGGTGTCTTGGTGCAAGATTGCTGCATGCCTTGTGCCCCTGGAACGTGTCAAGATGTGCGCTCCACTTCCCTGACCGTGTCGAAATTGCTTGTGTGATGCCCATGGGTAGCGCTCAGGCTGAGCCCAATATGAGGCCAAGAAACAAGGAAAGGAAGACCAAGCTCAGCTCACAATGTGAGCATTATCGAGAGCACAGCACTCTCTAAGTGAGCGCTACTTTGCCTTGGAGTGAGGTTCCAGCTTCGAGCCTTGGTGGAAGCATTGGCTGATTTTTTTGCTTGTTTTTATCCCTTAAAGATGCATTTCGTTCGTGCCTTAATTTTATGCCAAATATAGGTTTCCATACATCGTTGGAAAGCTCTGAATGTCAGCTTTCCAACACAACTAGAAGCACATCAATTGGATATCTGTAGCTCAAGTTATAGCCCTTGGAAGGAGGCATGGTTATGCTGTGAACGCCCAGATTTTAACTTAGCAAAATTTCTTGACTCCAAGCACATTTTTCACTGTTGTAGCGCTCAGCTCACTAAGTGAGCGCAGCATTGTATGCTGATTCCCTATTTTCCCTTAATTTGGTCATGGGCCACGCTTTTAGAAGCGTGGCCTAAGGCTCCAAAGTGTGCTCCAACTTCAAAGTGTACCCCAAAGCTCTTTTTTTCTCCTTTTTAGCTTATTTTGTGCTTCTTTGCTTCTTTTTCTTCTTATTTCCTACAAGATTTATAAAATTAAAAGATCAAAGAAATATACCAATTAAGCACAAAAGCATTCAATTTTTAAGCACAAATCATCAATTTCTTGTATGAAAAAGCATAGAAAAATATGACATGGTGACATGTCATCACAACACCAAACTTAAACCTTGCTTGTCCCCAAGCAAGAAAAGAATCATGCATTAAAGATTGACAATCCAAGGTAAGAAGAATTGCAACTCAATGTTCATGGTAAGCTAGTTTTCTAAGCATGCTTGAATCACAAAAGAGATGTAAATGATTGATGCTTCCATCTAGCTCAATTTATGAAATCTTTCTCTTATATTTCTTCCTTGAAACAAGCTTTTGATTTTCTTATTTAGCTTCTCCTTTTTGGGTGCTTTGCCCCATGAGTTGATAACAAAGCTACGACTTCTAAATGCTTTGTTTTCAAGTATTACCACTTGATACATAAGCACCACAAGCATTTGATTAGAGGACTTCATTAAGCTCATTTTTCTTTTCTTTTCTTGACTCTCTAATCATTGATGCTCAGAGCCTTGAGCTTTGAGGGAGTGCGTTTGCACTTTGAGCCTAACCTTGACTTCTAAGTGTTTTGTTTTCAAGCATTTGGCTTGATACATAAACACCACAAGTACTTAACAAATAAATTGCCATTGGTACTCAGAGCCTTCAGCTTTCTCATTCTTTCCCTTTTACTTTTCTTGCTTTAATTGTATTTGCTTCTTCAAGGTTTTCATGATTTTCAAAAGATTTCACAAAATGTACTAGATGAAAACTTCAATTAAATAAAATCCAATGCAATTGAGCAACAATTAATCATACTAGCTTTCCAATACTTGTATGCACATGCTAAACTCTTCTTTAGTTCCTTGTTTGTTTATGATCATGATGCTTTACTGCTTTTGAATTCACAAAACTTAAGTTGGTAATCACAATGGCACAGCACCATGTTGCAATTTAGAAATCAAACTATGCCTTTTCATACACACATGCATACAGAGAAGGTAAAGACAATCATGCAGTTTATAGTGCTTGAAACAAATGAGGAGAAAAGGAACTTTACAACCTTGTAGTTCATCTTCTCTATTGTTGTCATTTTCCTCCCATTCTCCTCCTTCCCATACCAAACTCAGAATGCTTGCTCATCCTCAAGCAACTATTAGAACCGTGGCTATAGGGCTAAGATGGATCATGAATGTCTTACACAAGGAATGTTAGTAGTACACGTGTTTCAAGCAAGCAAAATTAAAGATAATAATCAAGGCACAAGAGACAGAGACATTGTGATTGCAAACTTAAGAAGGTGAGCATAATACTTTGCATAAAAGATAAGTGGCACACCAAACTTAGTGTGACACTTTCACTTGGAATTAATGCAAGTATCTTGTAAGAATTGGAACTAAATTTTGTTGCATAGCAACACCAAACTTAGAATGCAACCATATGTCAATTTATTTGAACTAAAACTAAACAAAAGAAACTGTTATATGTTAAATACAATCACCAAATGAAGAGTCTGTTATGAATAAGGATGTCTTGGTGATGTATTAACAAAAACAGTTAATGAAGGAAAGCATTAAAAACAAGTAAATAAATGAAACAAAGAGAAAACAAAAATTATCCAACTAAGAAGAAAAATAACACTGTAAAAGGCAATATGATTATGCAGACAAGTGATGTTGCTGGATTGATTTGCATAAAAAAAATAGGTGGCACACCAAACTTAGAATCTTGGTGTGTCACTTTCATGTAAAATTGATGCAATCATCCATGAAGATGGAAAACAGTTTGTTGCAGGGCAACACTAAACTTAGAATGTAACCATATGCCAATTTATTGAAATTTAAACTAAGCAAGGAAAAGAAATGTACCTACTGTCTACCTGTTCTTTACTTTCTTCCTCTTCTTCCAATTTGTTAAGAGAAATGACTTCAAAGGAGGAGAAGTTTCAGCTACTGTCCCTTGCCTTGGCTTTTCCTCAGCAAGCTTCCTTTTGCAAATGGCTTGATTGATCTTGCTTGCTGGATTAGGGATAGGATTGGTGCTCTTGTTAGTTGCCTTCACTTCTTTGAATCCAAGTCTTGGTTGCTGTGTGATTATTGGAGTTTTGTATTCATCCAGAGCCTTTTGAATCGGTGGTTCCATGAACTCTTCCTCACTTGAGTGTAAATTTTCTGGAATGACTTCCTCACTTTCTTGCTCTTCCACTTCCTCTTTTACACTCAACATTTGTTTTAATAGCTCTATCATGGAGGACGTTTGTTGATCTTCCCAACATTTCTTCATCTCCTCTTCATATTTTTCAATCACAGATTTAAGTGTTGAGGCGTTTTGGTCCAGGGAGGTTTGTGAGAGTTGTGAGTCTTCATGTTCTCTTGTCATCTCAAGTGGCCTTTGTGAATATGCAAGTTTAGGTTCAAATGTTTCCACCACCTCTTTTTTTTTTTACTAAAAATCCACTTGACTCAGTAGCCTCTTCATCTTGTTTTTCCTTCTTCTTCATTGCACTCACCAATTGGCCTAGCTGCACTTTCATGTTTTTGAGGGAGTTTTCTTGTTCTTTCCAGACTTTCATTGTCTCCTCCTCATATTTTTTGAACATGGACTCAAGCTTTGAGAGCCTTGAGTGGTTCATGGAAGTTTTTGTGGGTGGTGAGTTTTGAAAGGGGCTTTCTGTTGAAGTATGGTCAAGTGATGATATCTTTGGATGAATATCATATGGAGCACTAGAATTCCCTTCCCAGCCACCATTAGAATCATGACTTGCATCATTTTGTGGTGGTGGGAAATATCCCATATGTTTTTCTTTCTCATCTTGTGGTTCTGAAGCATAGCTCCACGAATTGGAGTACCCAGAATTTGAAGTTTCTTGGTGATATTCCCAACCACCATTAGAGATTGGTGATGGTGGGTGATATCCCATAAAATTTTGTTTGACCAAAAGATGAGTTGAACTCCATTTGTATTTTATAAACATCAATGAAATTTGAAATTCATGTCATAGAGAAAGAATTTCTTAGTGAGGCAATAACTCAAACACCTTGGTTTCAACTTAGAACAGATAACAAAAATAAAGAAAATGCTTGATCTAGACTTCTCACCCACTTAATCATTGTTGATCTAAATCAATCCCCGGCAACGGTGCCAAAAACTTGATGGTATTTTTGTGGAAAAACGAATTTCCCAAAACACCAAAAACTAACCGGCAAGTATACCGGGTCGTATCAAGTAGTAAAACTCACTTAGAGTGAGGTCGATCCCACGAGGATTGATGGATCAAGCAACTTTAGTGGGTGATTAGTTTAGTCAAGCTAACATTGAGTGAATTGTGTGAATTTGTAGCCAATAGAATGTAAATGACAGGAAATTTAAAGTGCAGAAAGTAAATGTGCAGAAACTTAAAGAACAAGAAAAGTAAATTGCAAGAATCTTAAATGACAAGAAATGTAAATTGCAAGACAAGTAAAGGGGGTTGGGTGCAGAATATTTAAAGAGAGCAACAGATCAAATTCAGAACAATTACAGTAAAGGTAAATGTGCAGGAAAGTAAATTGAGAGTTGCAGCAAATCTAAACAGAAAAGGAAAATTTCAGTGAAGGATCAAAACAGAAAATTAAAATGACTTGAAGAATTTAAAAGCAGGAAAGCAGTGCTTAATTTGCAGCAATTTAAAAGAAGGTTGAAGATCTCAAGGAATCAAAGAGACTAGAAAACAAGTCTAGATCTCACTCCCTTCCTAGATCCAACAAGAGAATAATTGTAGAAAAGTAAAAGAACAGATTGCAGAAGAAGAAGATTTAAAACAGGAAATGAAATTTTGAATTATGCAGTAAAAGAACACGAGAGAATTCAAGGTGAGATTGAAACAGAATTTCTTCAATTCTCCACCCAAAATTCAAAACAGAAAATGAAAACTAAAGAGAGAGTTCTCAAATGGAGCCAGCCCCTCTACCCTCCAATGGAGCTCTCATGGGGTCTCCTCTACAAAGATGAAAATGATGCCTTTATATAGGCTTTACAAAATGAAAATGAAAAAATGAAATGAAAAACAAATTCCTAATCTATCTAATCCTTGTGCCATTGAGTGATGATGTGGGCTTTGCTTGCTTTGGAGTTTAGGAGAAATGGGTTTGGTTGGCCTTGATTCAATTTGGAGAAGAATTGAATTTAAATAAAATTTTGGTTGAATTTTGGCCCATGTGAAATTTTGCTTCAAGGGGGATGCTCAGCTCACTTTGTGAGCCGAGCATTGGTGTCTTGGTGCAAGATTGTTGCATGCCTTGTGCCCCTGGACCGTGTCAAGATGTGCGCTCCACTTCCCTGACCGTGTCAAAATTGCTTGTGTGATGCCCATGGGTAGCGCTCAGCTCACTTTGTGAGCTGAGTCCAATATGAGGCAAAGAAACAAGGAAAGGAAGACCAAGCTCAGCTCACAAAGTGAGCATTATCGAGAGCACAGCACTCTCTAAGTGAGCGCTACTTTGCCTTGGAGTGAGGTTCCAGCTTCGAGCCTTGGTGGAAGCATTGGCTGATTTTTTTGCTTGTTTTTAGCCCTTAAAGATGCATTTCGTTCGTGCCTCTATTTTATGCCAAATATAGGTTTCCATACATCGTTGGAAAGCTCTGAATGTCAGCTTTTCAACGCAACTGGAAGCACATCAATCGGACATCTGTAGCTCAAGTTATAGCCCTTGGAAGGAGGCATGGTCATGCTGTGAACGCCCAGATTTTAACTTAGCAAAATTTCTTGACTCCAAGCACATTTTTCACTCTTGTAGCGCTCAGCTCACTAAGTGAGCGCAGCATTGTATGCTGATTCCCTATTTTCCCTTAATTTGGTCATGGGCCACGCTTTTAGAAGCGTGGCCTAAGGCTCCAAAGTGTGCTCCAACTTCAAAGTGTACCCCAAAGCTCTTTTTTTCTCCTTTTTAGCTTATTTTGTGCTTCTTTGCTTCTTTTTCTTCTTATTTCCTACAAGATTTATAAAATTAAAAGATCAAAGAAATATACCAATTAAGCACAAAAGCATTCAATTTTTAAGCACAAATCATCAATTTCTTGTATGAAAAAGCATAGAAAAACATGACATGGTGACATGTCATCATACTGTACTTGAAATTAGAATGCATGAATATGTGAAAAAAAAAATGGTTAATGGAAAGTTAGGTTTTGTACTTTGATTACATCGATTGTCTTAAGTTAGGTGGGAAAAGTTTAAGTTAATTAAGGATTCAGATTTTAGTCCACTTGACCAAATACAATCCTACCTTGACCCTAACCCCATACAACCCTTAAAAGACCTCTTGATTTGTGTATCTGTGCATTAAATTTTTGTTGATTGGTAGAAGAAGAGCAAGCCTTAGAAAACATGGTTAGTAGAGAATTGAGAGAATCGAACCTAAAACACTTGAGTGATTAGAGGGTATACACTATCAGTGAGGGTTCAATGCTCAATTCCTTGTTCCCTGCTTTCTTGAGCTATTTTCTTCTTGCAAGTCTATTTTGTACTTCATTTTCATGATTTGAATTAGTGAAATCCAGTTCATATTTCTTCTTGAAAAATTTGTTTACTTTTAACTAAGTAGGTAGAAACATTTTACATGTAGTTGCATTCATATAGATAGGTTGCATTTCATACATTCCTACTTTCCTCTTCACCCCTTTATAGTTTCTCTTGAGCTTAGCATGAGGACATGCTATTATTTAAGTGTGGGGAGGTTGATAAACCACTATTTCATGGTTTATCTTGTGCTCAATTGAGTGGTTTTTATTAACTCTTTACCCACTTATTCATACTATTTGCATGGTTTTATATTGCCTTCCTAATTATGTGCTTTGATTGAAAACATGCTTCTTTGATCTTATATTTGCTTATTATTAATCCTCTCTTATTACCATTAGATGCCTTGATATGTGTGTTAAGTGTTTTCAGATATTATAAGGCAGGAATGGCTTAGAGGATGGGAAGAAAGCATGCAAAAGTGGAAGGAATGCAAGAAGTTGGAGAAATTGCTAAGCTGTCCAGCCTGACCTCTCTGCACTCAAACGGCTATAACCATAGCTACAGAGGTCCAAATGACACGGTTCCGTTGCGTTAGAAACCTTTCGTCTGGGGCTTCGATTTAATATATAATATGCTATAGTTCCTCTGATGCTAGGCGACGCGACCGCGTGATCCATGCGGCCGCGTCGCAGTGACAGAAATCAGCGCATTTGAATTCCTCTCCAGTGATTTCTGGGCTGTTTTCGATCCAGTTTGTGACCCAGAAAACTCAGATTAGAGGCTATAAAGTAGAGGGATTGCATCCATTCAAAGTAAGGCCTACATATTCACAATTTGAGGAGTAGATATAGTTTTTAGAGAGAGAGGTTCTCTCCTCTCTCTTAGGATTAGGATTTAGGACTTCTCTTAGTTTTAGGAGTGACTCTCAATCCCAGGTTCTTTATTTTATTTATTTTTCCATGCATGTCTATGTCAGATTTAAGTTCTTTATTTCAGTTTAATATTGCTTTCTTTTACTTACATGATTATTGCTTCCCATCTGAAGGCATTTTTCTTCCAGTAGATTTACTTTTCCCCTTTTGGTCTTGGTTATGAAATCAGTAACTCAACAGTTATCAAACTCAACATAATTGATAATCGTTATCTTGCTAATTGAACTGAACTTCATTAATCCCAGCTTTTTCTTAGGAAATAAATAGGATTCGAAGGTCAAACTGATTAGTCCCTTGACTTTCCTTTACTTTAGTAAAGGTTAACTAAGTGGAATTCAGATTCAACTTTTATTATTGTTGAGAGAGATAACCAAGTTGGACATCCAATTCCTTTTACCTTGCCAAGAGATTTTTTTTATTATTATTTTATTTTACTTGTCATATAACATATTCCCACCTTACTTCCAAAACCCCCAATTTACAATCTTCATAACCAATAATAAGAACATACTTCCTTGCAGTTCCTTGAGAAGACGACCCGAGGTTTAAATACTCGGTTATCAATTTTAAAGGGGTTTGTTACTTGTGACAACCAAAACGTTTGTACGAAGGGATTTCTGTCGGTTTAGAGATTATATCTACAACGCGACTGTTTTTATGAACTTCTTTACTGGCAAAAATCCCAACATCAGTTATTGATTCTCTTAGTTCAGTATGCTGATTCTTGAACACAGCTACTTTTTTAGTCTTGGCTGTGACCCTAAGAATTTTGTTTTCCAGTATTACCACTGGATACATAAATGCCACAGATACATAACTGGGTGAACCTTTTCAGATTATGACTCAGCTTTGCTAGAGTCCCCAGTTAGAGGTGTCCAGAGCTCTTAAGCACACTCTTTTTGCTTTGGACTACAACTTTAACCGCTCAGTCTCAAGCTTTTCACTTGACACCTTCACGCCACAAGCACATGGTTAGGGATAGCTTGGTTTAGCCGCTTAGGCCAGGATTTTATTCATGTAGGCCCTCTTATACATTAATGCTCAAAGCCTTGGATCCTTTTTCTACCCATGCCTTTTGGTTTAAAGGGTTACTGGCTTTTTCTTTTTCTTTCTTTTCTTTTTTTTCCTTTCTTTCTTTTTTTCGCCATTTTTTTCTGCAAGCTTTTTCTATTCACTGCTTTTTCTTGCTTCAAGAATCAATTTTATGATTTTTCAGATTATCAATAGCATTTCTCCTTTTTCATTATTCTTTCAAGAGCCAACAATTTTAACATTAAAAAAATGCACTGTTCAAGCATTCATTCAGAAAATAAAAGGTATTGCCACCACATCAAAATAATTGAACGAATTTCAAGATAGAATTTGAAATCATGTACTTCTTGTTGTTTTGCAATTAAAGTCATTTTTCATTTTACATGAAATCCTCACCAACCCCATTCAACAAGTCGGGATCTTAATGGTTCAAAAGGTATTGCCACCACATCAAAATAACTGAACGAATTTCAAGATAGAATTCGAAATCATGTACTTCTTGTTCTTTTGTAATTAAAAACATTTTTCATTTAAGAAAGGTGAAGGATTCATAGGACATTCATAGCTTTAAGACATAGACACTAGACACTAATGATCATGTAATAAAGACACAAACATAGATAAAATATAAAGCATAGGAAACAAAAAAACAGAAAATAAAGAACAAGAAAATTAAAGAATGGGTCCACCTTAGTGATGGCAGCTAGTTCTTCCTCTTGAAGATCTTATGGAGTGCTTGAGCTCCTCTATGTCTCTTCCTTGCCTTTGTTGCTCCTCCCTCATGGCTCTTTGGTCTTCTCTAATTTCATGGAGGAGGATCGAATGCTCTTAGTGTTCGATCCTTAGTTGTCCCATGTTAGAACTCAATTCTCCTAGGGAGGTATTGATTTGCTCCCAATAGTTTTGTGGAGGAAAGTGCATCCCTTGAGGCATCTCAGGGATTTCATGATGAGGAATTTCCTCATGCTCTTGTTAAGGTCCATGAGTGGGCTCTCTTGTTTGCTCCATCCTTTTTTTAGTGATGAGCTTGTCCTCATCAATGAGGATGTCTTCCTTCATGACAATTCCAGCTGAATTGCATAGGTGACAAATGAGATGAGGGAAGGCTAACCTTGCCAAAGTAGAGGGCTTATCCGCCACCTTGTAGAGTTCTAAAGATATGATCTCATGAACTTCTACTTCCTCTCCATTCATGATACTATGGATCATGATAGCCCGGTCTATTGTAACTTCAGACCGGTTGCTAGTAAGAATGATTGAACGTTGGATGAACTCCAACCATCCCCTAGCCAAGGGCTTGAGGTCAAGCCTTCTTAGTTGAACCGGCTTGCCTCTTGAATCTCTCTTCCATTGAGCGCCTTCCACACAAATGTCCCTAAGGACTTGGTCCAACCTTTGATCAAAGTTGACCCTTCTAGTGAAAGGGTGAGGATCTCCTTGCATCATTGGCAAGTTGAATGCCAACCTCACTTTTTCTGGACTGAAATCCAAGTAATTCCCACGAACCATTATAAGCCAATTCTTTGGGTTTGGGTTCACACTTTGGTCATGGTTCTTAGTGATCCATGCATTGGCATAGAACTCTTGAACCATTAAGATCCCGACTTATTGAATGGGGTTGGTGAGGATTTCCCAACCTCTTCTTCGAACCTCATGTCGGATCTCCGGATATTCACTCTTTTTGAGCTTGAAGGGGACCTTAGGGATCACCTTTTTCTTGGCCACAACTTCATAGAAGTGGTATTGATGGATCTTTAAGATGAATCTCTCCATCTCAATGACTCGGAGGTGGAAGCAATTGCCTTTCTTTTCCTCTTTCTAGAGGTTTCTCCGGCCTTAGCTGCCACTAGTGGTTATGGAAAACAAAAAGCTTTAGCTTTTCCCACACCAAACTTAGAAGAATTGCTCGTCCTCGAGCAAAAGAAGAAAGAAAAGAGTAGAAGAAGAAGAAATGGAGGAGATGGAGGGTTGGTGTAGCTTCGGCCACGGTGGGTTGTAGTGTGTATCTTGTGTGAAATTGAAGGTAGTGAGGAGGGGTATTTATAGGGTAAGGGAGACGGGGTTTTCGGTCATGAAGGGGAGGGTTTGGGAGGGAAATAGTTTGAATTTGAATGGTAAGGTAGGTGGGGTTTTATGATAGATAGATGTGAATGGTGAAGAGAGTATGGAAAAGAGGGTAAGATTTGATAGGTGAATGGTGTTTGGGGAAGAGGTATTGAGGTGATTGGTCAAGGGTGTATGGGGAAGAGTGTTATGGAAAGGTGTGAAGAGGAGAGAAGAAGAAGTGGGGGTAGGTGGGGATCCTGTGGGGTCAACAAATCCTGAGGTGTCAAGGAATTTGAGTCCCTGCACCATTCTGGCGTTCAAACGCCCATTCTATGCCAAATCTGGCATTTAACGCCAACTCTACTACCTTTCCTGGCATTAAACGCCAGCTCTGCTACCTTTCCTGGCGTTAAACACCACTCTGCTAGCCATTTATGGCGTTAAACGCCAGCCAGATGCCCATTTCTGTCATTTAATGGCAGCCTGTGCCAGACAGCCCTTTCTGGCGTTAAACGCCCAGAGTGCTGACCATTATGGCGTTTAACGCCCAAAATGCTGCCAGGCTGGGCGTTAAACGCCCATTATGCTATCCTTACTAGCGTTTAAACGCCAGTGGGCCTGTCCTCCAGGGTGTGCTGTTTTTAATGCTGTTTTTTATTTTGTTTTTGATTTTTCAGTTGTTTTTGTGACTTCACACGATCATTGGTGCACAGAAATCGTGACGGTTCCATTCCTTGGTAACGGCACTGAAAACTTTATACGCACTTTCATAATCTTAATTATTTGTCACAACTTCGCACAGCTGACCAGCAAGTGCACTGGGTCGTCCAAGTAATAAACCTTACGTGAGTAAGGGTCGATCCCACGGAGATTGTCGGCTTGAAGCAAGCTATGGTCACCTTGTAAATCTCAGTCAGGCGGATTCAAATGTATTAAGAGATTATAGTATACTAAAAGATAATTAAAATAGGATAGAGATACTTATGTAATTCATTGGTGAGAGTTTCAGATAAGCGTATAGAGATGCTTTCGTTCCTCTGAACCTCTGCTTTCCTGCTATCTTCATCCAACCATTCCTACTCCTTTCCATGGCAAGTTTTATGTAGGGCATCACCATTTTCAATGGCTACATCCCATCCTCTCTGTGAAAATGGTCCAATGCGCTGTCACTGCATGGCTAATCATCTGTCGGTTTTCGATCATACTGGAATAGGATTTACTATCCTTTTGCGTCTGTCACTACTCCCAGTGTAACAACCCAACTCCCAATATGCCATGGTCATACAAGAAGCTAAGTGTTACTAACTTATACTTCCTAATTATTATTTATTATTTAATATATGAGCCTGTTCCTTGTTAGAGCGATGCCAATTTTACGAGTAACTTTTTTTTTGTTTGCGGATGGTCAGGTAAAATAAACAAGCATACATTGAGAGTAATAGAAAAGCGGCATAAAGAAACATAGAAATACAGCTGATAATATACATCTTGTACACTATAACAAAACATGTAGCGTTTACACAAGATCAAGTCATTTTACATCCTGGTCATCCTACGTAACTAATATTTAAACGACACTCCCAGGGCCTGGCCCATACAAAAAGCCACTAAGCTGGCGCCCAGGCTAGCCTAACCACTATATAACTCCTAGCTCTCGGGTGTACTAACACAAGTGAGAGACTAACTATCAGATAATGTCAGACTAGAGTGTCATCAAAAGAATGCCCCTTCCGCAGTCAAACTATATCTACATATGGTCGTTCGAAGAATCACCGTGAGGCTCGTCCATCTCCTCATCCTACTCTATCTCTATCTCAGGATCCTCCTCCTCCTCATCGTCCGCAGCTACAGCTATACCCTCAGATCCACCAGAAATACTGCTGTCACTATGTACAAAACCATTCACGAGCACAGGTCCGTTCGCATTTATAGGAGCCACTCCACCGTCCGGTAGAGCCAGCTCATCAGGCTGTGGCAAGTCGGGTGTAACGACCCAATTTTCAATATGTCTAGATCATACCGGAAACTGAGCGCTACCAATTTGTCTTCCTAATTATTATCTATTATTTATCATATGAGCCTGATTCGTTGTTAAACGCGTAGTTAATTTGCGTGGTGTATTTTTTTTTTTTAAAAAATATTTGGATTAATAGATAGAATCATTTATAATCAATTCACAAGTAATAACAGATAAAACAGTTATAAACAACCACACAAAAATACATCACAAGTAGTTGACAACATTCGGTGATTCAGCCTTTATTAGCATATAGACTGTTAGTTAGAACACCCCTAGATATAGCTAAATAATATCTATATACATATATATACATACAACATCCCAGGTCCTGACCTGTTCAAGAGGTCCCTAAGCTGGCACCTAGGCTAGCCTAGACTCTATACTCACCTAGTCCCTCTAAACTACTAAAGCGAGGGAAAGTACGTTCTAAGTCTTCACAACTCAAGTCAGGTGGAACGTCATCAAAAGATAGAACATCATCTGCTACTCCTCTGTACGATCAGACTTTTCCGCAGGACGTCTCTCTGGTACCTCATGAAGTAGCCACACAACAGAAATCTCGTACACATAATTTAGGTTAAAGTGCGCATACGAACGGGGTACAGACGTTGGCTGGTCTCACAGTATATACATATAATCAGAGAATGATATTCACCCTAGACTCAGAAGACTGCCTAGAGTGGAATCCCTTTTTGCGTACAATCGTCAGCAAACTACGGAAAGGAACTCTTACTTCCATCTGAAGGGGAAAGGGAGAGAGAAGGGGTAAGAACTGGGGAGTTCTTAGTAGGGCCGGGGTTATTAGTTACGTTCATTTATTTGGGGTCGCTTAGTAGACGAATAATATAATATAGCGAAGTAGTAAACAGAAGATAAAGATAGAAAGAGAAAGTATAGACAACAAAAAGCAGAACACAAACAAAAGAATACAAGAAAATAAAACACAGAAATGGCATACAAGTAGACAAACATAAAGAAGTAAATCACACACAGAAAGGAATGCAACAGAGTAATCCCGACATTTATCCGGTCACGAGTAATTCCGATTTCCCGAATACGATTTTCCGTTCCTAAATAAATGCGCATATAATAATAGCTGCTCATTTGAGACAGCCTCTGCTTACTGCAGGAAAATATATATATACTCTGCTCTGCTCTAAGGAAGCGGAAAATAGCTGTAGGTAACTTAGTTTCCCTACAGAATCTCTGGGTTGCATTAAGCAACTAATATATATTAAATATAGCTCTGGGTTGCATCAAGCAACTACTATATATATAAATATAGCTCTGGGTTGCATCAAGCAACTAATATATATATAAATATAGCTCTGGGTTGCATTAAGCAACTAATATATATATAAGTATAGCTCTGGGTTGCATCAAGCAACTAATATATGTAAATATCTCTTTATTATATTACTCTTCTCTTTATATCTCTTTACTCTGTTCTGGTTTCTCTTTTCTCTGTATCTTTTTACTCTGTTTTAATTACTCTGTTCTCTGTATCTCTTTACTCTGTTTTAATTACTCTGTTCTCTGTATCTCTTTTCTCTTCTCTGATTACTCTTTTCATCTGTATCTCTATTACTCTTTTTCTCTTTATCTCTTTACTTTACTCTGGTTACTCTGTTTTCTGTGTTTCTCTACTCTGCTCTGATTTCTCTGCTTAACGTATGTATTTAAAGTTTATGTAAATTTCGGTATGAATAGTTCACCTGTCCCAAGTATAGGTTCATTAAGTCTATACTGAAACAGTTTAACTTTTCATATTATACCTAACCTTAGTCGCAACTCAAGGACTAACTATGTTGCCCTAGTTCGTTCACTAATTTCTGTCTGTTTTTCTGTTATTAAAACCTTACTTCCTTGCCCTTTTATGGATCAAAAAGGTGTTCTTCATTGTTCTTCACCACACTCAAAGTTTTCTTCGTGTTCTTCGTAAATTCTTCAAATTCTTTCTTTGTTTTTACCCGTTTTTCAGTCTTTTCAGCAACCGATTTTTACCAATATTCAAAATAAATTTCCAGCCACTAAAACCCCATCTTTTCTACATGATTTTAACACAAATTGAACCTCAATTTAAGCTCTAGGGTTTCGTTTTTCCAGCTGCCCAAGAACACACATTCATAGCTTGAATTTCATCAAATTTCATCAAATTTTCACCAAAATTTCTACAAGAATTACTCATACAAACAATCAATTTCAAGCACAGCCAAACCATATCATAATCACACAACTCAAGCACAATCAATCAAGATTAAATTCATCAATCCCTACCTGGTTTTGCTGCTCCTAATTCGGTTAAACTTTCAGGTGGTCCTTAAGCACTTTTTCCTCCTAAATCACATCAAGAACAACTTTAAATCCAAAAACTCTCAACTGACCAAATCTCACTCAGTATGTTAGGAAGAGATATCTCACCTTAGACTTGCTGGAAATTCACGTTTCTTGGCCCTCAAGCCAAGTTAAGCATGATTCCTAAGGAAGAACATCAAGAAAACACATATTTTGCATGGTTTTCCTTGAAAACCAAATTGAAATGGGAGGGAGACAGCCATCTCACCTTATTTCCATCCTTGATAAGTTACATGGTTATGTAGAGGAAGAAGAGAGGATCATTTTGGTGAAATCGGAGTTTTGATTTGAGTTTTAGTTCAGAAGAAATCAAGCTTTGAAGATTAAGTGTTCATGAAAGTTTCTCCCTTTTCTCTCTTGTTATTTTTGGCTAAAATGATGAAATGAGACAGCCTTGGAGGTCTTGGGGGTGTAAGGTGAGTTGTGATTGGTTGGTTTGGAGGTGGATTAAAATAATATTAAAATATCTCTGGTGTACAACTACTAAAACTAGGTGTATCGGAACACTCGTAAAAACATCTCTAAAAATTATTTTCTGAGCTACTAGCATAAATGATACTAGTAACATATTTATTATGAGAATAGAACATGTAAAATGAGGCCTTAGAATTGCTAAATTCATCAGAGAGTGCTAGTGCTAAGCTGCACTAGTAAACCGTAAACCCGGTTAAACCGATTTTCTGTTTTTAACAAAAACCGACCAGGTAACCTTATAATATCATTCAAGCATTTTTTAATACTAATATAATGATAATATTATACTATTATCTCTCTCCTCACATGAATCGAGTCCGGTTCGTCAAACAGAGACTATTTACGAAAATCAGAATCAAAACTGCCAACCGATACGGTTCAAAAACTAGGTTCTTCGCGATTGCATTATCGAGCTTGCCTCAAAGGAGGTTCTAGCTTAAGGATGACATAATGATAATGAGGATTGAGATACTTGATGATATAGCAGAGGTGTTCCCTTTATTGATCTTCTGGAGAAATCCGTACTTTCAGAAAAGATCTCATGTACTCGAAAATCAGGGTTGTTACATTCTACCCTCCTAAAAGAAAATTTTGCCCTCAAAATTTCAGTTACCTAGGAATAAATGTGGGTAATCAGCTTTCATCTTATCTTCCAGTTCCCAAGTGTGCTCTTCCTCTCCTCTTGGTTCCCATGCTACTTTGACTAAGCGATCAACTTTGCCTCTTAGCTGCTTATCACTTCTTTCTACTATCTGAACCGGTGATGCTTGATATGTCAAATCATTTCATAATTGTACTGTCTCTGGTTGTAAAATGTGACTCTTGTCGAGAATATATTTCTTAAGTTGCGAGACATGAAAAACATCATGAAGGTTTGATAAATAAGGAGGAAGGACTATTTGATAAACTACTAGACCGACTCTTTTAAGTATTTGGAAAGGTTCTATGTATCGTGGGTTAAGCTTTTTAGTCTTAAGGGCTCTACCTATTCCAGTAATCGAGGTTACTTCTAGAAAGACACGGTTTCTGTCACTAAACTCTAAGGGTTTACGTCTATTATCGGCATAGCTCTTTTGACGGCTTTGTGCTGTCTGGATCTTCCGACGAATCTCCTTTATCTTCTCAATAGTTTCTTACACTAATTCTGGACCTAAGACACTAGCTTCTCCATCGTCATTCCAACACAATGGTATCCGACATCTTCTTCCATAGAGAGCTTCATATGGTGCCATCCCGATACTTTATTGGAAACTGTTGTTGTAGACGAATTTGACCAAAAGCAAATACTTATCCCAGCTACTTTGGTTGTCTATCATACATGATCGTAACATGTCCTCTAACGTCTGGATTGTCTGCTCTGATTGTCTGTCTATCTGAGGATGGTATGCTATACTCGTGTGCAATTCTGTTTCCAACGCTTTCTGAAAAGCTCCCCAAAATCTAGTAGTAAACCTCGAAACTCGATTTGAGACAATTTATGAAGGTATCCCATGTAGTCGTATGATTCCTTGAATATATATTCGTTCCAGCCTTTCTAAAGTATAATCAACTCGAATCGGAAAGAAGCATGCCGATTTTGGCAACCTGTCCACAATCACCCAAATGGGATTACGTCCTGTTGAGGTTCTTGGCAATCTCGTGACAAAATCCATAGTAATCTGCTCCCATTTCCATTGTGGTATTTCTAAGGGTTGCAGGGTTCCTGACAGCTTCTGATGTTCCACCTTCATCTTCTGGCAGGTTAAACATTTTGAGACATAATCAGCTACTTCTTTCTTTAAGCCCGGCCACCAGAACATTTGTTTCAAATCTCGATACATCTTTGTCACTCCAGGATGCATAGAAAATCTACTTTGGTGAGCTTCAGCAAGAATCTTTTGTTGCAATTCTCCAGAATTAGGCACACAAATTCTTTTCTTGTACCTCCATAGGCCACTACGATCCTATCTCACAACTTCTTCAGCTCTGCAAGCAATGGTGACATCCAGTACAGTGCTATCGAACTCGGTCCGGCTCTAGGTACTAGATCAATGCTGAATTCTATCTCTCGCTAAGGAGGAAACTCAGGTATGTCGTCCAAGAAAACATCAGAAAATTCCTTCATCATTTAGATTCGTTCTAAGCTTAATTCACTATCATTTGAGCTAGCCGCTAACAGAACGTACCCCTCACAATCACTCCCGCCTAAGGTAACTCTTACAGAATTTAGATATAAGGTGTGGGACAGAAATGGTTTAGTACATAGACTATCAGATGGAATAACAGCAGTTCTTTTAAAATAATCAAGGAAATCATGATACTTAGATAACCAATCTAATCCTAAAATAACTTCTAAACCATATAGAGGTAAACAGATTAGATAGTGTATAGAAGTCCTGTTCCTAATAGCGAATGGTACATGCAGGAACACTAAACTGGTCAAAGCATTTTGGGATGCAGGTGTATGGACAATCAAGTAAAAATTCAATTTAAAGAAATATAATCCTAACTCGTGAGCAATAGTTAGAGAAATAAAGAATGCGATGCACCCGAATCATACAGTACAGTTAGAAATCGATTCTTGACATAACCTGACCTTGAATGAGGGCGTTCGATTGCACAACATCATCAATAGTCATAGCAACACTCGTCCTTGTTGCTGGGTTCTAACTGAATTTTGAGTAAATCCCTTCGGACAATCTTTGGCAATATGTCCAAGTTCTCCACAAGCATAGCAGTTAGGTGATCCAAACTGGCAAGACCTGTTATCATGCTCTTTTCCGCATTGCTTACATGCAGTGTTTATGTAAGCCTGATGGGCTCATTCACCATTGCCTTGCCTTACTTTACCTCCATTCTTACCCGTACGGCGAGCAGTAATGTTACTAACTTGTAGGTTCTTATGCTGTCGTATGCCACGCGCTTTAAAATGCACCCTTCTCCCATCTGCCTGATGATTGCTAACACACCTTGGTGGAAATCCTTGGCGACTCACCTTGGCCACAGTCACTTTCTTAATACATTCTTCCACTAACTTGCTCTTGTTAACTAATTCAACAAAATTACGTATCTCCAGCGGAACTATTGAACTCATCAGATCATCACGAAGGCCTCCTTCAAACTTCAAGCACTTCCATTCTTCAAAGTCAGCAGGATTCCCTTGACAGATCTTAGAGAAACGACACAAGTCATCGAAATTACGAGCATACTCAGCAACAGTCATATCCCCTTGTTTCAACTGCATAAGTTCCATCTCCTTAGCATCTCGTGCTGCTCCCAGAAAATACTTTTTATAAAATTCGTCCCTAAAGATATCCTAAGGAATGTCATTTTCATTCTGTTGTAGCAGTCGCTGTATCCCCTGCCACCAGTACTCAGCTTCTCCCTCGAGCATATAAGTAGCAAACTCCACGTGTTGTCCTTCCGGAACATGTTGCACTCTCAGTGATCATTCAATACCTCGAAACCAATTATCAGTGTCAGTTGCAACGAGTGTACCCTTGAACTTAGGCGGATTAACCTTCAGAAATGTCGCAAGGGTCATAGGTCTTTCAGGATGCCCTAAGTTGTTCTCATCATTCCCATTATCTTCTCTGTATTCATTCTCGTTCTCATTTCTCACTCCGAAACGTTCAACAGCCCTAGCCGCTGCTACAGCAGCTTCACGCACTACTTCAGCCACGTTGTTCATGGTAGCCATAAATGTTTCCTGTTCCCTCTCGTAGTTAACATTAGGAATTCCTTTCCGTATGCCTCGTCTCCGTGAACCCATTGTAGTCTTGTTCACACCAAACAATCATTGTTAAGGTGATCAGTCTTAACACTTCAAGTCAAGTGTGAACATTCCCAAAATGAAAACACAGAGACAATCATGCAACATATATCACTGGGATATCCTATACGCATGAGACACACAACAGAGTATGCAATGAAGCATAGTCAGTCCACTCCCCAGGCTCTACTGGGAACGAACTGCTCTGATACCAAATTGTAACGACCCAATTTTCAATATGTCTAGATCATACCAGAAACTGAGCGCTACCAATTTGTCTTCCTAATTATTATCTATTATTTATCATATGAGCCTGATTCGTTGTTAAACGCGTAGTTAATTTGCGTGGTGTATTTTTTTTTAAAAAAACATTTGGATTAATAGACAGAATCATTTATAATCAATTCACAAGTAATAACAGATAAAACAGTTATAAACAACCACACAAAAATACATCACAAGTAGTTGACAACATTCGGTGATTCAGCCTTTATTAGCATATAGACTGTTAGTTAGAACACCCCTAGATATAGCTAAATAATATCTATATACATATATATACATACAACATCCCAGGTCCTGACCTGTTCAAGAGGTCCCTAAGCTGGCACCTAGGCTAGCCTAGACTCTATACTCACCTAGTCCCTCTAAACTACTAAAGCGAGGGAAAGTACGTTCTAAGTCTTCACAACTCAAGTCAGGTGGAACGTCATCAAAAGATAGAACATCATCTGCTACTCCTCTGTACGATCAGACTTTTCCGCAGGACGTCTCTCTGGTACCTCATGAAGTAGCCACACAACAGAAATCTCGTACACAGGATTTAGGTTAAAGTGCGCATACGAACGGGGTGCAGACGTTGGCTGGTCTCACAGTATATACATATAATCAGAGAATGATATTCACCCTAGAATCAGAAGACTGCCTAGAGTGGAATCCCTTTTTGCGTACAATCGTCAGCAAACTACGGAAAGGAACTCTTACTTCCATCTGAAGGGGAAAGGGAGAGAGAAGGGGTAAGAACAGGGGAGTTCTTAGTAGGGCCGGGGTTATTAGTTACGTTCATTTATTTGGGGTCGCTTAGTAGACGAATAACATAATATAGCGAAGTAATAAACAGAAGATAAAGATAGAAAGAGAAAGTAGAGACAACAAAAAGCAGAACACAAACAAAAGAATACAAGAAAATAAAACACAGAAATGGCATACAAGCAGACAAACATAAAGAAGTAGATCACACACAGAAAGGAATGCAACTGAGAATGATACACAGACAAGAATGATGCATGTCTAGCCCTAGCGCAGGCCATGAGCTCATGTGTCGGTTGGCTGCCCGCAATCCCGACATTTATCCGGTCACGAGTAATCCCGATTTCCCGAATACGATTTTCTGTTCCTAAATAAATGCGCATAAAATAATAGCCGCTCATTTGAGATAGCCTCTGCTTACTGCAGGAAAATATATATATACTCTGCTCTGCTCTAGGGAAGCAAAAAATAGCTGTAGGTAACTTAGTTTCCCTACAGAAGCTCTGGGTTGCATTAAGCAACTAATATATATTAAATATAGCTCTGGGTTGCGTCAAACAACTAATATATATATAAATATAGCTCTGGGTTGCATCAAGCAACTAATATATATATAAATATAGCTCTGGGTTGCATTAAGCAACTAATATATATATATATATAAGTATAGCTCTGGGTTGCATCAAGCAACTAATATATATAAATATCTCTTTATTATATTACTCTTCTCTTTATATCTCTTTACTCTGTTCTGGTTTCTCTTTTCTCTGTATCTCTTTACTCTGTTTTAATTACTCTGTTCTCTGTATCTCTTTACTATGTTTTAATTACTCTATTTTCTGTATCTCTTTTCTCTTCTCTGATTACTCTTTTCATCTGTATCTGTATTACACTTTTTCTCTTTATCTCTTTACTTTACTCTGGTTACTCTTTTTTCTGTGTTTCTCTACTCTGCTCTGATTTCTCTGCTTAACGTATGTATTTAAAGTTTATGTAAATTTCGGTATGAATAAGTCGCCTGTCCCAGGTATAGGTTCATTAAGTCTATACTGAAACAGTTTAACTTTTCATATTATACCTAACCCTAGTCGCAACTCAAGGACTAACTATGTTGCCTTAGTTCGTTCACTAATTTCTGTCTGTTTTTCTGTTTTTAAAACCTTACAGACTTTTCTTTAGTTTTTATCTTTTCTTCAACTTTTTATCTTTCTTTTATCTTTGCCTCACTAATATGTTCTCACCACTCTCTAAGTGTTTTATGAAGGTAATTATGAGATTCTGCGCTTAAAGTTGTCTTTCTAAAGCTTTTACAGAAAACTACCTTTTTTTCATTATTTTATTATTTTTATTAAAATATTATTTTTAATTAAATATTATTATTTAATATTTTATTATTTATTATTATTTTATTATTAAATTTTCGAAAATTAACTTTACTTTAACCTTTAACCTTTAAAATTCACTTTTTACCACCCGTAACTTTTAATATTTCTACTTTTACCACCCTAACTTTTGGAAATTACAAAATAACCCCCAAACACCAAAATATTTACTTCCTTGCCCTTTTATGGATCAAAAAGGTGTTCTTCATTGTTCTTCACCACACTCAAAGTGTTCTTCGTGTTCTTCGTAAATTCTTCAAATTCTTTCTTTGTTTTTACCCGTTTTTCAGTCTTTTCAGCAACCGATTTTTACCAAAATTCAAAATAAATTTCCAGCCACTAAAACCCCATCTTTTCTACATGATTTTAACACAAATTGAACCTCAATTTAAGCTCTAGGGTTTTGTTTTTCCAGCTGCCCAAGAACACACATTCATAGCTTGAATTTCATCAAATTTCATCAAATTTTCACCAAAATTTCAACAAGAATTACTCATACAAACAATCAATTTCAAGCACAGCCAAACCATATCATAATCACACAACTCAAACACAATCAATCAAGATTAAATTCGTCAATCCCTACCTGGTTTTGCTGCTCCTAATTCGGTTAAACTTTCAGGTGGTCCATAAGCACTTTTTCCTCCTAAATCACATCAAGAACAACTTTAAATCCAAAAACTCTCAACTGACCAAATCTCACTCAGTATGTTAGGAAGAGATATCTCACCTTAGACTTGCTGGAAATTCATGTTTCTTGGCCCTCAAGCCAAGTTAAGCATGATTCCTAAGGAAGAACATCAAGAAAACACATGTTTTGCATGGTTTTCCTTGAAAACCGAATTGAAATGGGAGGGAGACAGCCATCTCACCTTATTTCCATCCTTGATAAGTTACATGGTTATGTAGAGGAACAAGAGAGGATCATTTTGGTGAAATCGGAGTTTTGATTTGAGTTTTAGTTCAGAAGAAATCAAGCTTTGAAGATTAAGTGTTCATGAAAGTTTCTCTCTTTTCTCTCTTGTTATTTTCGGCCAAAATGATGAAATGAGACAGCCTTGGAGGTCTTGGGGGTGTAAGGTGAGTTGTGATTGGTTGGCTTGGAGGTGGATTAAAATAATATTAAAATATCTCTGGTGTACAACTACTAAAACTAGGTGTATCGGAACACTCGTAAAAACATCTCTAAAAATTATTTTCTGAGCTACTAGCATAAATAATACTAGTAACATATTTATTATGAGAATAGAACATGTATAATGAGGCCTTAGCATTGCTAAATTCATCAGAGAGTGTTGGTGCTAATATAATGATAATGTTATACTAATAACCTTATAATATCATTCAAGCATTTTTTAATACTAATATAATGATAATATTATACTATTATCTCTCTCCTCTCATGAATCGAGTCTGGTTCGTCAAACAGAGACTATTTACGAAAATTAGAATCAAAACTGCCAACCGATACGGTTCAAAAACTAGGTTCTTCGCGATTGCATTATCGAGCTTGCCTCAAAGGAGGTTCTAGCTTAAGGATGACATAATGATAATGAGGATTGAGATACTTGATGATATAGCAGAGGTCTTCCCTTTACTGATCTTCTGGAGAAATCCGTACTTTCAGAAAAGATCTCATGTACTCGAAAATCAGGGTTGTTACATCGGGGATCGGCTCAGGGGGAAAATCCCACTCTGGTGGTATCACAGGTACGTAGTCACCAGCTAACTCAAGCTCATCAGGAATGATAGGCTCAGGTACCGCCTCATGATAAACCCCGATTTTGTGGTTTATCTTGTGCTTATTTTGGGGGATTTTATCACCTTTACTCACATTTATTCAATGAAATAGCATGGTTTTGTAATTCTCCCTTGATTTGTGCTTGAATGTGAAAACATGCTTTTTAGGCCCTAAAATTGGTGATTTTAATTCACTTTAATTCGATTCGATTCCTTGATATGTTTGTTGAGTAATTTCAGGTTCATAAGGCAAGTATTGGATGGAAGAAGTGAGGAGAAAAGCATGCAAAGTGGGAGAACTCATGAAGAAATGAGGGAACCGTAAAGCTGTCAAGCCCGACCTCTTGGCATTAAATCGACCATAACTTGAGCTACAGAGGTCCAAATGAGGCGGTTCCAGTTGCGTTGGAAAGCTAACATCCGGGGCTTCGAAATGATATAAATTTTGCCATATGTTGCTTCGCATTCAGGGGCGCGCAAGCGCAATTTGCGCGCGCGCGCCGATGCTGTCCGTGGCCCACTTTTATGAAATCGCTCCCAGCGATTTTGCAGCTCATTTTGGGCCCAATCCAACCCATTTCTGATGCTATTGAACCCAAGGATTGAACGGGGAATGAACCAAGTAGTTATAGTTTAGTTTTCATCATGTTGTAGGTTAGAATTCTAGAGAGAGAAGCTCTCCCTTCTCTCTAGAATTTAGGGTAGTTTAGGTTTAATTTTCTTAAATCCAAGTTTTAATTCTTGTTTTGATTTAGTTTTCTCTTTTTATTTCTTGTTGCTACTACTCTAATCTTCTTACTTTGTCTTATTCATTTCCTTTATTTTGTTACTTTTATGTTGATGAACCCTTGTTGGATTTCCATTTACTTTTAATGAGATTTGATGTTTGATGTTCTTTTGATGTTGATTTGAGTTGTTGATTTACTTTTCTTGCAATTGGTAGTTGGTAGATTTTATTATTCTTGCACATTTTATTATGCTTTCCATGTAAGCCTTCCAAGTGTTTGACAAAATGCTTGGAAGGATGTTAAAGTAGATTTTGAGCATTCTTGGCTTGGAAAGAGTGATTGGGTAATCTTCAGTCATGAAAACCCAACTTATGTTGGTGATCTAGAGTTGTTAGCTAGTATTGTTTCCATTGACGCTAATCTTTTGCTAATTTAATTAGTAAGTTGGTTAGGACTTATGGAATATTGTTTCCATTGACGCTAATCTTTTGCTAGTTTAATTAGTAAGTTGGTTAGGACTTTTGGATTGAGATTAGCTAGTCTCGTTAGACTTTCTCCCTATTTGTTGGAGTTGGCGTAATGAGATAAATTCTTGTTTATATTTATGACATGATTAATTAGTCTTGTTTGACATTCTCCCGATGTGTGAGTTAACTAAATAAGATGAATTAATCATGCATGACTAGGATAGAAAGCCTATGATCTCAATCCATTGCCATGAATGTCTCTCTTTATTACTTGCTTTCTTTAATTACTTGCTCAATTTACTTTTCTTGTCATTTATATTATTGTCCTCTTATCAAACCAAAAAAAACCCCCTATACCCCTCATAGCCAATAATCATACAATTCATTGCAACTCTTCGTGAGACGACTCGGAGTCCAAAATACTAGGGTTATTTCTTATTTGGGGTTTGTTCTTTGTGACAACCAAAAATTTTTGTATGAAAGGACTATTGATTGGTTTGGAAACTATACTTCACAATGAGAATTCATTAGTGGAATTCTAGACCACACAAAAGTCCAATCATCAAAATGACGCCGTTGCCGGGGAGTTGCAATGGTGTTATGTTATTGGCTATTGTGAATATTGTGAATATGTTTGCTTTTTTTCTTATTTGTTAGTTTTTTTTAGGTTTAGGACTTGTTGCTTATTTTTGTTAGCTTTTGTTTTTATTTGCTATTATGAATTCTCACCACTTTGGCTATGAGTTTGGTTCAATTTATGTTGTAGGAAATGGGAGCTACAATGAGGATGTGCATCAAGGATGGAACAATCAAAGATGGGAGGAGCCTCAAGGGATTGATCAACCTTCTTGGCAACAACAACCTCCGGATTCTTATGGGTATAATTCTCATCCTAATGCATATCAATCTAATGGATATGGTGACCTTTATTATGATTGTCAACAACCACCACCATATGCCTATGAACCACCTCCTCAACATAATTTTGAACCACCTTACTCACAAGCCCCTTTTCACCAACCACCTCCATATGACCCCAACCCATATCTACCATACCAACCACCTTATGATCCATATGAACCATATGAAGAACCACCCCAATTCCACCACCAATACCCTCAAGAACCACCACCTCACTACCCTTACCAAGATGAATCACCTCCCATGTATGATAACTTTCAACCACATAATGAATTTCCCTTTCCACCACAACCCTCCAAGGAAGAACACCCATATCCATCCATCCAAGAGTCAATGGATTATCTCAAGGAAGAAATGGATCGGCTTCAAGCAATAATCCTTCAAAAGGAGCAAGAGGAAGCCCAAAGGATGAATTATGAAGCTATTGAGGCTAACCTTGCCAAAATTAAAGCCAACTTGGACTCATGGGACTCATGCAACAAGCAAAGCATCTCCACGGATGAGTGTGAGAAATCAACCAAAGAAAGGAGCATGAAAGAGATTTTAGAATCTCAACATGAGGACAAGGAGATGGGGTATGTCTTGCAACAAGTGGAAGAGGGAGAGATTGTTAAAGAAGAAGAAGTGGTTGAAGAGTTAGAGGAAATTGAACAAGAGGTGGATTTCAAACTTAAGAGCACTTTCACACCAAGTGACATTGTTGATGATTTTGTGGAAGTTGTTGAACCTTCTTCCAATGAGCTTGAATTTGGTGTTGAGGAGGATAATGCGCAACCTCCTAAGCATATAATGAATGATGAAGAATTGGAAGATCTTGAACCCTTTCTCCCAAACAATGAACCTTCTCTTCCACCATCACCTCCCGATGAAGCCCCCATGCAAGAATTGAGAGATCTTGAATCTCATATCTTAAGGCGACACGAGGAGGATGAAAAGAAGTTTAAAGAGCTAGGAGCCAAGATGGCTATCCTAGTGGAAGCCATTAGCAATATGGCCTTATCCCAACTAAGCCTAAGCAATCAAGGCACTTCCATTGTGGAATGTGGAGAAGCAACCAAGGAGCTTAGCGAGGGAGTGAACTTGAAGCTCCAAGGTGAAGAAGAGGAGTTAAAGCAAGAAAAGCAACAAGAGGAGGAGGTAGAGATTATTGAAGAAGAGGAAGAAGTGGTTGAAGACTTAGGAGATGCGGAACCACCTTGGGAGTCTAGGATTGAAGAAAACCCCTCCAAGATGATTGAATTTGATGCTATGGAGGAATGTGCACAACCTCCAAGGCATATCTCTTATGAATAATTGGATGGGATAGAGCAAGAATTGAGTCCCCTTGGTAATGAAGATCAAGCATCAAGTCTTAGTGGTGAAGAATCCTTTGAGCATGAAGAACCTTCTCCCAAGGAGATGGAAAGCAATGTGGAGGTAAATCTCTCTTGTCCTCCCATTTGTGATTTGAGTAAGGGAAAAGGTTTAGATAAAATTGTTGAACAAAGGATTGAAATTAAGAGATCTTGTGGAGAGGTGGAAGTCCTTAGAAAAAGGAGGATGGGGATTGAATACGCCTTGTCAAGACCGTTAGAATCGCCTTTGCCTAGGTTGCCATCTACACCTTCATTTGAGTGGGTGAAACTCATTTCTATTAGCTTTATTATCCCACTCGAATATGGTTTGCTTGAAACGGATGGCCAACTTAGAATGCTTTGTGGGATGAAGCGTAAAAGAAAGATGTTTTGTGGTTGGCGTTGCAAATCAAGGCTCATTATGGTTGATGCATCAAACATGATATATAAAGGTTGGAGTAGTGCTCACCGAGATGGGTCTAGGAGGATTGTTGGTCACTTTATAGAGAATTCACCTTGCTCACCACCCGGATGGGCCAATAATGAAAGTCAACTTCAAGATGGGTGTGAAAACAAAGTGTGGGATCCTGGATCACACAAGGAAGATCAACTTTGGGAGCCTATGGTTTGTGAAGAACTCCATCAAAGCTTGGAGTTATTATCTTTGACTGATGAAGCACAATGGAGATTCAAGCATTAGTGGATGTTCCAAGATGGTTACAAGCACAAGCCACCTTGATGAGGAGCTCCCCATAAGTCCAACTTAAGGACAATAAACAAAAGTGCTAGGTGGGAGACAACCCACCATGGTAACATCTTTTCGTTTTTCTCTTTTGTACATATTGGTAAAATAGGTTTAATTTCATGTTTTGTTTAATTAGTTGAGTTTAGTTGGTAGTTTAGCATGTTGAATAAGGCTTTTGTGGTATTTAGGTAGCTGTTTGGAGGTTTGGAATGCTTGGTTTGGTGCAAGAACTTGGAAAATTTTGAAAAACAGAGTACCAATCCGCGCGTACGCGCGCCTCAAGCATTTTCGAACATCCACGCGGATGCGCCATGTACGCGTACGCGTGGATGCAAAGATTTCACCTCCAAGCCAAATTCCAGAGAGTTGTGCCTAACTTGCGCCTACTTTGTGCGCGAGACACAAACCAACCATGCGTGCGCGCACCTGGCGCGTACGCGCCCTTTTGGCAATTCACGGATCGACGCGCTAGCGCACCTTGCACGCACGCGCCGATCACCCATTTGCACTCCTGGTAAATTTTTCAGAGAGTTGTACCACTTTTGTGCCTATTCTGTGCCTGCCACCTGCGCGTGCGCGCACTTTGCGCGTCCGCGCCGATAAAAAAAATTTTCTTTCTCTTCTCTTCTAATTTCTTTTATTGCATTTGCTTACTTTCATTTATTGCATTTTAATTTTGTTTTTATAGCTTGTTCTTATTTTATTTTCTAAGTTTCTTATTTTAATAATGGTGTTGAATTTTCTTACTCAATTGTTGAGAATGTCTTGGTTAATCTCGGTGCTTTGTGACTTGTTTGACATTAATTGCAATATTTGCTCTACACACAAGATTAGTGCTTTAGTCCTTCCTAACTCATGATTCCTTGTTTTTATACCTCATCATCATTGAGTTAGGATGGGACCAAATGCTCTCATGCTTATCACTAATATTGTTCGTGTCAATTGTTGATTAGACTTGATGCAACATGCTTTTCATCTCATGTACCTATGCTTTGACTTCACTCTTGCATCAAGTATTAATTGATATGCCCTTTGCCTATATTGTTCTCTCACTTACATGCGTAGCTAACATGTAGTGAGAACCTCACTCTTATTTGGCATTAGCCCCCGCCTATGTTCTAATTGCTTTCATGTCTTTGTTATAGGCTTAATTTTCTTTCTTTTTCTCTCCTTTGAGGTTGGCCACCAAGAAGGAAAGAAAAGGAAAGGCTTCTAAATGGGGCAACAAACAAGTCCATCTGCAAAACCTTTTGAAGGAACTCATCAATTGTAGAAACCCGTCCACCTTGCTCTTCTTTACATGCACCGAGGACGGTGCAAATTTCTAAGTGTGGGGAGGTCGTCCGACCGATCTCCATGGGTAACAATTTCTTTCTTTCAACACCAATTCTTGATTTCTTTTGCTAGTTAGTTGTTGCATTACATGATAAGTTGCATGATAGTTAAAATTTGTACATATTTGAGCATTTTTTTTATGTTAGGACTACTTGGTTAGGGTGATGATTTCTTTTCCAAGAAAAATTGTTTTTTTTAAGGCACCCTACCAATTTGAAAAAAAAAATTTTGTTGAACTTGCTTGAAGAATTTATTTTGGAACATGGTTTTTGAGCTAAGAACACAAGCATGTGAGTTTTGAGCCTAATTGTGTGGTTACATCTTATAACCGCTTATTTCCATTCTTGTGTGCATTATTCTCTTTCTATGATTGTAATCTTTGGTTTGTTTGATTCTCTATGTCCATTGTTCCATGTATACATGCATTTATATGATTGAGGCCATCATTTCATATAGCTCACTTACCCAAATAGCCTACCTTTCATCAACCATTGTTAGCCGATTTGAGCCTATTTAATCCCTTTTGTTCTTAATGTTACCACATCACTACCCCTAAGAGAAAAACAATAAATGTCCTTAATTTGGATCTTTGATTAGCTTAGGCTAGTGAGAGTGTTTATCATTTGGGTATGGGAAACTTGGGACATTGGTTGAGGTAAAAGTGTAACTTTTATTTTTGTTAAAAATATCGGGAATTGGGTACATATTCATGCACTATATGTAAAACCATATGCATTGATACGTTTGTATATACTAAAATAAAAAAAAATTGATAAAGAAAAAAAAAGAGAAAAATATATAGAAAAAAGAATGCAATAAAGAGGGGACAAAAATGCCCCAAAGTAAAGTTCAATAAAATCAATGCATATGGAATGTGAATTAAAGAGAATGCATGAGTATGTGAAAAAGTGGGAATCATGGGTAGCTAGGTTGTGTATCAGAATTGCATAAGTTGTTATATGTGTTTAGTGAGAGCTTAAGCTAATCAAAGATACAAATTTCAAGCTCACTTGACCATATACATCCCTACCTTGACCCTAGCCCCATTACAACCTATGAATAAGTCCTCATGATGAATGTATGAATGCATTGAATAATTGTTGATTGTTAGATGAAAAACAAATCATGGAAAGCATGAGTAGAAGAGAATTGAATGAATCGACCCTATACACTAGAGCGACTAGAGCGGATACACATCCGGTGAGGGTTCGATGCTCAATTCCTTGTTCCCGGCTTTCATGAGCTTTTCTTCTTGCAAGTCTATTTGAACTTCATTTTTATATTTGAATTGGTAGAGTTTGTGAGTCGTCATATGACCTTGGCCCTACTTGCTTATATATGTTCTTGGAGATTGATTTACTTTTAACCAAGTAGGTAGAGTCATTTTGCATTTAGTTGCATTCATGTAGATAGGTGCATATAGTTTATTTGCATTGAATAAATGTTCATAACCCTTTTCTTGTCCTTCTTTATTCATAGCATGAGGACATGCTTGGTTTAAGTGTGGGGAGATTTGATAAACCCCGATTTTGTGGTTTATCTTGTGCTTATTTGGGGGATTTTATCACCTTTTCTCACATTTATTCAATGAAATAGCATGGTTTTGTAATTCTCCCTTGATTTGTGCTTGAATGTGAAAAAATGCTTTTTAGGCCCTAAAATTGGTGATTTTAATTCACTTTAATTCCATTCGATGCCTTGATATGTTTGTTGAGTAATTTCAGGTTCATAAGGCAAGTATTGGATGGAAGAAGTGAGGAGAAAAGCATGCAAAGTGGGAGAACTCATGAAGAAATGAGGGAACCGTAAAGCTGTCAAGCCCGACCTCCTGGCACTCAATCGACCATAACTTGAGCTACAAAGGTCCAAATGAGGCGGTTCCAGTTGCGTTGGAAAGCTAACATCTGGGGCTTCGAAATGATATAAATTTTCCCATATGTCGTTTCGCGTTCAGGGGCGCGCACGTGCAATTTGCGCGCGCGCACTGATGCTGTCTGTGGCCCACTTTTATGAAATCGCCCCCAGCGATTTTGCAGCTCATTTTGGGCCCAATCCAACCCATTTCTGATGCTATTGAACCCAAGGATTGAAGGGGGAATGAACCAAGTATTTATAGTTTAGTTTTCATCATGTTGTAGCTTAGAATTCTAGAGAGAGAAGCTCTCCCTTCTCTCTAGAATTTAGCATAGTTTAGGTTTAATTTTCTTAAATCCAAGTTTTAATTCTTGTTTTGATTTAGTTTTCTCTTTTTATTTCTTGTTGCTACTACTCTAATCTTCTTAGTTTCTCTTATTAATTTCCTTTATTTTTTTACTTTTATGTTGATGAACCCTTGTTGGATTTCCATTTACTTTTAATGAGATTTGATGTTTGATGTTCTTTTGATGTTGATTTGAGTTGTTGATTTACTTTTCTTGCAATTGGTAGTTGGTAGATTTTATTATTCTTGCATATTTTATTATGCTTTCCATGTAAGCCTTCCAATTGTTTGACAAAATGCTTGGAAGGATGTTAGAGTAGATTTTGAGCATTCTTGGGTTGGAAAGAGTGATTGGGTAATCTTCAGTCATGAAAACCCAACTTATGTTGGTGATCTAGAGTTGTTAGCTAGTATTATTTCTATTGACGCTAATCTTTTGCTAATTTAATTAGTAAGTTGGTTAGGACTTATGGAATATTATTTCCATTGACGCTAATCTTTTGCTAGTTTAATTAGTAAGTTGGTTAGGACTTTTGGATTGAGATTAGCTAGTATCGTTAGACTTTTTCCCTATTTGTTGGAGTTGACGTAATGAGATAAATTCTTGTTTATATTTATGACATGATTAATTAGTCTTGTTTGACATTCTCCCGATGTGTGAGTTAACTAAATAAGATGAATTAATCATGCATGACTAGGATAGAAAGCCTATGATCTCAATCCATTGCCATGAATGTCTCTCTTTATTACTTGCTTTCTTTAATTACTTGCTCAATTTACTTTTCTTGTCATTTATATTATTGTCCTCTTATCAAAGCAAAAAACCCCCTATACCCCTCATAGCCAATAATCATACAATTCATTGCAACTCTTCGTGAGATGAACTGGAGTCCAAAATACTCCGGTTATTTCTTATTTGGGGTTTGTTCTTTGTGACAACCAAAAATTTTTGTATGAAAGGACTATTGATTGCTTTGAAAACTATACTTCACAACGAGAATTCATTAGTGGAATTCTAGACCACACAAAAGTCCGATCATCACCTCATTCAAAGGTTGAGCTGGTATAGGGTGCTCAGAATCATCAAGAAAAGGAAGTCCAGGTGCATCAGGATGTAACCAGGATAAGGGAAAGTCGTAAGGAGCATCAGGGTCAAAATGCGGGCTAGACAGAGGATGTTGAAAAGCTCGATTAGGTAACGCATATCGTCTAATACGAGGCTCCAATCCCATGATGAAGTAACTGTGATGTACCGGATCCTCGTAGACGTAAGGGTACTCGAACTCATAGAAGATCACGCCTGTCTCCATCTGAGGGGGAGGAAGGGAGAGAAGGGGTAAGAGCTGGGGTGTTCTTAGTAGGGTCGGGGTTGTTAATTACGTTCATTTATTCATTTTCAATTAGCAGATGGATAATAGAATACAGTAATGTAGTAAACAGAGGTTAAAAATAGATAGAAAAACAAAGAACAGAACACAAGCAGAAGAAGACAAGAAGATAAAGCATAGACATAGCACCCGAACAAACAAACACAAAGAAATAGATCACACACAAAAAAAGAATGCAACAGAGAGTGATGCGCAGACAAGAATGATGCATGTCTAGCCCTAGTACAGGCCATGAGCTCACGTGTCGGTTGGCTGCCCGCAATCCCGACATTTATTCGGTCACGAGTAATCCCGATTTCCCGAATACGATTTTCCGTTCCTAAATAAATACGCATATAATAATAGCCGCTCATTTGAGATAGCCTCTGCTTAATGCAGGAAAATATATATATACTCTGCTCTGCTCTGGGGAAGCAGAAAATAGCTCTAGGTGACTTAGTTTCCCTACAGAAGCTTTGGGTTGCATTAAGCAACTAATATATATTAAATATAACTTTGGGCTGCATCAAGCAACTAATATATATATATATATATATATATATATATATATATATATATATATATATATATATATATATATATATAGCTCTGGGTTGCATCAAGCAACTAATATATATATATAAATATAGATCTGGGTGATGGGAAAATTTGGAAAAACGGATTTCCAAACACCCAAAACTCACCGGCAAGTGTACCGGGTCGTATCAAGTAGTAAAACTCACTTAGAGTGAGGTCGATCCCACAGGGATTGATGGATCAAGCAACTTTAGTGGGTGATTAGTTTAATCAAGCTAACATTGAGTGAATTGTGTGAAATATAGCCAACAGAAAGTAAATTGCAAGGAATTTAAAAGATGCAGAAAGTAAAATTGCAAGTAAATTAAAGAACAAGAAAGTAAAATAGCTGAAATTTGAATTGTAAGAAATGTAAATTGCATTAAATGTAAAGGGGGTTGGGTGCTGGAAATTTAAGAAAGCAATATAGCAAGCAATTGAGGATATCTTGAGAACAAGTAACAGGAAATTTAAAGTGCAGGAAGAATAAATTGGGAACAATGTAAGCAGAGAAGCAAAATTGTAGTGAATAAGAATTTAGAGCAATTGCAGGAAATGTAAATTGGAAGCAATGCAATAGAAAGTAAAAATGCTTGAAAGATTAAAAATAGAAAATGACTGATGCTAAATTGCAGCAATTAAAAGGATGTTGAAGATCTCAGGGGTGGAGGAGACTAGAAAACAAGTCTAGATCTCAAGTCCTTCCTTGATCCAACAAGAGAAAGGTTGCAGAGAATTGAAAGAAAGATTGCAGAAGAAGTAAAGAGAAGTTACAGATAGAGAATGAAAACAGAATTCCTTCCACTCTCAATCCAAGATTTAAAATAGAAATGAAAATTAAAGAGAGAGTTTTTTAATCCTACTACTTCCTAGTGGAGCTCTCCCCTTTTGAAAATGAGAGTGATGCCTTTATATAGGCTTTTTACAAAATAAAATGAAATTAAAATGAAAAACAAATTAAATGAAAATCTTAATTCTAGCTTGTTCTTGTGCCTTTGAGTGATGATGTGGGATTTGCTTGCTTTGGATTTGAAGAGAGATGGGTTTGTTGGCCTTGATTCAATTTGGTGAAGAATTGAATTTAATTGGAATTTTGGTTGAATTTTGGCCCAATATTGCACCTCCCAGGGACGGCTCAGTTGGAAAACCAAACTGAGCACCCCAATGTTGCTGTCCGTGTCAACTTGTGCGTCCCAGCCTCCTTGGTGTGCTTCCTAGTGTGCCAAAGTATGGAGAGTGGGGGGAAGATAGCGCTTAGTTGGGAGAATGAACTGAGCTCCCCTTCTTTCCTTATGTAGCGCTCCACCTTTGAGTGTGAGGTCATGTGTTCGAACCTTGGTGGAAGCCTTCTCCAAATGTTGCACTTTGATTTTCCTTGAGGAGAGCCCGAAAAAGCTAAGTTGGAAAAGTGAACTGAGCACTATTTTGCTCTTGCCTTGCTTTCCTTGTGTCTCCCCCTTCGAGCCTTGGTGAAGCCACTTTGGTTTATTTTTGCTTGTTTTTGGTCCTTAAAGATGCCTTTTACTTGTGCCTCAATTTCATACCAAATATGGACTATTATACATCGTTGGAAAGCTCTAAATGTCAGCTTTCCAACGCAACTAGAAGCACATCAATTGGACATCTGTAGCTCAAGTTATGGCCCTTTGAAGAAGGCATGGTCATGCTGTAAATGCCCAACTTTTAGTGAACTGAGCTTTGAGTGCTGGTTGTAATTGCCTCCAAGCTAAGTTTCTTGTACGGCAAAGCTAAGTTCACTTAGTGAACTGAGCTTTGAGTGCTGGTTGTGATGTTTCCTTGATTTGGTCATGGGCCACGCTTTTAAAAGCGTGGCCTAAGGCTCCAAAGTGTGCTCCAACTTCAAAGTGTGCCCCAAAGTTCTTTTTTTCTCCTTTTTAGCTTATTTTGTGCTTCTTTTTCTTCTTATTTCCTACCAAATTTATAAAATTAAAAGATCAAGGAAATATACCATTTAAGCATAAAAGAATGCAATATTTAAGCACTAATTATCAATTTCTTATATGAAAAAGCATAGAAAAACATGACATGTTGACATGTCATCACTGGGTTGCATCAAGCAACTAATATATATAAATATCTCTTTACTATGTTTTAATTACTCTGTTCTCTGTATCTCTTTTCTCTTCTCTGATTACTCTTTTCATCTGTATCTATATTACTCTTTTTCTCTTTATCTCTTTACTTTACTCTGGTTACTCTATTTTCTGTGTTTCTCTACTCTGCTCTGATTTCTCGGTTTAACGTATGTATTTAAAGCTTATGTAAATTTCGGTATGAACAGTTAGCCTATCCCAAGTATAGGTTCATTAAGTCTATACTAAAACAGTTTAACTTTTCATATAATACCTAACCCTATTCGCAATTCCAGGACTAACTATGTTGCCCTAATTCGTTCACTAGTCTCTGTCTGTTTTTCTGTCATTAAAACTTTACAGACTTTTTCTTCGATTTTTATCGTTTCTTTAACTTTTTATCTTTTAATTATCTTTGCCTCACTAATATGTTTTTACCACTCCCTAAGTGTTTTATGAAGGTAATTATGAGATTCTACGCTGTCTTTCTAAAGCTTTTACAGAAAACTGCCTTTTTCGCATTATTTTATTATTTTTATTAAAATATTATTTTTAATTAAATATTATTATTTAATATTTTATTATTTTTTATTATTTTATTATTAAATTTTTGAAAATTAACTTACTTTTACTTTTAACCTTTAAAATTCACTTTTTACCAAGAATCAATCATATATGCAACCAATTTTTAGCACAACCAATTTATACAACATTCACACAACTCAAACACAAATAATCAAGATTAATTTCATGACACCCTACCTGGTTTTGCTGCTCCTAATTCAATCAAACTTTCAGGTGGTCCTTAAGCACTTTTTCCTCCTAAATCACATCAAGAAAACACATATTTAAGCATGTTTCCTTGAAACCGAATCAAAAGAGAGATGGTGCAGCCAACTCACCTTGATCCCAGCCTTGATAAGTCATATGATCATGTAGAGAAAGAAGAGAGGATCATTTTGGTCGGATTGGAATTTTGATGTGAGTTTTAGTTCAGCAGAAATCAAGCTTTGAAGATTTGGAACTAAGAACTTTTCTCTCTTTTTCTCTCTACCTATTTTCGGCCACAAAGTGAAAATGAGCCAGCCTTGGGGGTTTTGGTGGTGTACGGTGAGTTGTGATTGGTTGGCTTGGAGGTGGATTAAAATAATATTAAAATATCTCAGGTGTATAACTACTAAAACTAGATGTATCGGAACACTTGTAAAAACATCTCTAAAAATTATTTTCTGAGCTACTAGCATAAATGACACTAGTAACATATTTATTATGAGAATAAAATATGAATAATGAGGCCTTAGCATTGCTAAAGTCATCAGAGAGTGCTGGTGCTAAGCTGCACCAGTAAATTGTGAACCCGGTTAAACCGGTTTTCTGTTTTTAACTAAAACTGATCAGGTAACCTTATAATATCATTCAAGAAGCTTCTAATAATAATATAATGATAATATCATCCCATTATCTCTCTTCTCTCATAAATCGGGTCCGGTTTTTCAAACTAAGACTATTTACGAAAAACCGAATCAAAACTCCTAACCGATACGGTTCAAAAACTAGGTTCTTCGCGACCGCGTTATCGAGCTTGTCTCGGAAAAGGTTCTAACTTAAAGATGACATAATGACAATGAGGATTGAGATACTCGATGATATATCAAAGATTTTCCCCTTACTGATCTTCCGGAGAAATTCGTACTTTCAGAAAAGATCTCGCGTACTCGAAAATCGGGGTTGTTACACCCAGCACTCACGAGTTTGAAGCTCGTCACAGTCATCCCTTCCTAGATCCTACTCGGAATACCAAAGACAAGGTTTAGACTTTCCGGATCTCAAGAATGACCATCCATGGGTTCGAACTTATACCACGAAGATTCTAATATCTCGGACTCGGTCCTCTGTATTAGATATCCAAGAGATATTCATTCTAGCTTGTTTGCATGTAGAACGGAAGTGTTTGTCAGGCACGCGTTCATAAGTGAGAATGATGATGACCGTCACATAATCATCACATTCATCATGTTCTTGGGTGCGAATGGATATCTTAGAATAGGAATAAGCTTGAATTGAATAGAAAAATAGTAGTACTTTGTATTAATTCATGAGGAACAACAGAGCTCCACACCTTAATCTATGGTGTGTAGAAACTCTACCGTTTGAAAATACATAAGTGATAATGGTCCAGGCATGGCCGAATGGCCAGCCTCCATGAAAGTCTAAGATAGCATAAAACTGATCAAAGATCCTATCCGAAGATAGTAAAAAGTCCTATTTATACTACTAGTTACTAGGGTTTACAGAAATGAGTAAATGATGCAGAAATCCACTTTCGGGGCCCACTTGGTATGTGCTTGGGCTGATCATTGAGCTTTACACGTGTAGAGGTCTTTCTTGGAGTTGAACGCCAGTTTGTAACTTGTTTCTGGCGTTTAACTCCACTTTGCGACCTGTTTTTGGCGTTTGATTCCAGAATGCAGCATGGAACTGGCGTTCAACACCAGTTTACGTCCTCTATCCTTAATCAAAGTATGGACTATTATATATTTCTGAAAAGCCCTGAATGTCTACTTTCCAACGCAATTAAGAGCGTGCCATTTGGAGTTCTGTAGCTTCAGAAAATCTACTTTGAGTGCAGGGAGGTCAGAATCCAACAGCATTTGCAGTCCTTCTTCAACCTCTTAATCTGATTTTTGCTCAAGTCTCTCAATTTCAGCCAGAAATTACCTGAAATCATAGAAAAACACACAAACTCATAGTAAAGTCCAGAAATGTAAATTTTAATAAAAAACTAATAAAAATATACTAAAAACTAACTAAATTATACTGAAAACTATGTAAAAACAATGCCAAAAAGCGTATTAATTATCCGCTCATCACAACACCAAACTTAAATTGTTGCTTGTCCCCAAGCAACTAAAAATCAAATAGGATAAAAAGAAGAGAATATACTATAAATTCCAAAATATCAATGAAACTTAGCTCCAATCAGATGAGCGGGACTTGTAGCTTTTTGCCTCTTGAATAGTTTGGCATCTCGCTTTATCCATTGAGGTGCAGAATGATTGGCATCTATAGGAACTCAGAGTTCAGATAGTGTTACTGATTCTCCTAGTTCAGTATGTTGATTCTTAAACACAGCTACTTTATGAGTCTTGGCCGTGGCCCTAAGCACTTTGTTTCCAAGTATTACCACCGGATACATAAATGCCACAAACACATAACTGGGTGAACCTTCTCAGATTGTGACTCAGCTTTGCTAGAGTTCCCAATTAGAGGTTTCCAGGGTTCTTAAGCACACTCTTCTTTTGCTTTGGACCTTGACTTTAACCGCTCAGTCTCAAGTTTTCACTCGACACCTTCACGCCACAAGCACATGGTTAGGGACAGCTTGGTTTAGCCGCTTAGGCCAGGATTTTATTCCTTTAGGCCCTCCTATCCACTGATGCTCAAAGCCTTGGATCCTTTTTATTTATCCTTGCCTTTTGGTTTTAAGGGCTATTGGCTTTTTGCTCTTGCCTTTTGGTTTAAAGAGCTTTTGGCTTTTTCTGCTTGCTTTTTCTTTTTCTTTCTCTTTTTTTTTCGCTATTATTTTTTTTTTCTGCAAGCTTTTGTATTCACTGCTTTTTCTTGCTTCAAGAATCATTTTTATGATTTTTTATATTATCAAATAACATGTCTCCTTGTCATCATTCTTTCAAGAGCCAACATATTTAACATTCATAAACAACAACTTCAAAAGACATATGCACTGTTCAATCATACATTCAGAAAACAAAAAGTATTGCCACCACATCAAAATAATTAAACTAGTTTCAAGGATGAATTCGAAACCATGTACTTCTTGTTCTTTTGTTTTTAAAACATTTTTCATTCAAGAGAGGTGATGGATTCATATTTATAACTTTAAGGGATAGACACTTAGACACTAATGATCATGTAATAAGACACAAATATAAATAAACATAAAGCTCAGAAATCAAAAAACAGGAAATAAATAGACAAGGAGATTAAGGAATGAGTCCACTTTAGTGAGGGTGGCGTCTTCCTCTCCTTGAAGAACCAATAGTGCTCTTGAGCTCCTCTATGTCTCTTCCTTGTCTTTCTTGCTCCTCCCTTATAGCTCTTTGATCTTCTCTAATTTCATGGAGGATGATGGAGTGCTCTTGATGCTCCACCTTTAGTTGTCCCATGTTGAAACTTAATTCTCCTAGGGAAGTGTTGATTTGTTCCCAATAATTCTGTGGAGGAAAGTGCATCCCCTGAGGCATCTCAGGGATTTCATGGTGAGGAATCTCCTCATGCTCATGTTGAGGTCCATGATCTCTTATTTGCTCCATCCTTTTCTTAGTGATGGGTTTATCCTTTTCAATGAGGATATCTCCCTCTATGTCAATTCCAGCTGAATTGCAGAGGTGGCATATGAGGTGAGGAAAGGCTAACCTTGCCCAAGTGGAGGACTTGTCAGCCACCTTGTAAAGTTCTTGAGGTATAATCTCATGAACTTCCACCTCCTCTCCAATCATGATACTATGGATCATGATAGCCCGGTCTATAGTAACTTCAGACCGGTTACTAGTAGGAATGATTGAGCGTTGAATGAACTCTAGCCATCCCCTAGCCACTGGTTTGAGGTCATGCCTTCTTAGCTGAACCGGCTAGCCTCTTGAGTCAATTTCTCATTGAGCTCCTTCCTCACATATGTCTAAGAGGACTTGGTCCAACTTTTGATCAAAGTTGACCCTTCTTGTGTAGGGGCGTGCGTTTTCTTCCATCATTAGCAAGTTGAACGCCAGCCTTACATTTTTCGGACTGAAATCTAAGTATTTTCCCCGAACCATAGTAAGCCAATGCTTTGGATTTGGGTTCACACTTTGATCATGGTTCCTTGTGATCCATGCGTTTGCATAAAACTCTTGAACTATTAGGATCCCGACTTGTTGAATGGGGTTGGAGAGAACTTCCCAACCTCTTCTTTGGATTTCAAGTCGGATCTCTGGATACTCATTCTTCTTGAGCTTGAAAGGAACCTCAGGGATCACTATCATATTGGCCACAACTTCATATAAGTGGTCTTGATGGACCTTTGAGATGAATCTTTCCATCTCCCATGACTCAGAGGTGGAAGCAATTGCCTTCCCTTTCCTCTTTCTAGAGCTTTCTCTGGCCTTAGGTGCCATAAATGGTTATGGAAAAACAAAAAGCTATGCTTTTACCACACCAAACTTAAAATGTTTGCTCGTCCCCGGGCAAAAGAAGAAATAAAGAAGTAAAAGAAGAAGAGAAATGGGGGAGAGGGAGAGAGAGTAGGTTTCGGCCAAGTGGAAAGAGAGAGGGTTGTGTTGTGTGAAATAGAAGAAGGAATGATGGGTTTAGGGTTCGGCCATTTAGGGTTGGGTTTGGGAGGGAAAATATTTTGAATTTGAAGGTAGGTGGGGTTTATGGGGAAGAGAAGATGGATGTGAGTGGTGAGGGGGTGATGGGAAAGAGTGATTGAAGTGATTGGTGAAGGGTATTTGGGGAAGAGAGTTATGAAAAGTTGTGAAGAGGAGAGAATAGGGTTAAGTGGGGATCTTGTGGGGTCCACAGATCCTGAGGTGTCAAGGATTTTTTATCGCTGTACCTTTTAGACGTGTAAAATGCCTATACATGCAATGCTGGTGTTTAACGCCAGACTACTGCCTATTTCTGGCGTTAAACGCCACTTCTATGCTTTGTTCTGGCATTTAACGCCAGGTAGATGCTTGTTCTTGGCGTTAAACACCAGACAGATGCTTGTTTCTGGCGTTTAAATACCAGACTGTTCTCCTCCAGGGTGTGCTATTTTTTCATTCCATTTTTCACTCTGTTTTTTATTTTTTAGTAGTTTTTGTGACTTCACATGATCATCAACCTAAAGAAAACATAAAATAACAATGGAAAATAAATAAATATAATTAGATAACATTGGGTTGCCTCCCAACAAGCGCTTCTTTAATGTCAATAGCTTGACAGTGAGCTCTCATGGAGCCTCACATATGTTCAGAGCAAGGTTGGAACCTCCCAACACCAAACTTAGTGTTTGAATGTGGGGGTTCAACACCAAACTTAGAGTTTGGTTGTGGCCTCCCAACACCAAACTTAGAGTTTGACTTGGGGGCTTTGGTTGACTCTGCAGTGAGAGAAGCTTTTCATGCTTCCTCTCCATGGTTACAGAAGGAGATCCTTGAGTTTTAAACACAAGGTTTTCCTCATTCAGTTGAAGGATCAATTCTCCTCTGTCCACATCAATCACAGCTCTTGCTGTGGCTAGGAAGGGTCTTCCAAGGATGATGGATTCATCCTCATCCTTTTCAGTGTCTAGGATTATGAAATTAGCAGGGATGTAAAGGCCTTTAACCTTTACTAGCACGTCCTCTACTTGTCCATAAGCCTGTTTTCTTGAGTTGTCTGCCATCTCTAATGAGATTCTGGTAGGTTGCACCTCGAAGATTCCCAGTTTCTCCATTACGGAGAGTGGCATGAGGTTTATCCCTGATCCAAGGTCACATAGAGCCTTCTCAAAGGTCATAGTGCCTATGATACAAGGTATTAAGAACTTTCCAGCATTCTGTTTCTTCTGAGGCAATCTCAGTTGATCCAGATCACTTAATTCATTGATGAGCAAGGGAGGTTCATCTTCCCAAGTCTCATTACCAAATAATTTGGCATTCAGCTTCATGATTGCACCAAGGTACTTGGCAACTTGCTCTTCAGTGACATCTTCATTCTCTTTAGAAGAAGAATACTCATCAGAGCTCATGAATGGCATAAGGAGGTTCAATGGAATCTCTATGGTCTCTAGATGAGCCTCAGATTCCTTTGGTTCCTCAGAGGGAAACTCCTTGTTGATCACTGGACATCCCAGGAGGTCTTCCTCACTGGGATTCACGTTCTCTCCCTCCCTTGTAGGTTTGGCCATGATGGTTAAATCAATGGCCTTGCACTCTCTTTTTGGATTCTCTTCTGTATTGCTTGGGAGAGTACTGGGAGGGGTTTCAGTGACCCTTTTACTTAGCTGGCCCACTTGTGCCTCCAAATTTCTAATGGAGGACCTCGTTTCATTCATGAAACTTAGGGTGGCCTTAGATAGATCAGAGACTATGTTTGCTAAGCTAGATGGATCCTGCTTAGAGTTCTCTGTCTTTTACTGAGTGGATGATGGAAAAGGCTTGCTATTGCTAAACCTGTTTCTTCCACCATTGTTAAAGCCTAGTTGAGGCTTTTATTGATCCTTCCATGAGAAATTTGGATGATTTCTCCATGAGGGATTATAGGTGTTTTCATAGGGTTCACCCATGTAATTCACCTCTGCTATTGCAGGGTTCTTAGGATCATAAGCTTCTTCTTCAGAAGATGCCTCTTTAGTACTGTTGGATGATTCCTTCAATCCATTCAGACTCTGAGAGATCATATTGACTTCCTGAGTTAATATTTTATTCTGAGCCAATATGGCATTCAGAGTATCAATTTTAAGAACTCCCTTCCTCACGGGCGTCCCATTATTCACAGGATTCCTTTCAGAAGTGTACATGAACTGGTTATTTGCAACCATGTCAATGAGTTCTTGAGCTTCTGCAGGCGTTTTCTTTAGGTGAATGGATCCATCTACAGAATGGTCCAGTGACATCTTTGATAACTTAGACAGACCATCACAGAATATATCCAGGATGGTCCATTCTAAAAGCATGTCAGAAGGACACCTTTTGGTCAGTTCCTTGTATCTCTCCCAAGCTTCATAGAGGGATTCACCTTCCTTTTGTCTGAAGGTTTGAACAGCCACTCTAAGCTTACTAAGCTTTTGAGGAGGAAAGAACTTGGCTAAGAAAGCTGTGACCAGCTTATCCCAAGAGTTCAGGCTATCCTTAGGTTGAGAGTCTAACCATATTCTAGCTCTGTCTCTTACAGCAAATGGGAAAAGCATAAGCCTATAGACCTCGGGATCAACCCCATTGGTCTTAACAGTATCACAGATCTGCAAGAACTCAGTTAAGAACTGAAAAGGATCTTCAGATGGAAGTCCATGAAACTTGCAGTTCTGTTGCATCAAAGAAACTAATTGAGGTTTAAGCTCAAAGTTGTTTGCTCCAATGGCAGGAATTGAGATGCTTCTTCCATGTAAATTGGAATTTGGTGCGGTAAAGTCACCAAGCATCTTCCTTGCATTGTTATTATTTTCGGCCATGTTTTCTTCTTTTTCGAAAATTTCTGTCAGATTTTCTCCAGAGTGTTGTGCTTTGGCTTCCCTTAGCTTCCTCTTCAGAGTCCTTTCAGGTTCAGGATCAGCTTCAACAAGAATGTTCTTATCCTTATTCCTACTCATATGAAAAAGAAGAAAACAGAAAAGAAAATATGGAATCCTCTATGTCACAGTATAGAGATTCCTGTATATGAGTATAAGAGTAGAAGAATAGAATAAGAGAAATTCGAACACCAAGAGGAAGAGAGGGTTCAAATTTTGAGATGAAGAGAATTGTTAGTAAATAAATAAATAATTAGAAGGAGATGAGAGAGAGGGAATTTCGAAAATTAAATAAATTAAAATAAAATTAAAATTAAAATTTAAAATAATTAGTTAATTAAAAAGGAATTTTGAAAAAGAGAAAGGTGATTTTCGAAAATTAGAGAGAGAGAATTAGTTAGATAGTTTTGAAAAAGATATGATTGAAACAAAAAGATAGGATTGATTAAAAAATTTGAAAATCAATTTTAAAAAGGTAAGAAGTTAGAAAGGAAGTTAGAAAAGATTTTGAAATTGATTTTGAAAAAGATGTGATTGAAACTTAATTTGAAAAAGATTTGAAAAAGACATTTAAAAAGATTTGATTTTGAAAATTAAAGTTGATTACTTGACTAACAAGAAACTAAAAATATATGATTCTAGAGTTTAAAGATTGAGCCTTTCTTACTAGGCAAGTAACAAACTTAATATTTTTTTTGAATCAATCACATTAATTGTTAGTAAAGATTTGAAATTATGAAACAAAATAAGAAAAATATTTTTGAAAATCATTTTGGAATTTGCGAAAATTATGAAAGAAAAATGAAAAAGATTTGATTTTTGAAAAAGATTTGAAAAAGATAAGATTTTTAAATTGAAAATTTGATTTCACTCATAAGAAATAACTAAATTTTAAAAATTTTTGACTAAATCAAATCATAATTTCGAAAATTATGAGTGAAATAAGAGGAAGATATTTTTTTGATTTTTTTTATTTTTGAATTTTCAATGAAGAAAGAGAAAAACAACCCAAAGACTCAATGCATGAAAATTTTGGATCAAAACATGTGATGCATGCAAGAACACTATGAATGTCAAGATGAACACCAAGAACACTTTGAATGTCAAGATGAACACCAAGAACTTATTTAAAAAAAAATTTCAAGAAAAGAAAACATGCAAGACACCAAACTTAAAAATTTTTATTCTTTAGTCATTAACAAATTGAAAATGCATATGAAAAACAAGAAAAGACACAAATCAAGAAAATATGAAGATCAAACAAGAAGACTGGCTAAGAACAACCTGAAGATCATGAAGACTGCAATGCATGAAATTTTCGAAAATAATTTTTAGAAAATTATAAAGATGCAATTGACACCAAACTTAAAACTTTACTCTAGACTCAAAGAAGAAACACAAAAATATTTTTAATTTTATGATTTTATATTTTTTTTTATTTTTCGAAAATAAGAATAATAAAAACAAAAAGGTTCAAATTAAAATAAAGTTACCTAATCTGAGCAACAAGATGAACCGTCAGTTGTCCAAACTCGAACAATCCCTGGTAACGGCGCCAAAAACTTGGTGTGCAAAATTGTGATCTCTAATAATGGCGCCAAAAACTTTGTACGCACGATCTTAATCTCAACTTTTTTCACAACTCCGCACAACTAACCAGCAAGTGCACTGGGTCATCCAAGTAATAAACCTTACGTGAGTAAGGGTCATTCCCACGGAGATTGTCGGCTTGAAGCAAGCTATGGTCATCCTTGTAAATCTCAGTTAGGTAGATTCAAATGGTTATGAGGTTTTGATAATTAGAATATAAATAAAACAGAAAATAAAATAGAGATACATATGTAATTCATTGGTGGGAATTTAAGATAAGCGTCTGGAAATGCTTTGTTGCTTCTGAACTTCTGCTTTCCTACTACCTTCTTCCAACCATGCGTTACCTCTTTCCATGGCAAGCTGTATGATCCTCTTGGATGCGCTGTCACCGCACGGCTAATCATATGTCGGTTCCCGCTAGCGTTGGAATAAGACCATTGTCCTTTTGCACACTGTCACTTGTGCCCCACATTCGTAGGTTTGAAGCTCGTCACAGTCATCCCTTCCCAGATCCTACTCAGAATACCACAGACAAGGTTTAGACTTTCCGGATCTCAGGAATGCTGCCAATGGTTCTAGCCTATACCACGAAGACTCTGATCTCACAGAATGGAATTCTCTGTTGTCAGGAGAGGCAACCATGCGTCGTTAACCAGGAGGCCAAGAGATACGCACTCAAGCTATTGCAGATAGAACAGAAGTGGTTGTCAGGCACGCGTTCGTAAGTGAGAATGTTGATGAGTGTCACGGGTCATCACATTCATCAGGTTTAAGTGCGAGTGAATATCTAAGAGAAGAAGTAGGCGTGAATTTAATAAAAAAATAATAGTACCTGTATTAATTCATGAAGAACAGCAGAGCTCCACACCTTAATCTATGGGGTGTAGAAACTCCACCGTAGAAAATACATAAGTGAAAGGTCAAGGCATAGCCGTGAGGCCAGCCTCCAAACATGTACAATATCAAAAAAGGAACATAAGATGGTCAAAAGACGTAAAATAAATCTCTAAAAGTAGTTTTTATACTAAACTAGTAACTTAGGGTTTATAGAATATGAGTAACTAAGTGCAGATAGTGCAGAAATCCACTTTTGGGGCCCACTTGGTGTGTGCTTGGGCTGAGCATTGAAGCTTTTTCGTGCTTAGGCTGTTCCTGGAGTTAAACGCCAGCTTTGGTGCCAGTTTAGGTGTTTTTCGCCAGAAATTGTACGCTGACTTTGAACGCCAGTTTGGGCCATCAAATCTCGGGCAAAGTATGGACTATTATATATTGCTGGAAAGCCCAGGATGTCTAATTTCCATGCAAGTGAGAGAGCTCCAATGGGGCTTCTGTAGCTCCAGAAAATCCTTTTCGAGTGCAACGAGGTTAGAATCCAGCAGCATCTGCAGTCCTTTTTCAGCCTCTGAATCAGATTTTTGCTCAGGTACCTCAATTTCAGCCAGAAAAGACCTGAAATCACAGAAAAATAAACAAACTCATAGTAAAGTCCAGAAATGTAATTTTTGAATAAAAAATAATAAAAATATAAAAAAAGTAATTAAAACATAGTAAAAACTATATAAAAACAATGCCAAAAAGGGTATAAATTATCCGCTCATCAAATACCTAACCTTAGTTCATTCACTAATCTCTGTCTGTTTTTTTGTTATTAAAACTTTACAAACTTTTCTTTGGTTCTTATCTTTTCTTTAGCTTTTTATCTTTCAGTTATCTTTGCCTCACTAACATGTTATTACCACTCCCTAAGTGTTTTATGAAGGTAATTATGAGATTCTGCGCTTAAAGTTGTCTTTCTAAAGCTTTTACAGAAAGCTGTCTTTTCAGTATTAATTTATTATTTTATTAAAATATCATTTTTAATTAAATATTATTATTTAATATTTTATTATTATTTATTATTTTATCGTTAAATTTTCGAAAATTACCCTACTTTAACTTTTAACCTTTAAAATCCACTTTTTACCACCCGTAACTTTAAAATTTCTACTTTAACCACCCTAACTTTTAGAAATTACCAAATAACCCCCCAAACACCAAAAATTTTACTTCCTTGTCCTTTTTAAGATCTAAATCCTGTTCTTCCATGTTCTTCATCACATTCAAAGTGTTCTTAATGTTCTTGGTAAATTCTTCAAATTCTTTCTCTGTTTTTACCCGTTTTTCAGTCTTTTCAGCAACCGATTTTTACTATAATTCATAATAAATTCCCAGCCACCAAAACCCCATCTTTTCTACATGATTTCAACACAAATTGAACCTCATTTTAGGACCTAGGGTTTCATTTTCCAGCTGCTCCAAGAACACAAACTCAATGCTTTAATTTCATCAAATTTCATCAAAATTTCACCAAATTTTCACCAAGAATCAATCATATATGCAACTAATTTTTAGCACAGCCAAACCATACAACATTCACACAACTCAAACACAAATAATCAAGATTAATTTTGCCACACCCTACCTGGTTTTGCTGCTCCAAATTTGGTTATACTTTCAGGTGGTTCTTAAGCACTTTTTCCTCCTAAATCACATCAAGAACAACTTTAAATCCAAAATTCCTCAACTGACCAAATCTCACTCGGCACATTAGGAAGGGATTTATCACCTTAGAGTTTCTGGAAATTAACATTTCTTGGTCCTCAAGTCAAGTTAAGCATGATTCCTAAGGAAGAACATTAAGAAAACACATGTTTAAGCATGTTTCCTTGAAACCAAAGAAAAAGGGAGATGGTGCAGCCAACTCACCTTGATTTCTGCCTTGATAATTCATATGATCATGTAAAGAAAGAAGAGAGGATCATTTTGGTCGGATTGGAATTTTGATTTGAGTTTTAGTTCAGTAGAAATCAAGCTTTGAAGATTTGGAACTAAGAACTTTTCTCTCTTTTTATCTCTTGGAAATTTCGGCCACAAAGTGAAAATGAACCAGCCTTGGGGCTTTTGGGGGTGTTGGTTGAGTTGTGATTTGTTGGCTTGGAGGTGGATTAAAATAATATTAAAATATCTCAGGTGTATAACTACTAAAACTATATGTATCGGAACACTTGTAACACCATCTCTAAAAATTATTTTCTGAACTACTAGCATAAATGACACTAGTAAAATATTTATTATGAGAATAAAATATGTCTAATGAGGCCTTAGCATTGCTAGAGCCATCAGAGGGTGTTGGTGCTAAGCTGCACCAGTAAACTGTGAACCCGGTTAAACCGATTTTCTATTTTTAACTAAAACTTAACAGGTAACCTTATAATATTATTCAGGAAGTGTATAATACTCATATAATGATAATATTATCCTATTATCTCCCTTCTCTCATGAATCAAGTCCAGTTTGTCAAACTGAGACTACTTATGGAAACCAGAATCAAAACTCCCAATCGATACGGTTCAAAAACTAGGTTTTTCGTGATTGCAATGTTGAGCTTGCCCCAAAAGAGGTTATAGCTTAAAGATGACACAATGACAATGAGAATTGAGATACTTGATGATATATCAGAGGTTTTCCCCTTACTGATCTTCCGGAGAAATCTGTACTTTCTGAAAAGGTCTCGCGTACTCGAAAACCGAGGTTGTTACATTCTACCCTCCAAAAATAAAATTCTACCCTTAAAGTTTCATTTACCTGAGAACAGACGTGGGTAATCAACCTTCATCCTATCTTCCAGTTCTCAAGTGTGCTCTTCTTCTTCTGTTGGTCGCCGTGCTACTTTGACTAAGCGAACAATTTTGCCTGTTAGCTACTTATCACTTCTTTCTACGATCTAAACTGGTGATACTTGATATGTCAAATCATTTTGTAACTGTACCGTCTCTGGTTGTAAAATGTGACTCTCATCTGGGATATATTTCTTAAGTTGTGAGACATAAAAAACATCATGAAGGTTTGATAAGTATGGAGGAAGGGCTATTTGATAATCTACTAGACTGACTCTTTTAAGTATTTGGAAAGGTCCTATATATCGAGGGTTAAGCTTTTTAGTTTTAAGGGCTCTACCTATTCCAGTAGTCGGGGTTACTTTTAGAGAGATATGGTCTCTCTCGCCAAACTCTAAGGGTCTACGTCTATTATCGGCATAGCTCTTTTGACGGCTTTGTTCTGTCTGGATCTTCTGACGAATCCCCTTTATCTTTTCAATAGTTTCTTGCACTAAGTCTGGACCCAAAACACTAGCTTTTCTGTCTCATTCTAACACGATGTTTTCTGACATCTTCTTCTATAGAGAGCTTCATATGGTGCCATCCCGATATTTTGTTGGTAACTGTTGTTGTAGACGAACTCAATCAATGGCAAATACTTATCCCAACTGCCTTGGTTATCCATCACACAAGATCTTAGCATGTCTTCTAATGTTTGGATTGTCTGCTCTGATTTTTCGTCTGTCTAAGGATAGTATGATGTACTCATGTGTAATTTTGTCCCCAATGCTTTCTGAAAAGCTCCCCAGAATCTAGAAGTAAACATCAGATCTCGATCTGAAACAATTGACGAAGGTATCCCGTGCAATCATACGATTTCTTGAATATATATCAGTGCCAACCTTTCTAAAGTATAGTTGATAAACCCATATTTCATGAGTTATTTTGTGCTTAGTTTGAATGATTTATTCAATCCTTCACCCACTTATTCATATTAATTGCATGGTTTTACTTTCCCTTCCTTATTATGTGATGTACGTGAAAAAAATATGTTTCCTAAGCTTTAAAATTAATTATTTTAATTACCTTTATTTCCATTCGATGCTGTGATTAGTGTGTTGAATAGTTTCAGATTTTCTAAGACAGAATGACTTAAAGGATGAAAAAGGAAACGTACAAAAATGGAAGGAAAGTGCGAAACGGAGTTTTGAAGAAACTGGCATCCACGCGATCGCATGGACGACCCGATCGCGTGCCAGGAGCGAAGAAGCAGCGACGCGGCCGCATTACTGACGCGGCCGCGCGACTTGAGCATAGCGCATTCGATGCGGATGCGTGACTGACGCGACCGCGCCACAAGGAAAACTCCAGATGACGCGACCGTGTGACCCACGCGGACGCGTGACAGAGGCCACGTATCAGAATTTACAGAATATGCCCCCACCGATTTCTGAAGCCCTTTTGGCCCAGATCCAGGTACAGAACACACAGACTAGAGGCTATAAAGTGGGGGAATGCATCCATTCAAAAGAGAGCTCGAATTTTTATTACTTTCCATGATTTATATTTAGTTTTGAGAGGGAGATTCTCTCCTCTCTTTCTTAGGATTAGGATTAAGGACTTCTCTTAGTTTTCAAAAGATAGTGACTCTCGATCCAGGTTTAATATTTACTTTAATTTATGTTTCTATGCTACTTTTACTTTAATGCTTTTATTCGTATCTACAGATGTTGCCCAATTGGCTTATGAATTATTCCATGTTACAGATTATTATTTGAATTAATGATTATTTGAGGTATTTCAGTTTATTATTGTTCTCTTTAATTTAAGTTATTATTGGTTCCCATCTAAGGACATTTTTATTCCAACAATTTTACTTTATCCCTTTTTGGTCTTGGTTAATAAATCAGTAACTCAACATTATTAAACTCAACAGAATTGATAATCGTTATCTTGCTAATTGAACTGAACTTCAATAATCCCAACTTTTTCTTAGGAAATAAATAGGATTCGAAGGTCAAACTAATTAGTCCCTTGACTTTCCTTTACTTTAGTAAAGGTTAACTAAGTGGAATTAAGATTCAACTTTCACTATTGTTGAGAGGAATAACTAGGTTGGACTTCCAATTTCTCTTACCTTGCCAAAAGTTTGCTTTACAGTATTTATTTTTTTAATTGCCATTTAAATTATTTGTCATATCTACTCTTCACTCTCAACCCCAATTTTACAGCCTCCATAACCAATAATAAGAACATACTTCCCTGCAGTTCCTTGAGAAGACGACCCGAGGTTTAAATATACGGTTATCAATTTTAAAAGGGGTTTGTTACTTGTGACAACTAAAACGTTTACACGAAGGGATTTTTTTTGGTTTAGAGACTATATCTACAACGCGACTGTTTTTATGAACTTCTTTACTGGCAAAAATCTTAACGTCAATAGTCAACTCGAATCTGAAGGAAGTGCGCTGACTTTGTCAACCTGTCCACAATTACCCAGATGGAATCATGTCCTGCTGAGGTCATTGGCAATCTCGTGACAAAATCCATACTGATCTGCTCCAATTTCCATTGTGGTATTTCCAAGGGTTACAGGGTTTCTGGCAGCTTCTGATGTTCCACCAGCACCTTCTGGCAAGTTAAACATTTTGAGACATAATCAGCTATCTCTTTCTTTATGCCTGGCCACCAGAACATTTGTTTCAAATTTTGATACAACTTTGTCACTCCAGGATGCATAGAAAATCTACTTTGATGAGCTTCCACAAGAATCCTTTGTCACAAATCTCCAGAATTAGGTACACAAATTCTGTTCTTGTACCTCGATAGACCGCTACGATCCTGTCTTACAGCTTCTGGTTCCTCTGCTTTCATCCGTCTCAGCATCGTCATTATTTCTGAGTCATGTCCTTGTGCTTGCTGAATACTAATCTTAAAATCTGGTGTTATATGCAACTGCGCCAAATGTATTCCACTTGACGTCTCAGTCATAGCCAACTTAAGGTCCTCAAATTCTGCGAGTAGCTTTTCTTCCTTTATCATCATCCAAGAGATACTCAAATTTTTCCTGCTTAAGTCATCTGCCACAACGTTCGCTTTCCCTAGGAGATAACTTAACTTAAAATCATAGTCCTTCAGGAATTCCATCCACCTTCATTGTCGCATATTAAGATCTTTCTGGCCAAAGATGTACTTTAAACTTTTCTGGTCGGAGAAAACTTCTAGTTGAGCGCCATACAAATAGTGCCTCCAGATCTTCAGAGCAAACACTACTGCAGCCAACACCAAGTCATGCGTCGAATAATTTCATTCATGAGGTCTTAGTTGCCAGGAAGCATAAGCCACCACATTTTTGTCTTGCATCAGCACTGATGAGTGGATATTTTATACGCTTTTTGGGGTTAATTTCATATAGTTTTGAATATACTCTAGTTAGTTTTTAGTTTATTTCCATTAGTTTTTAGGAAAAATTAATATTTCTAGACTTTACTATGAGTTGTGTGTTTTTCTGTAATTTCAGGTATTTTTCTGGTTGAAATTGAAGGAGCTGAGCAAAAATCTGATTCAGGCTGAAAAAGGACTGCTGATGCTGTTGGATTCTGACCTCTCTGCACTCAAAGTGGATTTTCGGGAGCTACAGAACTCGAAATGGCATGCTTCCAATTGCGTTGGAAAGTAGACATTCAGGGCTTTCCAGCAATATATAATAGTCCATACGTTCCATAAGGATAGATGACGTAAACTGGCATTCAACGCCAGTTCTCTGCCCAATTCTGGCATCCAGCGCCAGAAAAGGATCAAAAGCTGGAGTTGAACGCCCAAACTGGCACAAAAACTGGCGTTCAACTCCACAAATGGCCTCTGCACGTGAATTGCTTAAATCTCAGCCCAGCACACACCAAGTGGGCCCCAGAAGTGGATCTCTGCATTATCCATCATACTTCACTCATTTTTTGTAAACCTAGGCTACTAGTTTAGTATTTAAACAACTTTTAGAGACTTATTTTGACATCTCATGACATTTTAAATCTAACCTTTGTATTCTCTGACAGCATGAGTCTCTAAACCCCATTGTTGGGGGTGAGGAGCTCTGCTGTGTCTCGATGAATTAATGCAAGTATTTCTGTTTTCCATTCAAACACGCTTGTTCCTATCTAAGATGTTCATTCGCGCTTAACTGTGATGGAGGTGATGATCTGTGACACTCATCACCTCCCTCAAATCATGAACGTGTGCCTGACAACCACCTCCGTTCTATATATGATTGAATGAGTATCTCTTAGATTCCTTAATCAGAATCTCCGTGGTATAAGCTAGAACTGATGGCGGCATTTATGAGAATCCGGAAAGTCTAAACCTTGTCTGTGGTATTCCGAGTAGGATTCAAGGATTGAATGACTATGACGAGCTTCAAACTCCTGAAGGTTGGGCGTTAGTGACAGACGCAAAAGGATAGTAAATCCTATTCCAACCGGATCGAGAACCAACCGGTGATTAGCCGTGCTGTGACAGAGCGCGTGAGCGTAGTTTTCACTAGAAGGATGGAAGGTAGCCATTGACAACGGTGATCCACCAACACACAGCTTGCCATAGGAGGACGTGCGTGCGTGAACTAGAAGACAGAGGAAAGCAGAGATTCAGAAGATAAAGCATCTCCAAAACTCCAACATATTCTCCATTACTGCATAACAAGTAACCCTTAATTTATGCTTTCTTGGTTATTCGCAATTCAACTGACTAAGATTTACAAGATAACCATAGATTGCTTCAAACCAACAATTTCCGTGGGATTCGACCCTTACTCACGTAAGGTATTACTTGGACGACCCAGTGCACTTGCTGGTTAGTGGTACGAGTTGGGAAAAGTGTGATTCACAATTCGTGCACCAAGTTTTTGGCGCCGTTGCCGGGGATTGTTCATTTTTGAACAACTGATGGTTTATTTTGTTGCTTAGATTAGGAAAATTTTTCTTTTTGGTTTAAAGTCTCTTATTATTGTTCTTGGTTAAAAATACCCTTCTTTAAAACAAGTGTTACATTTTACTGCCCAATTGGCTAGAGCGTTAGTCTAAGCCCGTGGCAGTTTGGTACACTCTTTTTAAAACTTTTTTTTCAAAAATAATATTTTCTCTATTAAATTTTGTGCCAAACTTTAAGTTTGGTGTTTTCCTGTTGATTTCCCTTGATTTTCGAAAAATTTATTTTGGTTTTCAAAAAAATTTTAAGTTTGGTGTTCTTCCTTCATGTTCTTGTGTTCTTGTGAGTCTTCAAAGTGTTCTTGAGTTTTTCTTGTGTCTTGATCTTAAAATTTTTAAGTTTGGTGTTCCTTGGTGTTTTCCCTCCAAAATTTTCAAAAATAAGGAGCATTAGATCTAAAAATTTTAAATCTTGTGCTATCTTATTGTTTTTCTCTTTCTTCTTAAAAATCAAAAATATCTTTTCTCTCTATTTTAAAAACAAATTTTCGAAATATATTTCAAAAATTCAGATTTTTATTTCAAAATTTAAAACCTTTTTCAAAAATCAGCATATCTTTTTCAAAATCTCCTAACCACTTTCTCTCTCCTCACTTATTCGAAAACCTTTTACTCATTTTTATTTATTTTATTTTGATTTATTTTATTTTCGAAATAAATTAATAAATAAATAAATAAAAATATTTTTTCTATTTTACATCATCTCCCCTTTCTCCATCATGGACCTAAGTGGAAATGAACAGTCCAGGAGGACTCTGGGGTCATATTCTAACCCCTCTACTGCTTCATATGGGAGTAGTATCTGCATACCCTCCATTGGAGTCAGTAGCTTTGAGTTGAATCCTCAGCTCATTATCATGGTGCAGCAAAGCTGCCAGTATTCCGGTCTTCCACAGGAAGAACCTACAGAGTTTCTGGCACAATTTTTACAAATTGCTGACACAGTACATGATAAGAAAATAGATCAGAATGTCTACAGACTATTACTGTTTTCATTTGCTGTAAAAGATCAAGCTAAGAGGTGGTTAAATAAGCAACCTAAAACCAGCATAAGGACATGGAAACAGCTGACAGAAAAATTCCTAAATCAGTATTTTCCTCCAAAAAGGATGACACAGCTAAGGCTGGACATCCAAGGCTTTAAACAAGGAGATAATGAATCTCTTTATGATGCCTGGGAGAGATACAGAGAGATGCTACGAAAATGCCCCTCTGAAATGTTTTCAGAGTGGGTTCAGTTAGACATCTTCTACTATGGGCTTGCAGAAGGAGCTCAGATGTCTCTAGATTACTCAGCTGGTGGATCTATCCACATGAGAAAGACAATTGAAGAGGCTCAAGAGCTCATTGATACAGTTGCCAGGAATCAGCATCTGTACCTAAGCAGCAACCCTTCCATGAATGAAGAGGTTAAAACAGTAAATGCTGAACTCAGTCCTGTAAAACAAGCTGCTGAATTCAATCAGCAATTGGACTTTCTAACAAAGCCGCTAGCCGAATTTAAAGACAGGTTACAAGAGACAAGGATGGCTAATATACATATGGACGAACAGTTTAAGCAAACAAAGCAGCAGCTGTCAAGGCAAATAGCAGAAGAATGCCAAGCAGTTCAACTAAGAAGTGGGAGAACATTAAGTACCCCACCTCAAGGCAGCAAAAAGCTAAGAAATGAGCAAACCACCCAAAATTCACCTGAGGACAGTAAGAGCCCAGGGAAAAATAATCCTGGCGCTAAAACGCCAGAAAATTGGTGGAAGGCTGGCGCTGAACGCCCAGACCATGGCCAAAACTGGCGTTCAACGCCAGAAACAAAGCAGGACTGGCGTTCAACGCCAGAAATGGGCAAGGATCTGGCGTTGAACGCCCAAAATGGCCAGGATTTGGCGTTGAACGCCCAAAATGGGCACAATTCTGGCGTTCAAACGCCAAGAACAGACAAGGAGTTGGCTTCTCACGTCACTCCAGCTTCTAACTCTGGCACTCAATTGCCAGTGAGGGATCAGACACACACAAATGCTGATAACAACCCCTCTAAAAAGGCTTCTTCAACCACTTCTGTAGGCAATAAACCTGCAGCAACTAAGGTTGAAGAATATAAAGCCAAGATACCTTATCCTCAAAAACTCCGGAAAGAGGAGCAGGATAAGAAATTTGCTCACTTTGCAGATTATCTCAGGACTCTTGAAATAAAGATTCCATTTGCAGAAGCACTTGAGCAAATACCTTCTTATGCCAAGTTCATGAAAGAGATCTTGAGTCATAAGAAGGATTGGAGAGAAACAGAAAGAGTTCTCCTCACTGAAGAATGCAGTGCAGTCATTCTGAAGAGCTTTCCTAAAAAGCTTAAAGACCCTGGGAGCTTTCTGATACTATGCATATTAGAAGGTAATTGCACCAGGACAGCTTTATACGATCTTGGGGCAAGCATCAACCTAATACCTGCATCCACTATCAGGAAGCTTGGCTTAACTGAAGAAGTTAAACCAACCCGGATATGTCTCCAACTTGCTGATGGTTCCACTAAATACCCATCAGGCGTGATTGAAGACATGATTGTCAGAGTTGGGCCATTCGCCTTTCCCACTGACTTTGTTGTGCTAGAAATAGAGGAGCACAAGAGTGCTACTCTCATTCTAGGAAGACCCTTCCTAGCAACTGGAAGATCTCTCATTGATGTCCAACATGGGGAAATAACCCTGAGAGTCAATGATGATGAATTCAAGTTGAACGCTGTCAAAGCCATGCATCATCCAGACACATCAAAAGACTGCATGAAAGTTGATCCTATTGATTCTTTGGTAAAAGAGATCAACATGGCTGAGAGTCTTGAATCAGAGTTGGAAAATATCTTTAAGGATGTTCAACCTGACTTGGAGGACTCAGAGGACATGAAAGAGCCTCTGAAATTTCTTCTGGAAGAGGAAAAACCTCCTAAACCCGAGCTCAAGCCATTACCACCATCCTTGAAATATGCATTTCTGGGAGAAGGTGATACTTTTCCAGTGATCATAAGCTCTGCTTTAAATTCACAGGAAGAGGAGGCACTTATTCAAGTGCTAAGGACACACAAGACAGCTCTTGGGTGGTCCATAGGTGACCTTAACGGCATAAGCCCAGCTAGATGCATGCACAAAATCTTATTGGAGGATAATTCCAAACCAGTCGTTCAACCACAGAGGCGGCTAAATCCAGCCATGAAAGAAGTGGTGCAGAAAGAGGTCACCAAATTACTGGAGGCTGGGATTATTTATCCTATTTCTGATAGCCCCTGGGTGAGCCCTGTTCAAGTCGTCCCAAAAAAGGGAGGCATGACAGTGATTCATAATGAAAAAAATGAACTGGTTCCTACAAGAACAGTTACAGGGTGGCGCATGTGTATTGACTATAGAAGGCTCAATACAGCCACCAGAAAGGATCATTTTCCTTTACCATTCATAGACCAGATGCTAGAAAGACTAGCAGGTCATGATTATTACTGCTTTTTGGATGGCTACTCAGGCTATAACCATATTGCAGTAGATCCCCAAGATCAAGAGAAAACAGCATTCACATGTCCATCTGGAGTGTTTGCTTATAGAAGGATGCCATTTGAGCTATGTAATGCGCCTGCAACCTTCCAGAGATGCATGCTCTCTATTTTCTCTGATATGGTGGAAAAATTTCTGGAAGTCTTCATGGATGACTTCTCAGTATACGGAGACTCATTTAGCTCCTGTCTTGATCACCTGAAACTTGTTTTGAAAAGATGCCAAGAGACCAACCTAGTTTTAAACTGGGAAAAGTGTCACTTCATGGTGACTGAAGGAATTGTTCTTGGGCATAAAATTTCAAATAAGGGAATAGAGGTGGATCAAGCAAAAATAGAGGTAATTGAAAAATTACCACCACCTGCCAATGTTAAGGCAATCAGAAGCTTTCTGGGGCATGCAGGATTCTATAGGAGATTTATAAAGGATTTTTCAAAAATCGCAAAACCTCTAAGAAATCTGCTAGCTGCTGACACGCCATTTGTGTTTAACACAGAGTGCCTGCAGGCGTTTGAAACGCTGAAAGCTAAGCTGGTCACAGCACCAGTCATTTCTGCACCAGACTGGACATTACCATTTGAGCTAATGTGTAATGCCAGTGATCATGCCATCGGTGCAGTATTGGGACAGAGGCACGACAAGCTTCTGCACGTCATTTATTATGCCAGTCGCGTTCTAAATGATGCCCAGAAAAATTACACAACCACAGAAAAAGAACTACTTGCAGTGGTTTACGCCATTAACAAGTTCAGATCATACTTAGTAGGATCAAAAGTGATTGTGTATACTGACCATGCTGCTCTTAAATATCTACTCACAAAGCAGGATTCAAAACCCAGGCTCATCAGATGGGTATTGCTTTTGCAAGAGTTTGATATAGAAATAAGTGACAGAAAAGGGAAAGAGAACCAAGTGGCTGATCATGTGTCTCGGATAGAGCCAGTGGAAGGGACGTCCCTCCCCTTTCTTGAGATCTCTGAGACGTTTCCTGATGAGCATTTATTTGCCATTCAGGAAGCACCATGGTTTTCCGATATTGCAAACTATAAAGCTGCAAGGTTCATACCCAAGGAGTACAACAGGATACAAAAGAAGAAATTAATTACTGATGCAAAGTACTACTTGTGGGATGAACCTTATCTCTTTAAGAGATGTGCAGACGGAATTATCCGTAGGTGTGTGCCTAGAGAAGAAGCACAGAGGATCCTGTGGCATTGCCACGGATCTCAATATGGAGGCTATTTCGGAGGTGAGCGAATAGCCACCAAGGTCCTCCAATGTGGCTTCTATTGGCCCACACTCTATAAAGATTCCCGAGAGTTTGTACATAATTGTGACAGTTGCCAAAGAGCTGGTAATCTGCCTCATGGTTACGCCATGCCTCAACAAGGAATCTTGGAAATTGAGTTGTTTGACGTATGGGGAATTGACTTCATGGGACCTTTCCCACCATCATACTCAAACACTTATATTCTGGTGGCAGTTGACTATGTATCAAAATGGGTTGAGGCTATTGCCACACCCACCAATGATACTAAAACAGTGCTGAAGTTCCTCCAGAAGCATATCTTTAGCAGGTTTGGTGTCCCTATAGTACTAATCAGTGATGCGGGCACTCACTTCTGCAATAAACAGCTTTACTCTGCCATGGTTCGGTATGGAATTCGCCACAAGGTGGCCACTCCATATCATCCACAAACCAATGGGCAAGCTGAAGTCTAACAGAGAATTAAAGAGAATCCTGGAACGGACAGTAAATACCCGTAGAAAGGATTGGGCACGGAGCTTGGATGATGCTCTGTGGTCTTACAGGACAGCATTCAAGACCCCCATAGGGACATCTCCATACCAACTCGTGTATGGTAAGGCATGTCACCTGCCCGTGGAACTGGAACATAAGGCCTACTGGGCAACCAGATTCCTAAACTTTGATGCCAAATTAGCAGGAGAAAAACGATTTCTTCAGCTAAATGAGCTAGAGGAATTCAGATTCACAGCCTTCGAAAATGCCAAGTTTTATAAAGAAAAATAAAAAAAAATGGCATGACAGAAAGCTGTCATCTAGAATCTTTGAACCAGGACAGAAGGTCCTGTTGTTTAACTCTAGACTCAGGCTATTCCCCGGGAAACTGAAATCCCGGTGGAAGGGACCATACGTGATTACAAGTGTATCACCATATGGTTATGTGGAGCTTCAAGATATTGATTCTGATAAGAAGTTCATTGTCAATGGACAGAGAATCAAGTATTATCTTGAAGGCAACATTGAGCAAGAATGTTCAAGGCTGAAGCTCAGCAAGGTCCAGCTAAAGACAATAAAGAAGCGCTTGCTGGGAGGCAACCCAGCCATGGGGCAACAATCCTCTAAGCATTTTGCCCTATTTCTATTTTTATTTTTATTTGTTTATATAGAGTTCATTGACAACAAGGTAAATAATCATTTACAGAAGACATCGGCACACAAAACAGAGAAAAAGAGCTCACTGACAAGAAAATGCCAGTAAAAGTATATTTTGGGCCTTCCATGCCCAAAATGGGCATCCACTGGGCGTTGAATGCCAGTAATGGTAGCAATCTGGGCGTTCAATGCCAGAAAGGGGCACCCACTGGGCGTTGAACGCCAGTAATGGCAGCAGCTGGGCGTTGAACGCCCAGGAGAGCAGCATTTGGGCGCTGAACGCCCAAAATAGGCAGTATTTGGGCATTCAAACGCCAGGAAGGCAGGGAGGAGCCAAATTCATTTTTTTCCACACGTATTTCCATTCTAATTTCAAATTTTATGTTTCAATGCATGATTTTTACATGAACATGTTAAGAACCCTGATTTCTAAAATCCTTAATTTCTAAAAATCCCTCTTTCCAAATTCAATCCAACTCTTTTCAAATCTTTTCTGAAAACAAATGTATCTTTTTCACTTTAAAATCTTTTCAACTAATCCATATCTTTTTCAAATCTCCATATTATCTTTTTCAAAATTCAGATTTATCTTTTTCAAAAATCTATCATATCTTTTCAAAATTAAACTATATCTTCTATCTTATCTTTTTCAACTCAATCTTTTTATCTTATCTTTTCCAATTTTTCGATAACCCACCCCCCCATCCCTTTATATTTGGGTTCGGCCTCCCTCCTCCTCCATCAACAATTGCACCTAGCTCTCCTTCTATCCCTCTCCTTTCTTTTCTTTTACTTGAGGACAAGCAAACCTCTAAGTTTGGTGTGTTTATCCGAGATCACTAAGATCATGGCTCCTAAAGGAAAACAACCCACTCCAAGAGGCAAGAAAGAGAGCATTCCAAAACCACTTTGGAATCAAGGGAAGTTTTTATCTAAAGAACATTCAGACCATTACCTTAAAATAATGGGTCTGAGATCAGTGATCCCGGAAGTTAGATTCGATCTGAAAGAAGATGAATATCCGGAGATCCAGGAGAAAATTCGAATCAGGAACTGGGAAGTCTTAGCTAATCCTGAAACGAAAGTAGGAAGGAACATGGTCCAGGAGTTCTATGCTAATATGTGACAGACTGACAAGCAAAAACTATCTGGAACTGCCTTCTATGAATTTCGGACCATGGTCAGAGGAAAGATAGTTCATACCACCCCTGACAAGATCAGAGAGATCTTAAAGCTACCTCAGCTAAAGGATGATCCAGACTCCTTCAACAGGAGGATGATGAGAGCAGACATTGACCTGGATAAGATTCTAGAGGACATATGTATCCCTGGAGCCAGGTGGACCACCAACACAAAGGGTGTCCCAAATCAACTCAAGAGAGAGGATCTCAAACCAGTCGCCAGAGGATGGCTGGACTTCATTGGGCGTTCTCTGTTGCCTACTAACAACCGTTCTGAAGTCATAGTTAAAAGAGCAGTGATGATCCATTGCATCATGATGGGAAAGAAAGTGGAGGTTCATCAGCTGATTTCAGCTGAACTCTACAAAATTGCTAACAAAAATTCTAAAGAGGCCAGGTTGGCTTATCCAAGCGTGATTTCTCTGCTCTGCAAGGACGCTGGAGTAAGGATGGGAATAACTGAGTATATCCCAATTGAGAAGCCAATCACCAAAGCATCAATGGAAAAACAACAAGCACAGGAGGATCCCATCAAGAAGAGAGCACAGGAATTCCTCCCAGAGATCCCTCAATCTGAATACTGGAAGTATCTTGAGACGTCTGTTACCAAGATACAGGAAGCTATGGAGCAAATAATAAAAGAACAGAAGGAACACAGTCAAATGCTGACCTATATGTTTAAAGAACAAGAGGAGCAAGGGCGTGACTTAAGGGAATTAAAGCGCCAAAAGTCTTCTCTTGTAGGACCAAGCACTCCAAGGATCAGAGGAACCCCCGTTCCCCCAGAATAAAGGTTGTTAATTTCCAATTTTTGCCTTAACTCTGTGACAGTGTTCTTATAGAAGTTTACCTTAGGAGTCATATAATAGTAATTAGTATCTATTTTGATTTTATCTGCAATTAAGCTATAGTTTATTTTTCTCATCATCAGCAAACATGAATAAAGTAGTAGATCTTTTGAATAAGAGGCAATAAAATTTCGAGTTTTAATAAGAGAAATTCTAATTTGTTAAATGTGGTGGCAATGCTCTCTGTCTTCTGAATGAATGCTTGAACAGTGCATATGTCTTTTGAATTTGTTGTTTAAGACTGTTAAATATGTTGGCTCTTGAAAGAATGATGAACATGAGACATGTTATTGATAATCTGAAAAATCATAAAAATGATTCTTGAAGCAAGAAAAAGCAGCAAAGAACAAAGCTTGCAGAAAAAGAAAAAAAAAAGAGAGAGAAAAAGCAAGCAGAAAAAGCCAAAAGCTCTTAAAAACAAGAGGCAAGAGCAAAAAGCCAATAACCCTTAAAACCAAAAGGCAAGGGCAAATAAAAAGGATCCCAAGGTTTTGAGCATCAGTGGATAGGAGGGCCTAAAGGACTAAAATCCTGGTCTAAGCGGCTAAACCAAGCTGTCCCTAACCATGTGCTTGTGGCGTGAAGGTGTCAAGTGAAAACTTGAGACTGAACGGTTAAAGTCAAGGTCCAAGGCAAAAAGAAGAGTGTGCTTAAAAACCCTGGACACCTCTAATTGGGGACTTTAGCAAAGCTAAGTCACAATCTGAAAGGTTCACCCAATTATGTGTCTGTGGCATTTATGTATCCGGTGGTAATACTGGAAAACAAAGTGCTTAGGGCCACAGCCAAGACTCATAAAGAATCTGTGTTCAAGAATCATCACACTAAACTAGGAGAATCAATAGCACTATCTGAATTCTAAGTTCCTATAGATACCAATCACTCTGAGCTTCAATGGATAAAGTGAGATGCCAAAACTGTTCAGAAGCAAAAAGCTACTAGTCCCGCTCATCTAATTAGAATCTAAGCTTCACTCAAAAACTCTGAGATATTATTGCTTCTCAACCTATTAGTCTTCTATTTTATTTGTCTAGTTGCTTGAGGACAAGCAACAGTTTAAGTTTGGTGTTGTGATGAGCGGATATTTTATACGCTTTTTGGGGTTAATTTCATATAGTTTTGAGTATATTCTAGTTAGTTTTTTGTTTATTTCCATTATTTTTTAGGAAAAATTCATATTTATGGACTTTTCTATGAGTTGTGTATTTTTCTGTAATTTTAGGTATTTTTCTGGCTGAAATTGAACGAGCTGAGCAAAAATCTGATTCAGGCTGAAAAAGGACTGCTGATGCTGTTGGATTCTGACCTCCCTGCACTCAAAGTGAATTTTCTGGAGCTACAGAACTCGAAATGGCATGCTTCCAATTGCGTTGGAAAGTAGACATCTAGGGCTTTCCAGAAATATATAATAGTCCATACTTTGCACAAGGATAAACGACGTAAACTGGCGTTCAACTCCAGTTCTCTGCCCAATTCTGGCGTCCAGCGCCAGAAAAGGATCAAAAGCTGGAGTTGAACGCCCAAACTGGCACAAAAACTGGTGTTCAACTCCACAAATGGCCTCTGCACGTGAATTGCTTAAATCTCAGCCCAGCAGACACCAAGTGGGCCCCAAAAGTGGATCTCTGCATCATCCATCATAGTTCACTCATTTTTTGTAAACCTAGGCTACTAGTTTAGTATTTAAACAACTTTTAGAGACTTATTTTGACATCTCATGACATTTTAAATCTAAACTTTGTATTCTCTGATGGCATGAGTCTCTAAACCCCATTGTTGGGGGTGAGGAGCTCTGCTGTGTCTCGATGAATTAATGCAAGTATTTCTGTTTTCCATTCAAACACGCTTGTTCCTATCTAAGATGTTCATTCGCGCTTAACTGTGATGGAGGTGATGATCTGTGACACTCATCACCTCTCTCAAATCATGAACGTGTGCCTGACAACCACCTCCGTTGTATATATGATTGAATGAGTATCTCTTAGATTCCTTAATCAGAATCTCCGTGGTATAAGCTAGAACTGATGGCGGCATTCATGAGAATCCGGAAAGTCTAAACCTTGTCTGTGGTATTCTGAGTAGGATTCAAGGATTGAATGACTGTGATGAGCTTCAAACTCCTGAAGGTTGGGCGTTAGTGACAGACGCAAAAGGATAGTAAATCCTATTCCAACCGGATCGAGAACCAACCTTTGTAATTGAATTCAGAGCTATGACTCACTAAACCCCTTTCATTGGGTTAGGGAGCTCTATTGTAATTCAATGAATCAATAATAGTTTTATCTTCTTCTTCAATCTTTTCTCTTGAATTTTGTTAGAAAGCTTCTCGATCTAATTCCATTGGGTAGTTGTCTTGGGAAAGAAACTACCCATAATTGGAATCCTTCGGAACCTTGGGAAAGGAATGGAGGATTCATGCTACAGAAGCTTTCTCACAGTGAATTGGATTGGGGTTTGGATGGATATTGTGACATGTAATCCTACCAAATTGTGGTTCATGAAACTGTGTGGTATAATCAGTGATCGAGCATCATCTCTTCTTATGAACATTTAAACCAAGGGATTGGGAATTTGTTCGTTTTTAGAGAGAATTGGTGAGCCAAGGGATTGGGATCCAATCATATAAGATTGCCAAGCAAAATTCAATGAATGCATTGGTTGAGGAAGGAATAAAAATGTTTTGATTCGGAGATCTCAATATCTCCTAACACCCAATGAATTCCCCATTTCTGATTTCCACTTTCTCTTTACATTCTGCACTCAATTCATGCAATCACCCCCATTCCCTTTTAATTTCAGCAATTTAGCTTCTGCTCTTTAATTCATGCAATTTAAGATTCCGCCATTTCAATTTCTTGTCATTTACGTTTCCCGCCAATTTTACATTCCGCAATTCTCATCTAAGTCTTGATTCCGCTCAACTAGACACACTTCTAATCCAAATTGCTCATTCAACCAATCCTTGTGGGATTCGACCTCACTCTATTGTGAGTTTTTACTTGACGATAACCGGTGCACTTGCCGGAAGGAATTTTGCCGATCGTGCAATTTCCTAAATCGTGGCATAACTAGTTTATGCGCATCAAGTTTATGGCGCCGTTGCCGGGGATTGGTTTTCGATTGACAATTCTCAAATTGGAAGTTAACTAGATTGAGCATTTTTTTTTTGTTTTGATTAATTCAGTACAAGCTACTTGTTGAATTTTAATTTCTGCACTCTGTTACATGCTTTCTTTCTTTATGCCTTTAAATTCAAGCAACTAACTCATTGACTCACTAACTGTTTGAATTAATTCCTCAACTGCTCTAACCATACTCTTCCATTAACCAAGAGTATTTCACTTGTTTGTTGCCTGTGCTGTGTTCTTGTATGACAGGTAGGAGAGGAGAGATATCAACTCCTCCATATACCGAACCAGAGAGGACCCTTCATAGACTTAGAAGGGAAGCAAGAGGGAAGAGAGTACTGGGAGAAGAAGAATCTGAAGGAGAATCTGAGGACAATTTTGAGGAAGCTTTAGATCTCAACATGGATAGAGAAGTTCACAACCATGAGAGAGCTGATGGAAACAATGCCATTCCTGAGAGGAGGGTTCTTAGTTCATACATAAACCCAACCTCTGGGAATTGTGGTAGCAGCATTCAGAAACCACCCATTCAGGCCAACAATTTTGAGCTCAAACCACAGCTAATATCACTTGTGGAGAATCATTGTTCATTTGGTGGGAGTGCTAATGAAGACCCAAACCAACATCTCACAAAATTCCTGAGAATTTGCGACACTGTGAAGTCCAATGGAGTCCAGGAAGATACCTATAAACTGCTTTTGTTCCCATTTTCACTTAGGGACAAGGCAGCTAAGTGGCTGGAATCATTCCCAAGGGGGAGCCTAACAACATGGGACGAGGTGGAAAGCAAGTTTCTGGCACGTTTCTACCCCCCACAAAAGGTCAATAGGCTTCGATCTGAGGTTCAGACTTTTAGACAACAAGATGGTGAAACTCTCTACGAGGAGCCAGAAATCTTGAAGGAAGGTGTGGAAGAAGCTAAGCAGGAAAGTGAAACTGAGCAAGCCAAGGAACTGCAAAAAGGCACGCTGGAAACATACCAACCAAAAGCACCATTTCCTCAGAGGTTAAGAGGAGGTGAAAAAGGGAAAACCTATTCAAGGTTTTTAGAGACATTTAAGTCTCTCTATATCAATATTCCCTTTCTTGAGATTCTCCAGCAGATGCCTACACATATCAAGTATTTAAAGGAATTGCTGAGCAAGAAAAGAGTTTTGAAGGGAGGACAAACTGTAATAATGAACAAAGAATGCAGTGCCCTCATCAAGAAGGACATAATCTCTAAGAAAACAGACCCAGGAAGTTTTCATATCCCTTGCATCATAGGGGAAACAAAAATTGACAGAGGATTCTGTGATCTAGGAGCTAGCATTAATGTGATGCCTCTGACTCTTATGAAGAGGCTACAACTGAATGAGGTGAGATCCACTGATGTAATCATACAACTGGCTGACAAAACTCAGAAGCAAGCTGAAGGGGTAGTTGAGAATGTGCTGGTGAAAGTGGGAGATTATTTCTTCCCCACAGACTTTGTCATTTTGGACATGGAGGAAAACTACCTACACCCCATCATTCTGGGAAGGCCATTTCTAGCCACTACTAGAGCACTCATAGATGTAGAACAAGGAGAGCTAATTTTGAGAATACATGATGAACAGCTCATTTTCAATGTTTTCAAACCTGCATCTGAGCCTGAACCAGAACATGAAAAGCCTAAGGATGATAGTAGCCATCTTTGTTTGGAGGAAAGCAATCCAGCAGCTGAAATTCTGAAACAGTCCTTGGAAGGCAAACAAGAATTGCAAGATTTAAAGCCACAAGAATCAATAGAAGCAGATCAGAAGGATCCTCCTGACATAAGGGTCAACGAAGGAATCATCAAGAGAAAGGGAAGAATTGTAAAGAAATTGCCAAGAGGGTGGAGAAACAAGAAAATTCCCACTGAAGGTTTCTCTCCGGGAGATAAAGTGATATCAAGTCATTATCTGCCAATTCCACCTGGCCTCAAAACCATTCCTTCCCAGCTCCCTCAAGTGTTCACAATCAGGAAAGTTCTTTCTATGGAACATTTAGAAGTCATGAAGGAATCAAATGGGGACGTTTTCATAATGAGAGGAGAAGGCATCAAGCACTACAATCCACCCTAACAAGGGACAACCGTCAAGCTAGTGACGTTAAAGAAGCGCTTCATGGGAGGCAACCCATGTTTTAGTATCCTTACTCCTTATTGTTTTGCTTTGCATCTAATAAAGCATGGTTTCTTATGCATGAACTTGAATCCTCAGGACAACTGTTGAAAGAGTGCACTAAACATTGCATGTAAAATACAATTGGTATCTAAGTTTGGTGTGCCTGAAGGCACCCCAAATTTTATCCAAATTGTATTCAATCTTTCATTCAAAGTGCACAACCAAACATTAAGTTTGGTGTTCCTTTTGAACACAATTAATGAAAAGCAAGAAGTTTCTCTGGATTTAAAAATTCATGACAAGTATACAATTTGCATGTTTTAATACTTTGATTTCAATTACTTTAGGTAGTAAAATTGTTTAGGATCAAAGCGCCAAAGTGACTAGGATTTATTAGAATTATGCACATTCATTAAGGACAACCAACATGGATTTCATGTCATCAGGAGACATTACCAAACACTAAGTTTGGTGTCCAGTAATAAGTGTGCATACATACAAAGGTCACGGCTATAAGCTCAGGAAGTCAATCATTGATTTACAATTCAAAAAGAAGGAAAAACATGTACAAGCACTATTCATTATTCACATGACCGAAAAAAAAATGATAGCAAATTTGTTTGTTTGTGCAGGTACAAAAGGAAGGATAAGAATGGAGGAAAAAGACAAGGGGGGAGGTATGGTGCTTGGTCAAAAAGGAAGTTCACAAGTCTTTGAAACTAACACATGGGAAAAGGAAGTTCTGCATGAAAAGATAGCTACATGTACAACCTAATGCACTCAGAATACTTCCAAGAAAATGAAAAGCAATTCGTCCTTTTCCCTAATTCATATATTTACCATCAAGCCAACCTTCACAAATCACCCTAGCCGTCCATTTTTCACTTACGGGCACTATAAAGAACCACTTGGGGAACGAGTTCCACACCATCAAATCTCCTTCATGCACATTTTCTTTCATCATAGCATAACTATCTCTTGCCTAAAACAACCTCACCACACTTCCAACAACACTTCTTGCTTCACCTTGTCAACTTTAGCTTGTCACTTACCAAAACTAAAGAACCAATGGCAGCCTCATCTAGCCACAAAAGAAGAAAAGACAAGCAGCCAATGGAGGAGAACAGGGAATTCGATGCATGGAGATACAAATCAGTTTTCCATGAGATTCAAGCCGAATGGATGAGACCTAAAATGGTACTAGCTGAGGTTCCCTTTGACCTTGAAAAGGATAAGTTCCCAGGTGTTTGGGAGAAGATCAAAAAGAGGAAGTGGGAGCTCCTGACTAAGTCAATCACTAAAATCAACATCAACTTGGTGAAAGAGTTCTATGCAAATGCAGTGAGGGAAGACTCAACCATGAAACCTACATACAAAAGTTATGTGAGAGGGGTGGAAGTTGACTTCAGTCCCAAGGCAATCATGAAAACTCTTGGCCTGAAAAACATACGTTTCAGCCAAGCAAGTTATGAAGAAAGGATGATAGGAGAACCTGACTATACAACTATTGCTGAAGACCTTTGTGCCATTAGAGCTGAATGGGTGAGAAAAACAAGAGGGGCTCCAAGAGTCTTGAGAAGGGGAGACCTAACACCTGAAGCTAAAGGGTGGTATGCAATAGTTAGGAGATCCATCCTACCCACTGCAAACTCTTCAGAAATAGTCCCTAAAAGAGCCATCTTGCTACATTGCATTATGGTGGGAGGGGAGATTAAAGTTCATAAACTCATTGCTGAACAGATACAAGAGCTTAGTGAGAAAAGTGACCATGAATCCTGGCTCCACTTCCCTAGCACCATCATTAGACTATGCATCGATGCCCAAGTACCACTTGAAGATGAAAGACCTAATTGGCTATATCCTGGATTGGCCATAACTGCGTACAGAATGACTCTTGGCCCAATTGCTCCAAGACATACAAAAAGAAGAAATGAAGAAGGGGAACAAGCAGAAGCAGAGCAAGAAGCGGAACAAGAAGGACAGGAAGGAGAAGACGGAGAAGAAGAGCAAGAAGAGCAAGGAATTCCAGAAAGAAGACAACGAATTCCCAGAGACTCCATGGATATGAGCAGAATGCAGGAAATCATAGAAGGAATGTCTCAACAATACATGAGGTCTCAGGAGAGACAAGAGGACTTTCACCTAAAAATGATGGATATGCAAAGGAACTTTGAATCAAGATTCTTAGATCTGCAAAGGGAACAGAATTTACACTTACAGGAATCCTTCAGCCACATATGCCAACACCAAGATGCCAATGTCTTGGCAATCAAAGAAGCCACCACTTTACAGAATGCAAGATACTCAGTTCAAGCTGATTACAACATCAGTTCTCAAATTAAGCTTAACTACATAGGGGAACATCTACACAAGATGGACCCAGCATTCCCAGCTTTTGATGAGTATTTCAAAGGGAGGAAAGAAGGAGAAATAAACAAGGCAATGATCCTTGAAAAAGGAGTGGAAGAAACAATGAAAAAGGCTGGATTCTGGAAAAAGCTCATAAGAAAAGACAAAGGAAGTTCAAGTGGTCAAAAAGGGGTAGGAAGCAAGAAGAAGCAGGATCCCAAGAATCAAGAAGAACCAAGCAATAAATGAGAGGTGGTCTCACTCCTTAATAATCAAATGATAATTGGTGAATTGTCTTTATGAGCTGTCTTTCATTATAAGTCATTTAAGTTTTAATGTGAAGTCTCTAGTATGTTTGTCTGTTTATTGCTTTGAATAAAGTGAATGCCTAGATGTTTGGATATAACTTCACCTTCTTAAACAAGTGCTTGCCATGCTTGTTCTGTTTCCAAAAACAAAAGAAAAGTTTGAACAAAAGTAACTTGGCTAAATTAGTGACAAATCAAGTAGAATTAAGTGGTGGTATGCATGCTTGATTGTTTAGTCAGATCACTGGAAATAGAGTGTAGAATTATCATTTTTTGTGTAGAAATTGAAAACTGTCTATGGATCTTGATGAATAAATGTCTTTGGCCATGAAAAAGAAAGAAAAAGAAGAAGAAAAAGCCACTGAAAAAGGGCAACCAAAAAGAAAAAAAATTGAGAAAATAAGCTAGGCACCAATGGTTTGAACTTCTGAGACAAATGCCTGTGGTGTTTATGTATTAAGGATATGCTTGGATGAATACCACAGACAAGGTTTAGACCTTCCAGATCTTAAGAATGCTGCCAATGGTTCTAGCCTATACCACGAAGACTCTGATCTAACGGAATGGAATGCTCTGTTGTCAGGAGAGGCAACCACGCGTCGTTAACCAGGAGGCCAAGAGATACGCACTCAAGCTATTGCAGATAGAACGGAAGTGGTTATCAGGCACGCGTTCGTAAGTGAGAATGATGATGAGTGTCACGGGTCATCACATTCATCAGGTTTAAGTGCGAGTGAATATCTTAAAGAAGAAGTCGGCATGAATTGAATAGAAAAACAATAGTACTTGTATTAATTCATGAAGAACAGCAGATCTCCACACCTTAATCTATGGGGTGTAGAAACTCTACCGTAGAAAATACATAAGTGAAAGGTCTAGGCATGGCCGTGAGGCCAGCCTCCAAACGTGTACAATATCAAAAAAGGAACATAAGATGGTCAAAAGACGTAAAATAAATCTCTAAAAGTAGTTTTTATACTAAACTAGTAACTTAGGGTTTACAGAAAATGAGTAACTAAGTGTAGATAGTGCAGAAATCCACTTCCGGGGACCACTTGGTGTTTGCTTGGGCTGAGCATTGAAGCTTTTTCGTGCTTTGGCTGTTCCTGGAGTTAAATGCCAGCTTTCGTGCCACTTTGAGCATTTTTCGCCAGAAATTTTAGGCTGATTTTGAACGCCAGTTTGGGCCATCAAATGTCGGACAAAGTATGAACTATTATATATTTCTGGAAAGCCCAGCATGTTTGCTTTCCAACGCAATTTAGAGTATGCCAATTGGGCTTCTGTTGCTCCAGAAAATCTACTTCGAGTGCAGGGAGGTCAAAATCCAACAGCATCTACAGTCCTTTTTCAGCCTCTGAATCAGATTTTTGCTCAGGTCCCTCAATTTTAGCCAAAAAATACCTGAAATCATAGAAAAATACAAAAACTCATAGTAAAGTTCAGAAATATGATTTTTGAATAAAAACTAATAAAAATATAATAAAAAATAATTAAAACAAACTAAAAACTATATAAAAACAATGCCAAAAAGGGTATAAATTATCCGCTCATCACAACACCAAACTTAAATTGTTGCTTGTCCACAAGCAACTAAAAACAAAATAGGATAAAAAGAAGAGAATATACAATAAATTCCAAACTTATCAATGAAGATTAGCTTCAATTAGATGAGCGGGACTTGTAGCCTTTTTGCTTCTGAAAAGTTTTGGCACCTCACTTTATCCTTTGAAGTTCAGAATGATTGGCATCTATAGGAACTCAGAATTCAGATAGTGTTATTGATAAACCACTATTTCATGGTTTATCTTTTGCTCAAATGAGTGGTTTTTATTAACTCTTTACCCACTTATTCATACTATTTGCATGGTTTTATATTGCCTTCCTAATTATGTGCTTTGATTGAAAACATGCTTCTTTGATCTTATATTTGCTTATTATTAATCCTCTCTTATTACCATTAGATGCCTTGATATGTGTGTTAAGTGTTTTCAGATATTATAAGGCAAGAATGGCTTGGAGGATGGGAAGAAAGCATGCAAAAGTGGAAGGAATGCAAGAAGTTGGAGAAATTGCTAAGCTGTCCAGCCTGACCTCTCTGCACTCAAACGGCTATAACTTTAGCTACAGAGGTCCAAACGACACGGTTTTAGTTGCGTTAGAAAGCTAACGTCCGGGGCTTCGATTTGATATATAATATGCTATAGTTCCTCTGACGCTAGGTGACGCGACCGCGTGTCGCATTGACGGAAATCAACGCATTTGAATTCTTCTCTAGCGATTTCTGGGCTGTTTTCGACCCAGTTTGTGACCTAGAAAACTCAGATTAGAGGCTATAAAGTAGAGGAATTGCATCCATTCAAAGGAAGGCCTACATATTCATAATTTGAGGAGTAGATGTAGTTTTTAGAGAGAGAGGTTCTCTCCTCTCTCTTAGGATTAGGATTTAGGACTTCTCTTAGTTTTAGGAGTGACTCTCAATCCCAAGTTCTTTATTTTATTTATTTTTCCATGCATATCTATGTCAGATTTAAGTTCTTTTGTTAATGCAATTTGAGGTATTTTAGTTTAATATTGCTTTCTTTTACTTACATGATTATTGCTTCCCATCTGAAGGCATTTTTATTCCAATAGATTTACTTTTCCCCTTTTGGTCTTGGTTAAGAAATCAGTAACTCAACAATTATCAAACTCAACATAATTGATAATCGTTATCTTGCTAATTGAACTGAATTTGATTAATCCCAGATTTTTCTTAGGAAATAAATAGGATTCGAAGGTCAAACTAATTAGTCCCTTGACTTTCCTTTACTTTTGTAAAGGTTAACTAAGTGAAATTTAGATTCAACTTTCATTATTGTTGAGAGAGATAAGCAAGTTGGACTTCCAATTCCTTTTACCTTGCCAAGAGATTTTTTTTATTATTATTTTATTTTACTTGTCATATAACATATTCCCACCTTACTTCCAAAACCCCAAATTTACAATCTTCATAACCAATAATAAGAAGATACTTCCTTGCAGTTCCTTGAGAAGACGACCCGAGGTTTAAATACTCGGTTATCAATTTTAAAGGGGTTTGTTACTTGTGACAACCAAAACGTTTGTACGAAGGGATTTCTGTTGGTTTAGAGACTATATATACAATGCGACTATTTTTATGAACTTCTTTACTGGCAAAAATCCCAACGTCAAAATGGCGCCGTTGCTGGGAAATTGCAAACGTGTGCCTTATTATTGATTATTGTAAATATTTTTTTGCTTTTTGTTTGTTTATTTGTTTTTATATTTGTTTTTTCATAAATTAAGAGGTTATTGATTTTTATTTAGTTATTAAAAAAAATTTTTTTTTCAAAAATTTGTTCTTAATGTTCATTTTGATCTTCAAGTTGTTCTTCACGTTCATCTTGACCTTCAAGCTATTCTTAGTTGTTTTCTTCGTTTTGATCTAAAAATTTGAAGTTTGGTGTCATTTTATTGTTTTTCTCTTTCCTCATTAAATTCAAAAATATTTTTAATTAATTTTTTTCGAAAAAAAAAATTTCAGATTTTTATTTTTAAAATTTTTATCTTATCTTATCTTATTTCAAAAATCAAATTTCAAAATTCAAATTTAAAAATTTTCAAAATTTAAATTTAAAAATTTTCAAGTTTCAAATTTCAAATTTCAAATATTCAAATTTCAAAAATTTAAAACTCAAATTTCAAAATTTCAAAAATTTCAAATTTCAAAATTTAAATAACCTTTTAATTTAAATTTATTTTTATTTTCATTTTTAATTTTTATTTTGCTACTATGAACTCTCTCCCCTTTGGCTATGAGTCTGGTTACAATTATGTTGCAGGAAGAAGAAATTACAATGAGAACAGGCATCAAGGTTGGAATAATCAAAGATGGGAGGAGCCACAAGGATTTGATCAACCCTCATGGCAACAACCACCTCCAGTGGACTATCAACAACCACCATCATATGCCTATGAACCCTTTCCTCAACATGACTTTGGACCACCATACTCACAAGCCCCTTTCTACCATTCACCTCCATATGACCCTAACCCACATCCACCATACCAACCACCTTATGAACCAAATGAACCATACATAGATCCATCCCAAACCTCCATGGAGAGAGCACTTACCGATCTAAACTCTACTATACTAGCTCTCGCCGCCCAAATCAGACCACCAAATACCTTTAACAATCAACCCTCAAGCTCTAGTGCACTTCCTTTTCAATCACAGAATGATCTCCCCATCCCACCACCACCTCAATATTTGCCATCTCCATATCCATCAATCCAAGAGCACTATGATCCTACCTATGATAACCGAGTGCATCAAGAGACAAAGGATCGTTTCAAGGAAACAGTGGATCGATTTCAGGCAACCACTCAACAACTGGAGCAAGCATTAATTCAATGGGCTTCTAGGCGCTCAAATATACAAGGATCAGCCACAGCTCCATGTGGACAGTCTAGTGAAGAGCATAGCATGAAGGAAATACCAGAAACCCCAGTGGACAAGACAGAGAATGAATTCGTACTAGAACAAGTAGAAGAAGCTGTCATTGTTCAAGAAGAAGAAGAAGTGGTTGAAGATCTAGGAGATGCAAAACCTCCATGGAAAAGTCCAGTCATAGAACCCCCTTCCAAGACGTTTGAAATTGATGCTAAGGAGGGTGTACAACCTCCAAGGCATACCCTGGTTGAAGCTTTGGAAGAGGTTGAAATTGAAGAAGCTTACAAGGAGGTGGAAGTTGTCAGAGAAGAGCACAAGAGAGTGGAGCTTGCAATTTCATTAGAAATACCTCCCCCTAAGTTACCATCATCCTTCACAACATTCAAGTGGGTAAAATTCATATCCCTTAGCTTTCTAATTCCACTTGAATATGGGCTACTGGAGATGGATGGTCAACTTAGAGCTCTTTGTGGCATAGAGTGTAAGAGGAAGATGGTTAGTGGTTGGAGTTGTCCAACAAGGTTCAACATGGTTGCATACTCAAAGTTTAAATGCAAAGGTTGGTGTAAAGCTCAACTGAATGGGTCTAGGACGCTGTTTGGTAGCTGCAGTGAGAATTCAAATTACTTATCACCCAGTTGGAAAAATACAGATCCCGACATAGATGGGTGTAAAAGTAAAGTTTGGGATCCTGGAATCTGCTCTGACACTTGCTACCCCGGGAGCCTAAGAATATGTTTGAAGCTTCTTATGGGCTTTACATGCTTAGTTTGGGACCCCGGAGGTTACTGGAGCTACAAACATTGGTGGGGATTCCTGGATGAATACAAGCATAAGCCACCATAACAGGGAGCTCACCAAATGTCCAACTTAAGGACTGTAACTAAAAGTGCTAGGTGGGAGACAACCCACCATGGTATGATCGTCCCTTTTTCATTTTTGGTTAGTTTTATTTATTTTTGAGTTTATCTTATTTTATTTCATTGAACCTGGAATTACTCATAACATCCATATCATTTTGCACTCTGCATAATGCATCAAAAAAAAAAATCACATGTGACGCGACCGCGTCACCCACGCGTCCGCGTCGCCAGTGCATTGGGAAGATAGAAAATTGAACAGAGAGTTATGCAGGAGGATGGCAGGAGGCGTGCCGATGGCACAAATCACCCCACGTGACCGCGTCACTGACACGACCGCGTCATATGGGAATAATGGCCTCCCACGCGACTGCGTGCCCCACGCGGCCGCGTGCCATGAAAATCGATGTAACAAGGGTGTATGGCCGAAAGTTGAGCTGGAGTTGCGCTGGACTCGTGCTGGAAGCCCAAGCCCTACCACGCGAACGCGTGCCCCTCGCGGCCGCGTCGTTTTCAGGAAATGGCCATTCACGTGATCGCGTCAACCACACGACCGCGTCACCCAGAATTTTGGCAAAAAGAGTTTCGAACAGAGAGTTGTGCGATCGCGAGGCTGCACTCGCGCCAATCGCACAAAACAGGCCACGCGATCGCGTGACCCACGCGACCGCGTCACCTGACCTTTTTGCGTACCACGCGACCGCATCACTCATGCGTCCGCGTCACAAGCGGCGCACAGAATATCCAGATCAGCCAAATTTCTTATCTTTTCTTCTCTAATCCTTATTTTTCTTATCTTTTCTTATTTCTTTCTTCTTGCTTTCTTATTTTCTTTCACTTCCATTCTATTTTATTTAAATTATTTGCATACTTTTATTCATTGCATATTTTTTAAAATTATTATTGGTGTTCAAATGTTCTTATTCAACTATTACATCTTTTCTGGTATTTTCTTGGTGCTTAATGACTTGTTTAATTCTGGTTGAGTAATATTATTTAAATCAATGCCAATCTTTTATATCTGTATTACTTTTGCATTGACATGAATTTATATTATCTCTCCTTCCCCACTCTCTTTCCCATTGTTGTACATTTTGTACCACTAGCAAGCCATGGCTTCTATTGTTTTCTCACGTACATGTTGAAGCTTCCATGTAAATGAGACCCTTATCATTTGGCATTAACCCAACCATACTTCATTTATTTTCTTATCTCTATTATTGGGTTACTTTTCTTCCCTTTTTCTTTCAGGATGGCCACCCGAAAGGGAAGCGAAAGACGTTTTACATGGGGAGACAGACAAGTCCATCTGCACAATCCTTAGAGAAAAGCAACAGTTAAAACAACCCGTCCACCTGCAAATCTCAGCATGCACCGAGGACGGTGCAATCTTTAAGTGTGGGGAGGTCGATACCGATCTCCATGGGTTAGTTATTTCTTGACTCAACACCAAAATTTTTATTTTATTTGTTTGTTCATTGTTGCATTTGCATGATTGATTGCATATTTATTTGTTTGATTTTTTGAATATTTTACCACTTGGTTGAAGTAATATTTTCTTTTTCAAGAAAATTTTTTAGAGAATTTCACTAATTTGAATAAAATTTAATGTTACACTTGTTTGAAGAGATATTATACTGGAACATGGTTTAGAGCTCGAACACACAAAACCTGTGAGATTTTGAGCCTATTTGACTTGGTTGCATTTTTCAACCAAAATTCTGTTTTAGTGTGTATTTTTCTCTCTAAAATTGTGATCTATGTCTTGCTTAATTCTATATTTCCATTATTTAATGTATGCATACACTTACATGATTGAGGCCTTTGTTTTACTGAGCTTACATACCCATATGGCCTTACCTTTCATTATCCCTTGCAAACCAATTTTGAGCCTATTTTACCCCTTTGTTCTTTACTTTAGCACATCATTAACTCTAAGCAGAAAACAATAATGTCCTTAATTTGAATCCTTGGTTAGCTTAGACTAGTGAGATGCTTATGATTTAAGTGCGGGGAAATTGGGATTGAAAACATTTGGTTTGAAAATTGAGTATGTTAGAATTTTCTGAAAATGTGAAAGAAATGTTTAGGACATGTCATGCATTCAAAAATTTAATCATATGCATTGAAAAGAAAAAGAAAAAAAAAGAAAAAAATAATAAAAAAAATATAAAAAAAAGAAGAAGAAAAAAGAGAAAAAGAGGAGAAATATAGCAAATAATAAAATGGGGACAAAATGCCCAAAGTAAGTGAAAGCAATGCATATGTACTGTGATGGTATTTTTGTGGAAAAACGAATTTCCCAAAACACCAAAAACTAACCGGCAAGTATACCGGGTCGTATCAAGTAGTAAAACTCACTTAGAGTGAGGTCGATCCCACGAGGATTGATGGATCAAGCAACTTTAGTGGGTGATTAGTTTAGTCAAGCTAACATTGAGTGAATTGTGTGAATTTGTAGCCAACAAAATGTAAATGACAGGAAATTTAAAGTGCAGAAAGTAAATGTGCAGAAACTTAAAGAACAAGAAAAGTAAATTGCAAGAATCTTAAATGACAAGAAATGTAAATTGCATGACAAGTAAAGGGGGTTGGGTGCAGAATATTTAAAGAGAGCAACAGATCAAATTCAGAACAATTACAGTAAAGGTAAATGTGCAGGAAAGTAAATTGAGAGTTGCAGCAAATCTAAACAGAAAGGGAAAATTTCAGTGAAGGATCAAAACAGAAAATTAAAATGACTTGAAGAATTTAAAAGCAGGAAAGCAGTGCTTAATTTGCAGCAATTTAAAAGAAGGTTGAAGATCTCAAGGAATCAAAGAGACTAGAAAACAAGTCTAGATCTCACTCCCTTCCTAGATCCAACAAGAGAATAATTGCAGAAAAGTAAAAGAACAGATTGCAGAAGAAGAAGATTTAAAACAGAAAATGAAATTTTGAATTATGCAGTAAAAGAACACGAGAGAATTCAAGGTGAGATTGAAACAGAATTTCTTCAATTCTCCACCCAAAATTCAAAACAGAAAATGAAAACTAAAGAGAGAGTTCTCAAATGGAGCCAGCCCCTCTACCCTCCAATGGAGCTCTCATGGGGTCTCCTCTACAAAGATGAAAATGATGCCTTTATATAGGCTTTACAAAATGAAAATGAAAAAATGAAATGAAAAACAAATTCCTAATCTATCTAATCCTTGTGCCATTGAGTGATGATGTGGGCTTTGCTTGCTTTGGAGTTTAGGAGAAATGGGTTTGGTTGGCCTTGATTCAATTTGGAGAAGAATTGAATTTAAATAAAATTTTGGTTGAATTTCGGCCCATTTGAAATTTTGCTTCCAGGGGGATGCTCAGCTCACTTTGTGAGCCGAGCATTGGTGTCTTGGTGCAAGATTGCTGCATGCCTTGTGCCCCTGGAACGTGTCAAGATGTGCGCTCCACTTCCCTGACCGTGTCGAAATTGCTTGTGTGATGCCCATGGGTAGCGCTCAGGCTGAGCCCAATATGAGGCCAAGAAACAAGGAAAGGAAGACCAAGCTCAGCTCACAAAGTGAGCATTATCGAGAGCACAGCACTCTCTAAGTGAGCGCTACTTTGCCTTGGAGTGAGGTTCCAGCTTCGAGCCTTGGTGGAAGCATTGGCTGATTTTTTTGCTTGTTTTTATCCCTTAAAGATGCATTTCGTTCGTGCCTTAATTTTATGCCAAATATAGGTTTCCATACATCGTTGGAAAGCTCTGAATGTCAGCTTTCCAACACAACTAGAAGCACATCAATTGGATATCTGTAGCTCAAGTTATAGCCCTTGGAAGGAGGCATGGTTATGCTGTGAACGCCCAGATTTTAACTTAGCAAAATTTCTTGACTCCAAGCACATTTTTCACTGTTGTAGCGCTCAGCTCACTAAGTGAGCGCAGCATTGTATGCTGATTCCCTATTTTCCCTTAATTTGGTCATGGGCCACGCTTTTAGAAGCGTGGCCTAAGGCTCCAAAGTGTGCTCCAACTTCAAAGTGTACCCCAAAGCTCTTTTTTTCTCCTTTTTAGCTTATTTTGTGCTTCTTTGCTTCTTTTTCTTCTTATTTCCTACAAGATTTATAAAATTAAAAGATCAAAGAAATATACCAATTAAGCACAAAAGCATTCAATTTTTAAGCACAAATCATCAATTTCTTGTATGAAAAAGCATAGAAAAATATGACATGGTGACATGTCATCACAACACCAAACTTAAACCTTGCTTGTCCCCAAGCAAGAAAAGAATCATGCATTAAAGATTGACAATCCAAGGTAAGAAGAATTGCAACTCAATGTTCATGGTAAGCTAGTTTTCTAAGCATGCTTGAATCACAAAAGAGATGTAAATGATTGATGCTTCCATCTAGCTCAATTTATGAAATCTTTCTCTTATATTTCTTCCTTGAAACAAGCTTTTGATTTTCTTATTTAGCTTCTCCTTTTTGGGTGCTTTGCCCCATGAGTTGATAACAAAGCTACGACTTCTAAATGCTTTGTTTTCAAGTATTACCACTTGATACATAAGCACCACAAGCATTTGATTAGAGGACTTCATTAAGCTCATTTTTCTTTTCTTTTCTTGACTCTCTAATCATTGATGCTCAGAGCCTTGAGCTTTGAGGGAGTGCGTTTGCACTTTGAGCCTAACCTTGACTTCTAAGTGTTTTGTTTTCAAGCATTTGGCTTGATACATAAACACCACAAGTACTTAACAAATAAATTGCCATTGGTACTCAGAGCCTTCAGCTTTCTCATTCTTTCCCTTTTACTTTTCTTGCTTTAATTGTATTTGCTTCTTCAAGGTTTTCATGATTTTCAAAAGATTTCACAAAATGTACTAGATGAAAACTTCAATTAAATAAAATCCAATGCAATTGAGCAACAATTAATCATACTAGCTTTCCAATACTTGTATGCACATGCTAAACTCTTCTTTAGTTCCTTGTTTGTTTATGATCATGATGCTTTACTGCTTTTGAATTCACAAAACTTAAGTTGGTAATCACAATGGCACAGCACCATGTTGCAATTTAGAAATCAAACTATGCCTTTTCATACACACATGCATACAGAGAAGGTAAAGACAATCATGCAGTTTATAGTGCTTGAAACAAATGAGGAGAAAAGGAACTTTACAACCTTGTAGTTCATCTTCTCTATTGTTGTCATTTTCCTCCCATTCTCCTCCTTCCCATACCAAACTCAGAATGCTTGCTCATCCTCAAGCAACTATTAGAACCGTGGCTATAGGGCTAAGATGGATCATGAATGTCTTACACAAGGAATGTTAGTAGTACACGTGTTTCAAGCAAGCAAAATTAAAGATAATAATCAAGGCACAAGAGACAGAGACATTGTGATTGCAAACTTAAGAAGGTGAGCATAATACTTTGCATAAAAGATAAGTGGCACACCAAACTTAGTGTGACACTTTCACTTGGAATTAATGCAAGTATCTTGTAAGAATTGGAACTAAATTTTGTTGCATAGCAACACCAAACTTAGAATGCAACCATATGTCAATTTATTTGAACTAAAACTAAACAAAAGAAACTGTTATATGTTAAATACAATCACCAAATGAAGAGTCTGTTATGAATAAGGATGTCTTGGTGATGTATTAACAAAAACAGTTAATGAAGGAAAGCATTAAAAACAAGTAAATAAATGAAACAAAGAGAAAACAAAAATTATCCAACTAAGAAGAAAAATAACACTGTAAAAGGCAATATGATTATGCAGACAAGTGATGTTGCTGGATTGATTTGCATAAAAAAAATAGGTGGCACACCAAACTTAGAATCTTGGTGTGTCACTTTCATGTAAAATTGATGCAATCATCCATGAAGATGGAAAACAGTTTGTTGCAGGGCAACACTAAACTTAGAATGTAACCATATGCCAATTTATTGAAATTTAAACTAAGCAAGGAAAAGAAATGTACCTACTGTCTACCTGTTCTTTACTTTCTTCCTCTTCTTCCAATTTGTTAAGAGAAATGACTTCAAAGGAGGAGAAGTTTCAGCTACTGTCCCTTGCCTTGGCTTTTCCTCAGCAAGCTTCCTTTTGCAAATGGCTTGATTGATCTTGCTTGCTGGATTAGGGATAGGATTGGTGCTCTTGTTAGTTGCCTTCACTTCTTTGAATCCAAGTCTTGGTTGCTGTGTGATTATTGGAGTTTTGTATTCATCCAGAGCCTTTTGAATCGGTGGTTCCATGAACTCTTCCTCACTTGAGTGTAAATTTTCTGGAATGACTTCCTCACTTTCTTGCTCTTCCACTTCCTCTTTTACACTCAACATTTGTTTTAATAGCTCTATCATGGAGGACGTTTGTTGATCTTCCCAACATTTCTTCATCTCCTCTTCATATTTTTCAATCACAGATTTAAGTGTTGAGGCGTTTTGGTCCAGGGAGGTTTGTGAGAGTTGTGAGTCTTCATGTTCTCTTGTCATCTCAAGTGGCCTTTGTGAATATGCAAGTTTAGGTTCAAATGTTTCCACCACCTCTTTTTTTTTTTACTAAAAATCCACTTGACTCAGTAGCCTCTTCATCTTGTTTTTCCTTCTTCTTCATTGCACTCACCAATTGGCCTAGCTGCACTTTCATGTTTTTGAGGGAGTTTTCTTGTTCTTTCCAGACTTTCATTGTCTCCTCCTCATATTTTTTGAACATGGACTCAAGCTTTGAGAGCCTTGAGTGGTTCATGGAAGTTTTTGTGGGTGGTGAGTTTTGAAAGGGGCTTTCTGTTGAAGTATGGTCAAGTGATGATATCTTTGGATGAATATCATATGGAGCACTAGAATTCCCTTCCCAGCCACCATTAGAATCATGACTTGCATCATTTTGTGGTGGTGGGAAATATCCCATATGTTTTTCTTTCTCATCTTGTGGTTCTGAAGCATAGCTCCACGAATTGGAGTACCCAGAATTTGAAGTTTCTTGGTGATATTCCCAACCACCATTAGAGATTGGTGATGGTGGGTGATATCCCATAAAATTTTGTTTGACCAAAAGATGAGTTGAACTCCATTTGTATTTTATAAACATCAATGAAATTTGAAATTCATGTCATAGAGAAAGAATTTCTTAGTGAGGCAATAACTCAAACACCTTGGTTTCAACTTAGAACAGATAACAAAAATAAAGAAAATGCTTGATCTAGACTTCTCACCCACTTAATCATTGTTGATCTAAATCAATCCCCGGCAACGGTGCCAAAAACTTGATGGTATTTTTGTGGAAAAACGAATTTCCCAAAACACCAAAAACTAACCGGCAAGTATACCGGGTCGTATCAAGTAGTAAAACTCACTTAGAGTGAGGTCGATCCCACGAGGATTGATGAATCAAGCAACTTTAGTGGGTGATTAGTTTAGTCAAGCTAACATTGAGTGAATTGTGTGAATTTGTAGCCAATAGAATGTAAATGACAGGAAATTTAAAGTGCAGAAAGTAAATGTGCAGAAACTTAAAGAACAAGAAAAGTAAATTGCAAGAATCTTAAATGACAAGAAATGTAAATTGCATGACAAGTAAAGGGGGTTGGGTGCAGAATATTTAAAGAGAGCAACAGATCAAATTCAGAACAATTACAGTAAAGGTAAATGTGCAGGAAAGTAAATTGAGAGTTGCAGCAAATCTAAACAGAAAAGGAAAATTTCAGTGAAGGATCAAAACAGAAAATTAAAATGACTTGAAGAATTTAAAAGCAGGAAAGCAGTGCTTAATTTGCAGCAATTTAAAAGAAGGTTGAAGATCTCAAGGAATCAAAGAGACTAGAAAACAAGTCTAGATCTCACTCCCTTCCTAGATCCAACAAGAGAATAATTGTAGAAAAGTAAAAGAACAGATTGCAGAAGAAGAAGATTTAAAACAGGAAATGAAATTTTGAATTATGCAGTAAAAGAACACGAGAGAATTCAAGGTGAGATTGAAACAGAATTTCTTCAATTCTCCACCCAAAATTCAAAACAGAAAATGAAAACTAAAGAGAGAGTTCTCAAATGGAGCCAGCCCCTCTACCCTCCAATGGAGCTCTCATGGGGTCTCCTCTACAAAGATGAAAATGATGCCTTTATATAGGCTTTACAAAATGAAAATGAAAAAATGAAATGAAAAACAAATTCCTAATCTATCTAATCCTTGTGCCATTGAGTGATGATGTGGGCTTTGCTTGCTTTGGAGTTTAGGAGAAATGGGTTTGGTTGGCCTTGATTCAATTTGGAGAAGAATTGAATTTAAATAAAATTTTGGTTGAATTTTGGCCCATGTGAAATTTTGCTTCAAGGGGGATGCTCAGCTCACTTTGTGAGCCGAGCATTGGTGTCTTGGTGCAAGATTGTTGCATGCCTTGTGCCCCTGGACCGTGTCAAGATGTGCGCTCCACTTCCCTGACCGTGTCAAAATTGCTTGTGTGATGCCCATGGGTAGCGCTCAGCTCACTTTGTGAGCTGAGTCCAATATGAGGCAAAGAAACAAGGAAAGGAAGACCAAGCTCAGCTCACAAAGTGAGCATTATCGAGAGCACAGCACTCTCTAAGTGAGCGCTACTTTGCCTTGGAGTGAGGTTCCAGCTTCGAGCCTTGGTGGAAGCATTGGCTGATTTTTTTGCTTGTTTTTAGCCCTTAAAGATGCATTTCGTTCGTGCCTCTATTTTATGCCAAATATAGGTTTCCATACATCGTTGGAAAGCTCTGAATGTCAGCTTTTCAACGCAACTGGAAGCACATCAATCGGACATCTGTAGCTCAAGTTATAGCCCTTGGAAGGAGGCATGGTCATGCTGTGAACGCCCAGATTTTAACTTAGCAAAATTTCTTGACTCCAAGCACATTTTTCACTCTTGTAGCGCTCAGCTCACTAAGTGAGCGCAGCATTGTATGCTGATTCCCTATTTTCCCTTAATTTGGTCATGGGCCACGCTTTTAGAAGCGTGGCCTAAGGCTCCAAAGTGTGCTCCAACTTCAAAGTGTACCCCAAAGCTCTTTTTTTCTCCTTTTTAGCTTATTTTGTGCTTCTTTGCTTCTTTTTCTTCTTATTTCCTACAAGATTTATAAAATTAAAAGATCAAAGAAATATACCAATTAAGCACAAAAGCATTCAATTTTTAAGCACAAATCATCAATTTCTTGTATGAAAAAGCATAGAAAAACATGACATGGTGACATGTCATCATACTGTACTTGAAATTAGAATGCATGAATATGTGAAAAAAAAATGGTTAATGGAAAGTTAGGTTTTGTACTTTGATTACATCGATTGTCTTAAGTTAGGTGGGAAAAGTTTAAGTTAATTAAGGATTCAGATTTTAGTCCACTTGACCAAATACAATCCTACCTTGACCCTAACCCCATACAACCCTTAAAAGACCTCTTGATTTGTGTATCTGTGCATTAAATTTTTGTTGATTGGTAGAAGAAGAGCAAGCCTTAGAAAACATGGTTAGTAGAGAATTGAGAGAATCGAACCTAAAACACTTGAGTGATTAGAGGGTATACACTATCAGTGAGGGTTCAATGCTCAATTCCTTGTTCCCTGCTTTCTTGAGCTATTTTCTTCTTGCAAGTCTATTTTGTACTTCATTTTCATGATTTGAATTAGTGAAATCCAGTTCATATTTCTTCTTGAAAAATTTGTTTACTTTTAACTAAGTAGGTAGAAACATTTTACATGTAGTTGCATTCATATAGATAGGTTGCATTTCATACATTCCTACTTTCCTCTTCACCCCTTTATAGTTTCTCTTGAGCTTAGCATGAGGACATGCTATTATTTAAGTGTGGGGAGGTTGATAAACCACTATTTCATGGTTTATCTTGTGCTCAATTGAGTGGTTTTTATTAACTCTTTACCCACTTATTCATACTATTTGCATGGTTTTATATTGCCTTCCTAATTATGTGCTTTGATTGAAAACATGCTTCTTTGATCTTATATTTGCTTATTATTAATCCTCTCTTATTACCATTAGATGCCTTGATATGTGTGTTAAGTGTTTTCAGATATTATAAGGCAGGAATGGCTTAGAGGATGGGAAGAAAGCATGCAAAAGTGGAAGGAATGCAAGAAGTTGGAGAAATTGCTAAGCTGTCCAGCCTGACCTCTCTGCACTCAAACGGCTATAACCTTAGCTACAGAGGTCCAAATGACACGGTTCCGTTGCGTTAGAAACCTTTCGTCCGGGGCTTCGATTTAATATATAATATGCTATAGTTCCTCTGATGCTAGGCGACGCGACCGCGTGATCCATGCGGCCGCGTCGCAGTGACAGAAATCAGCGCATTTGAATTCCTCTCCAGTGATTTCTGGGCTGTTTTCGATCCAGTTTGTGACCCAGAAAACTCAGATTAGAGGCTATAAAGTAGAGGGATTGCATCCATTCAAAGTAAGGCCTACATATTCACAATTTGAGGAGTAGATATAGTTTTTAGAGAGAGAGGTTCTCTCCTCTCTCTTAGGATTAGGATTTAGGACTTCTCTTAGTTTTAGGAGTGACTCTCAATCCCAGGTTCTTTATTTTATTTATTTTTCCATGCATGTCTATGTCAGATTTAAGTTCTTTATTTCAGTTTAATATTGCTTTCTTTTACTTACATGATTATTGCTTCCCATCTGAAGGCATTTTTATTCCAGTAGATTTACTTTTCCCCTTTTGGTCTTGGTTATGAAATCAGTAACTCAACAGTTATCAAACTCAACATAATTGATAATCGTTATCTTGCTAATTGAACTGAACTTCATTAATCCCAGCTTTTTCTTAGGAAATAAATAGGATTCGAAGGTCAAACTGATTAGTCCCTTGACTTTCCTTTACTTTAGTAAAGGTTAACTAAGTGGAATTCAGATTCAACTTTTATTATTGTTGAGAGAGATAACCAAGTTGGACATCCAATTCCTTTTACCTTGCCAAGAGATTTTTTTTATTATTATTTTATTTTACTTGTCATATAACATATTCCCACCTTACTTCCAAAACCCCCAATTTACAATCTTCATAACCAATAATAAGAACATACTTCCTTGCAGTTCCTTGAGAAGACGACCCGAGGTTTAAATACTCGGTTATCAATTTTAAAGGGGTTTGTTACTTGTGACAACCAAAACGTTTGTACGAAGGGATTTCTGTCGGTTTAGAGATTATATCTACAACGCGACTGTTTTTATGAACTTCTTTACTGGCAAAAATCCCAACATCAGTTATTGATTCTCTTAGTTCAGTATGCTGATTCTTGAACACAGCTACTTTTTTAGTCTTGGCTGTGACCCTAAGAATTTTGTTTTCCAGTATTACCACTGGATACATAAATGCCACAGATACATAACTGGGTGAACCTTTTCAGATTATGACTCAGCTTTGCTAGAGTCCCCAGTTAGAGGTGTCCAGAGCTCTTAAGCACACTCTTTTTGCTTTGGACTACAACTTTAACCGCTCAGTCTCAAGCTTTTCACTTGACACCTTCACGCCACAAGCACATGGTTAGGGATAGCTTGGTTTAGCCGCTTAGGCCAGGATTTTATTCATGTAGGCCCTCTTATACATTAATGCTCAAAGCCTTGGATCCTTTTTCTACCCATGCCTTTTGGTTTAAAGGGTTACTGGCTTTTTCTTTTTCTTTCTTTTCTTTTTTTTCCTTTCTTTCTTTTTTTCGCCATTTTTTTCTGCAAGCTTTTTCTATTCACTGCTTTTTCTTGCTTCAAGAATCAATTTTATGATTTTTCAGATTATCAATAGCATTTCTCCTTTTTCATTATTCTTTCAAGAGCCAACAATTTTAACATTAAAAAAATGCACTGTTCAAGCATTCATTCAGAAAATAAAAGGTATTGCCACCACATCAAAATAATTGAACGAATTTCAAGATAGAATTTGAAATCATGTACTTCTTGTTGTTTTGCAATTAAAATCATTTTTCATTTTACATGAAATCCTCACCAACCCCATTCAACAAGTCGGGATCTTAATGGTTCAAAAGGTATTGCCACCACATCAAAATAACTGAACGAATTTCAAGATAGAATTCAAAATCATGTACTTCTTGTTCTTTTGTAATTAAAAACATTTTTCATTTAAGAAAGGTGAAGGATTCATAGGACATTCATAGCTTTAAGACATAGACACTAGACACTAATGATCATGTAATAAAGACACAAACATAGATAAAATATAAAGCATAGGAAACAAAAAAACAGAAAATAAAGAACAAGAAAATTAAAGAATGGGTCCACCTTAGTGATGGCAGCTAGTTCTTCCTCTTGAAGATCTTATGGAGTGCTTGAGCTCCTCTATGTCTCTTCCTTGCCTTTGTTGCTCCTCCCTCATGGCTCTTTGGTCTTCTCTAATTTCATGGAGGAGGATCGAATGCTCTTAGTGTTCGATCCTTAGTTGTCCCATGTTAGAACTCAATTCTCCTAGGGAGGTATTGATTTGCTCCCAATAGTTTTGTGGAGGAAAGTGCATCCCTTGAGGCATCTCAGGGATTTCATGATGAGGAATTTCCTCATGCTCTTGTTAAGGTCCATGAGTGGGCTCTCTTGTTTGCTCCATCCTTTTTTTAGTGATGAGCTTGTCCTCATCAATGAGGATGTCTTCCTTCATGACAATTCCAGCTGAATTGCATAGGTGACAAATGAGATGAGGGAAGGCTAACCTTGCCAAAGTAGAGGGCTTATCCGCCACCTTGTAGAGTTCTAAAGATATGATCTCATGAACTTCTACTTCCTCTCCATTCATGATACTATGGATCATGATAGCCCGGTCTATTGTAACTTCAGACCGGTTGCTAGTAAGAATGATTGAACGTTGGATGAACTCCAACCATCCCCTAGCCAAGGGCTTGAGGTCAAGCCTTCTTAGTTGAACCGGCTTGCCTCTTGAATCTCTCTTCCATTGAGCGCCTTCCACACAAATGTCCCTAAGGACTTGGTCCAACCTTTGATCAAAGTTGACCCTTCTAGTGAAAGGGTGAGGATCTCCTTGCATCATTGGCAAGTTGAATGCCAACCTCACTTTTTCTGGACTGAAATCCAAGTAATTCCCACGAACCATTATAAGCCAATTCTTTGGGTTTGGGTTCACACTTTGGTCATGGTTCTTAGTGATCCATGCATTGGCATAGAACTCTTGAACCATTAAGATCCCGACTTATTGAATGGGGTTGGTGAGGATTTCCCAACCTCTTCTTCGAACCTCATGTCGGATCTCCGGATATTCACTCTTTTTGAGCTTGAAGGGGACCTTAGGGATCACCTTTTTCTTGGCCACAACTTCATAGAAGTGGTATTGATGGATCTTTAAGATGAATCTCTCCATCTCAATGACTCGGAGGTGGAAGCAATTGCCTTTCTTTTCCTCTTTCTAGAGGTTTCTCCGGCCTTAGCTGCCACTAGTGGTTATGGAAAACAAAAAGCTTTAGCTTTTCCCACACCAAACTTAGAAGAATTGCTCGTCCTCGAGCAAAAGAAGAAAGAAAAGAGTAGAAGAAGAAGAAATGGAGGAGATGGAGGGTTGGTGTAGCTTCGGCCACGGTGGGTTGTAGTGTGTATCTTGTGTGAAATTGAAGGTAGTGAGGAGGGGTATTTATAGGGTAAGGGAGACGGGGTTTTCGGTCATGAAGGGGAGGGTTTGGGAGGGAAATAGTTTGAATTTGAATGGTAAGGTAGGTGGGGTTTTATGATAGATAGATGTGAATGGTGAAGAGAGTATGGAAAAGAGGGTAAGATTTGATAGGTGAATGGTGTTTGGGGAAGAGGTATTGAGGTGATTGGTCAAGGGTGTATGGGGAAGAGTGTTATGGAAAGGTGTGAAGAGGAGAGAAGAAGAAGTGGGGGTAGGTGGGGATCCTGTGGGGTCAACAAATCCTGAGGTGTCAAGGAATTTGAGTCCCTGCACCATTCTGGCGTTCAAACGCCCATTCTATGCCAAATCTGGCATTTAACGCCAACTCTACTACCTTTCCTGGCATTAAACGCCAGCTCTGCTACCTTTCCTGGCGTTAAACACCACTCTGCTAGCCATTTATGGCGTTAAACGCCAGCCAGATGCCCATTTCTGGCATTTAATGGCAGCCTGTGCCAGACAGCCCTTTCTGGCGTTAAACGCCCAGAGTGCTGACCATTATGGCGTTTAACGCCCAAAATGCTGCCAGGCTGGGCGTTAAACGCCCATTATGCTATCCTTACTAGCGTTTAAACGCCAGTAGGCCTGTCCTCCAGGGTGTGCTGTTTTTAATGCTGTTTTTTATTTTGTTTTTGATTTTTCAGTTGTTTTTGTGACTTCACACGATCATTGGTGCACAGAAATCGTGACGGTTCCATTCCTTGGTAACGGCACTGAAAACTTTATACGCACTTTCATAATCTTAATTCTTTGTCACAACTTCGCACAGCTGACCAGCAAGTGCACTGGGTCGTCCAAGTAATAAACCTTACGTGAGTAAGGGTCGATCCCACGGAGATTGTCGGCTTGAAGCAAGCTATGGTCACCTTGTAAATCTCAGTCAGGCGGATTCAAATGTATTAAGAGATTATAGTATACTAAAAGATAATTAAAATAGGATAGAGATACTTATGTAATTCATTGGTGAGAGTTTCAGATAAGCGTATAGAGATGCTTTCGTTCCTCTGAACCTCTGCTTTCCTGCTATCTTCATCCAACCATTCCTACTCCTTTCCATGGCAAGTTTTATGTAGGGCATCACCATTGTCAATGGCTACATCCCATCCTCTCTGTGAAAATGGTCCAATGCGCTGTCACTGCATGGCTAATCATCTGTCGGTTTTCGATCATACTGGAATAGGATTTACTATCCTTTTGCGTCTGTCACTACTCCCAGTGTAACAACCCAACTCCCAATATGCCATGGTCATACAAGAAGCTAAGTGTTACTAACTTATACTTCCTAATTATTATTTATTATTTAATATATGAGCCTGTTCCTTGTTAGAGCGATGCCAATTTTACGAGTAACTTTTTTTTTGTTTGCGGATGGTCAGGTAAAATAAACAAGCATACATTGAGAGTAATAGAAAAGCGGCATAAAGAAACATAGAAATACAGCTGATAATATACATCTTGTACACTATAACAAAACATGTAGCGTTTACACAAGATCAAGTCATTTTACATCCTGGTCATCCTACGTAACTAATATTTAAACGACACTCCCAGGGCCTGGCCCATACAAAAAGCCACTAAGCTGGCGCCCAGGCTAGCCTAACCACTATATAACTCCTAGCTCTCGGGTGTACTAACACAAGTGAGAGACTAACTATCAGATAATGTCAGACTAGAGTGTCATCAAAAGAATGCCCCTTCCGCAGTCAAACTATATCTACATATGGTCGTTCGAAGAATCACCGTGAGGCTCGTCCATCTCCTCATCCTACTCTATCTCTATCTCAGGATCCTCCTCCTCCTCATCGTCCGCAGCTACAGCTATACCCTCAGATCCACCAGAAATACTGCTGTCACTATGTACAAAACCATTCACGAGCACAGGTCCGTTCGCATTTATAGGAGCCACTCCACCGTCCGGTAGAGCCAGCTCATCAGGCTGTGGCAAGTCGGGTGTAACGACCCAATTTTCAATATGTCTAGATCATACCGGAAACTGAGCGCTACCAATTTGTCTTCCTAATTATTATCTATTATTTATCATATGAGCCTGATTCGTTGTTAAACGCGTAGTTAATTTGCGTGGTGTATTTTTTTTTTTAAAAAAATATTTGGATTAATAGATAGAATCATTTATAATCAATTCACAAGTAATAACAGATAAAACAGTTATAAACAACCACACAAAAATACATCACAAGTAGTTGACAACATTCGGTGATTCAGCCTTTATTAGCATATAGACTGTTAGTTAGAACACCCCTAGATATAGCTAAATAATATCTATATACATATATATACATACAACATCCCAGGTCCTGACCTGTTCAAGAGGTCCCTAAGCTGGCACCTAGGCTAGCCTAGACTCTATACTCACCTAGTCCCTCTAAACTACTAAAGCGAGGGAAAGTACGTTCTAAGTCTTCACAACTCAAGTCAGGTGGAACGTCATCAAAAGATAGAACATCATCTGCTACTCCTCTGTACGATCAGACTTTTCCGCAGGACGTCTCTCTGGTACCTCATGAAGTAGCCACACAACAGAAATCTCGTACACATAATTTAGGTTAAAGTGCGCATACGAACGGGGTACAGACGTTGGCTGGTCTCACAGTATATACATATAATCAGAGAATGATATTCACCCTAGACTCAGAAGACTGCCTAGAGTGGAATCCCTTTTTGCGTACAATCGTCAGCAAACTACGGAAAGGAACTCTTACTTCCATCTGAAGGGGAAAGGGAGAGAGAAGGGGTAAGAACTGGGGAGTTCTTAGTAGGGCCGGGGTTATTAGTTACGTTCATTTATTTGGGGTCGCTTAGTAGACGAATAATATAATATAGCGAAGTAGTAAACAGAAGATAAAGATAGAAAGAGAAAGTATAGACAACAAAAAGCAGAACACAAACAAAAGAATACAAGAAAATAAAACACAGAAATGGCATACAAGTAGACAAACATAAAGAAGTAAATCACACACAGAAAGGAATGCAACAGAGTAATCCCGACATTTATCCGGTCACGAGTAATTCCGATTTCCCGAATACGATTTTCCGTTCCTAAATAAATGCGCATATAATAATAGCTGCTCATTTGAGACAGCCTCTGCTTACTGCAGGAAAATATATATATACTCTGCTCTGCTCTAGGGAAGCGGAAAATAGCTGTAGGTAACTTAGTTTCCCTACAGAATCTCTGGGTTGCATTAAGCAACTAATATATATTAAATATAGCTCTGGGTTGCATCAAGCAACTACTATATATATAAATATAGCTCTGGGTTGCATCAAGCAACTAATATATATATAAATATAGCTCTGGGTTGCATTAAGCAACTAATATATATATAAGTATAGCTCTGGGTTGCATCAAGCAACTAATATATGTAAATATCTCTTTATTATATTACTCTTCTCTTTATATCTCTTTACTCTGTTCTGGTTTCTCTTTTCTCTGTATCTTTTTACTCTGTTTTAACTACTCTGTTCTCTGTATCTCTTTACTCTGTTTTAATTACTCTGTTCTCTGTATCTCTTTTCTCTTCTCTGATTACTCTTTTCATCTGTATCTCTATTACTCTTTTTCTCTTTATCTCTTTACTTTACTCTGGTTACTCTGTTTTCTGTGTTTCTCTACTCTGCTCTGATTTCTCTGCTTAACGTATGTATTTAAAGTTTATGTAAATTTCGGTATGAATAGTTCACCTGTCCCAAGTATAGGTTCATTAAGTCTATACTGAAACAGTTTAACTTTTCATATTATACCTAACCTTAGTCGCAACTCAAGGACTAACTATGTTGCCCTAGTTCGTTCACTAATTTCTGTCTGTTTTTCTGTTATTAAAACCTTACTTCCTTGCCCTTTTATGGATCAAAAAGGTGTTCTTCATTGTTCTTCACCACACTCAAAGTGTTCTTCGTGTTCTTCGTAAATTCTTCAAATTCTTTCTTTGTTTTTACCCGTTTTTCAGTCTTTTCAGCAACCGATTTTTACCAATATTCAAAATAAATTTCCAGCCACTAAAACCCCATCTTTTCTACATGATTTTAACACAAATTGAACCTCAATTTAAGCTCTAGGGTTTCGTTTTTCCAGCTGCCCAAGAACACACATTCATAGCTTGAATTTCATCAAATTTCATCAAATTTTCACCAAAATTTCTACAAGAATTACTCATACAAACAATCAATTTCAAGCACAGCCAAACCATATCATAATCACACAACTCAAGCACAATCAATCAAGATTAAATTCATCAATCCCTACCTGGTTTTGCTGCTCCTAATTCGGTTAAACTTTCAGGTGGTCCTTAAGCACTTTTTCCTCCTAAATCACATCAAGAACAACTTTAAATCCAAAAACTCTCAACTGACCAAATCTCACTCAGTATGTTAGGAAGAGATATCTCACCTTAGACTTGCTGGAAATTCACGTTTCTTGGCCCTCAAGCCAAGTTAAGCATGATTCCTAAGGAAGAACATCAAGAAAACACATATTTTGCATGGTTTTCCTTGAAAACCAAATTGAAATGGGAGGGAGACAGCCATCTCACCTTATTTCCATCCTTGATAAGTTACATGGTTATGTAGAGGAAGAAGAGAGGATCATTTTGGTGAAATCGGAGTTTTGATTTGAGTTTTAGTTCAGAAGAAATCAAGCTTTGAAGATTAAGTGTTCATGAAAGTTTCTCCCTTTTCTCTCTTGTTATTTTTGGCTAAAATGATGAAATGAGACAGCCTTGGAGGTCTTGGGGGTGTAAGGTGAGTTGTGATTGGTTGGTTTGGAGGTGGATTAAAATAATATTAAAATATCTCTGGTGTACAACTACTAAAACTAGGTGTATCGGAACACTCGTAAAAACATCTCTAAAAATTATTTTCTGAGCTACTAGCATAAATGATACTAGTAACATATTTATTATGAGAATAGAACATGTAAAATGAGGCCTTAGAATTGCTAAATTCATCAGAGAGTGCTAGTGCTAAGCTGCACTAGTAAACCGTAAACCCGGTTAAACCGATTTTCTGTTTTTAACAAAAACCGACCAGGTAACCTTATAATATCATTCAAGCATTTTTTAATACTAATATAATGATAATATTATACTATTATCTCTCTCCTCTCATGAATCGAGTCCGGTTCGTCAAACAGAGACTATTTACGAAAATCAGAATCAAAACTGCCAACCGATACGGTTCAAAAACTAGGTTCTTCGCGATTGCATTATCGAGCTTGCCTCAAAGGAGGTTCTAGCTTAAGGATGACATAATGATAATGAGGATTGAGATACTTGATGATATAGCAGAGGTGTTCCCTTTATTGATCTTCTGGAGAAATCCGTACTTTCAGAAAAGATCTCATGTACTCGAAAATCAGGGTTGTTACATTCTACCCTCCTAAAAGAAAATTTTGCCCTCAAAATTTCAGTTACCTAGGAATAAATGTGGGTAATCAGCTTTCATCTTATCTTCCAGTTCCCAAGTGTGCTCTTCCTCTCCTCTTGGTTCCCATGCTACTTTGACTAAGCGATCAACTTTGCCTCTTAGCTGCTTATCACTTCTTTCTACTATCTGAACCGGTGATGCTTGATATGTCAAATCATTTCATAATTGTACTGTCTCTGGTTGTAAAATGTGACTCTTGTCGAGAATATATTTCTTAAGTTGCGAGACATGAAAAACATCATGAAGGTTTGATAAATAAGGAGGAAGGACTATTTGATAAACTACTAGACCGACTCTTTTAAGTATTTGGAAAGGTTCTATGTATCGTGGGTTAAGCTTTTTAGTCTTAAGGGCTCTACCTATTCCAGTAATCGAGGTTACTTCTAGAAAGACACGGTTTCTGTCACTAAACTCTAAGGGTTTACGTCTATTATCGGCATAGCTCTTTTGACGGCTTTGTGCTGTCTGGATCTTCCGACGAATCTCCTTTATCTTCTCAATAGTTTCTTACACTAATTCTGGACCTAAGACACTAGCTTCTCCATCGTCATTCCAACACAATGGTATCCGACATCTTCTTCCATAGAGAGCTTCATATGGTGCCATCCCGATACTTTATTGGAAACTGTTGTTGTAGACGAATTTGACCAAAAGCAAATACTTATCCCAGCTACTTTGGTTGTCTATCATACATGATCGTAACATGTCCTCTAACGTCTGGATTGTCTGCTCTGATTGTCTGTCTATCTGAGGATGGTATGCTATACTCGTGTGCAATTCTGTTTCCAACGCTTTCTGAAAAGCTCCCCAAAATCTAGTAGTAAACCTCGAAACTCGATTTGAGACAATTTATGAAGGTATCCCATGTAGTCGTATGATTCCTTGAATATATATTCGTTCCAGCCTTTCTAAAGTATAATCAACTCGAATCGGAAAGAAGCATGCCGATTTTGGCAACCTGTCCACAATCACCCAAATGGGATTACGTCCTGTTGAGGTTCTTGGCAATCTCGTGACAAAATCCATAGTAATCTGCTCCCATTTCCATTGTGGTATTTCTAAGGGTTGCAGGGTTCCTGACAGCTTCTGATGTTCCACCTTCATCTTCTGGCAGGTTAAACATTTTGAGACATAATCAGCTACTTCTTTCTTTAAGCCCGGCCACCAGAACATTTGTTTCAAATCTCGATACATCTTTGTCACTCCAGGATGCATAGAAAATCTACTTTGGTGAGCTTCAGCAAGAATCTTTTGTTGCAATTCTCCAGAATTAGGCACACAAATTCTTTTCTTGTACCTCCATAGGCCACTACGATCCTATCTCACAACTTCTTCAGCTCTGCAAGCAATGGTGACATCCAGTACAGTGCTATCGAACTCGGTCCGGCTCTAGGTACTAGATCAATGCTGAATTCTATCTCTCGCTAAGGAGGAAACTCAGGTATGTCGTCCAAGAAAACATCAGAAAATTCCTTCATCATTCAGATTCGTTCTAAGCTTAATTCACTATCATTTGAGCTAGCCGCTAACAGAACGTACCCCTCACAATCACTCCCGCCTAAGGTAACTCTTACAGAATTTAGATATAAGGTGTGGGACAGAAATGGTTTAGTACATAGACTATCAGATGGAATAACAGCAGTTCTTTTAAAATAATCAAGGAAATCATGATACTTAGATAACCAATCTAATCCTAAAATAACTTTTAAACCATATAGAGGTAAACAGATTAGATAGTGTATAGAAGTCCTGTTCCTAATAGCGAATGGTACATGCAGGAACACTAAACTGGTCAAAGCATTTTGGGATGCAGGTGTATGGACAATCAAGTAAAAATTCAATTTAAAGAAATATAATCCTAACTCGTGAGCAATAGTTAGAGAAATAAAGAATGCGATGCACCCGAATCATACAGTACAGTTAGAAATCGATTCTTGACATAACCTGACCTTGAATGAGGGCGTTCGATTGCACAACATCATCAATAGTCATAGCAACACTCGTCCTTGTTGCTGGGTTCTAACTGAATTTTGAGTAAATCCCTTCGGACAATCTTTGGCAATATGTCCAAGTTCTCCACAAGCATAGCAGTTAGGTGATCCAAACTGGCAAGACCTGTTATCATGCTCTTTTCCGCATTGCTTACATGCAGTGTTTATGTAAGCCTGATGGGCTCATTCACCATTGCCTTGCCTTACTTTACCTCCATTCTTACCCGTACGGCGAGCAGTAATGTTACTAACTTGTAGGTTCTTATGCTGTCGTATGCCACGCGCTTTAAAATGCACCCTTCTCCCATCTGCCTGATGATTGCTAAGACACCTTGGTGGAAATCCTTGGCGACTCACCTTGGCCACAGTCACTTTCTTAATACATTCTTCCACTAACTTGCTCTTGTTAACTAATTCAACAAAATTACGTATCTCCAGCGGAACTATTGAACTCATCAGATCATCACGAAGGCCTCCTTCAAACTTCAAGCACTTCCATTCTTCAAAGTCAGCAGGATTCCCTTGACAGATCTTAGAGAAACGACACAAGTCATCGAAATTACGAGCATACTCAGCAACAGTCATATCCCCTTGTTTCAACTGCATAAGTTCCATCTCCTTAGCATCTCGTGCTGCTCCCAGAAAATACTTTTTATAAAATTCGTCCCTAAAGATATCCTAAGGAATGTCATTTTCATTATGTTGTAGCAGTCGCTGTATCCCCTGCCACCAGTACTCAGCTTCTCCCTCGAGCATATAAGTAGCAAACTCCACGTGTTGTCCTTCCGGAACATGTTGCACTCTCAGTGATCATTCAATACCTCGAAACCAATTATCAGTGTCAGTTGCAACGAGTGTACCCTTGAACTTAGGCGGATTAACCTTCAGAAATGTCGCAAGGGTCATAGGTCTTTCAGGATGCCCTAAGTTGTTCTCATCATTCCCATTATCTTCTCTGTATTCATTCTCGTTCTCATTTCTCACTCCGAAACGTTCAACAGCCCTAGCCGCTGCTACAGCAGCTTCACGCACTACTTCAGCCACGTTGTTCATGGTAGCCATAAATGTTTCCTGTTCCCTCTCGTAGTTAACATTAGGAATTCCTTTCCGTATGCCTCGTCTCCGTGAACCCATTGTAGTCTTGTTCACACCAAACAATCATTGTTAAGGTGATCAGTCTTAACACTTCAAGTCAAGTGTGAACATTCCCAAAATGAAAACACAGAGACAATCATGCAACATATATCACTGGGATATCCTATACGCATGAGACACACAACAGAGTATGCAATGAAGCATAGTCAGTCCACTCCCCAGGCTCTACTGGGAACGAACTGCTCTGATACCAAATTGTAACGACCCAATTTTCAATATGTCTAGATCATACCAGAAACTGAGCGCTACCAATTTGTCTTCCTAATTATTATCTATTATTTATCATATGAGCCTGATTCGTTGTTAAACGCGTAGTTAATTTGCGTGGTGTATTTTTTTTTAAAAAAACATTTGGATTAATAGACAGAATCATTTATAATCAATTCACAAGTAATAACAGATAAAACAGTTATAAACAACCACACAAAAATACATCACAAGTAGTTGACAACATTCGGTGATTCAGCCTTTATTAGCATATAGACTGTTAGTTAGAACACCCCTAGATATAGCTAAATAATATCTATATACATATATATACGTACAACATCCCAGGTCCTGACCTGTTCAAGAGGTCCCTAAGCTGGCACCTAGGCTAGCCTAGACTCTATACTCACCTAGTCCCTCTAAACTACTAAAGCGAGGGAAAGTACGTTCTAAGTCTTCACAACTCAAGTCAGGTGGAACGTCATCAAAAGATAGAACATCATCTGCTACTCCTCTGTACGATCAGACTTTTCCGCAGGACGTCTCTCTGGTACCTCATGAAGTAGCCACACAACAGAAATCTCGTACACAAGATTTAGGTTAAAGTGCGCATACGAACGGGGTGCAGACGTTGGCTGGTCTCACAGTATATACATATAATCAGAGAATGATATTCACCCTAGAATCAGAAGACTGCCTAGAGTGGAATCCCTTTTTGCGTACAATCGTCAGCAAACTACGGAAAGGAACTCTTACTTCCATCTGAAGGGGAAAGGGAGAGAGAAGGGGTAAGAACAGGGGAGTTCTTAGTAGGGCCGGGGTTATTAGTTATGTTCATTTATTTGGGGTCGCTTAGTAGACGAATAACATAATATAGCGAAGTAATAAACAGAAGATAAAGATAGAAAGAGAAAGTAGAGACAACAAAAAGCAGAACACAAACAAAAGAATACAAGAAAATAAAACACAGAAATGGCATACAAGCAGACAAACATAAAGAAGTAGATCACACACAGAAAGGAATGCAACTGAGAATGATACACAGACAAGAATGATGCATGTCTAGCCCTAGCGCAGGCCATGAGCTCATGTGTCGGTTGGCTGCCCGCAATCCCGACATTTATCCGGTCACGAGTAATCCCGATTTCCCGAATACGATTTTCTGTTCCTAAATAAATGCGCATAAAATAATAGCCGCTCATTTGAGATAGCCTCTGCTTACTGCAGGAAAATATATATATACTCTGCTCTGCTCTAGGGAGGCAAAAAATAGCTGTAGGTAACTTAGTTTCCCTACAGAAGCTCTGGGTTGCATTAAGCAACTAATATATATTAAATATAGCTCTGGGTTGCGTCAAACAACTAATATATATATAAATATAGCTCTGGGTTGCATCAAGCAACTAATATATATATAAATATAGCTCTGGGTTGCATTAAGCAACTAATATATATATATAAGTATAGCTCTGGGTTGCATCAAGCAACTAATATATATAAATATCTCTTTATTATATTACTCTTCTCTTTATATCTCTTTACTCTGTTCTGGTTTCTCTTTTCTCTGTATCTCTTTACTCTGTTTTAATTACTCTGTTCTCTGTATCTCTTTACTATGTTTTAATTACTCTATTTTCTGTATCTCTTTTCTCTTCTCTGATTACTCTTTTCATCTGTATCTGTATTACACTTTTTCTCTTTATCTCTTTACTTTACTCTGGTTACTCTTTTTTCTGTGTTTCTCTACTCTGCTCTGATTTCTCTGCTTAACGTATGTATTTAAAGTTTATGTAAATTTCGGTATGAATAAGTCGCCTGTCCCAGGTATAGGTTCATTAAGTCTATACTGAAACAGTTTAACTTTTCATATTATACCTAACCCTAGTCGCAACTCAAGGACTAACTATGTTGCCTTAGTTCGTTCACTAATTTCTGTCTGTTTTTCTGTTATTAAAACCTTACAGACTTTTCTTTAGTTTTTATCTTTTCTTCAACTTTTTATCTTTCTTTTATCTTTGCCTCACTAATATGTTCTCACCACTCTCTAAGTGTTTTATGAAGGTAATTATGAGATTCTGCGCTTAAAGTTGTCTTTCTAAAGCTTTTACAGAAAACTACCTTTTTTTCATTATTTTATTATTTTTATTAAAATATTATTTTTAATTAAATATTATTATTTAATATTTTATTATTTATTATTATTTTATTATTAAATTTTCGAAAATTAACTTTACTTTAACCTTTAACCTTTAAAATTCACTTTTTACCACCCGTAACTTTTAATATTTCTACTTTTACCACCCTAACTTTTGGAAATTACAAAATAACCCCCAAACACCAAAATATTTACTTCCTTGCCCTTTTATGGATCAAAAAGGTGTTCTTCATTGTTCTTCACCACACTCAAAGTGTTCTTCGTGTTCTTCGTAAATTCTTCAAATTCTTTCTTTGTTTTTACCCGTTTTTCAGTCTTTTCAGCAACCGATTTTTACCAAAATTCAAAATAAATTTCCAGCCACTAAAACCCCATCTTTTCTACATGATTTTAACACAAATTGAACCTCAATTTAAGCTCTAGGGTTTTGTTTTTCCAGCTGCCCAAGAACACACATTCATAGCTTGAATTTCATCAAATTTCATCAAATTTTCACCAAAATTTCAACAAGAATTACTCATACAAACAATCAATTTCAAGCACAGCCAAACCATATCATAATCACACAACTCAAACACAATCAATCAAGATTAAATTCGTCAATCCCTACCTGGTTTTGCTGCTCCTAATTCGGTTAAACTTTCAGGTGGTCCATAAGCACTTTTTCCTCCTAAATCACATCAAGAACAACTTTAAATCCAAAAACTCTCAACTGACCAAATCTCACTCAGTATGTTAGGAAGAGATATCTCACCTTAGACTTGCTGGAAATTCATGTTTCTTGGCCCTCAAGCCAAGTTAAGCATGATTCCTAAGGAAGAACATCAAGAAAACACATGTTTTGCATGGTTTTCCTTGAAAACCGAATTGAAATGGGAGGGAGACAGCCATCTCACCTTATTTCCATCCTTGATAAGTTACATGGTTATGTAGAGGAACAAGAGAGGATCATTTTGGTGAAATCGGAGTTTTGATTTGAGTTTTAGTTCAGAAGAAATCAAGCTTTGAAGATTAAGTGTTCATGAAAGTTTCTCTCTTTTCTCTCTTGTTATTTTCGGCCAAAATGATGAAATGAGACAGCCTTGGAGGTCTTGGGGGTGTAAGGTGAGTTGTGATTGGTTGGCTTGGAGGTGGATTAAAATAATATTAAAATATCTCTGGTGTACAACTACTAAAACTAGGTGTATCGGAACACTCGTAAAAACATCTCTAAAAATTATTTTCTGAGCTACTAGCATAAATAATACTAGTAACATATTTATTATGAGAATAGAACATGTATAATGAGGCCTTAGCATTGCTAAATTCATCAGAGAGTGTTGGTGCTAATATAATGATAATGTTATACTAATAACCTTATAATATCATTCAAGCATTTTTTAATACTAATATAATGATAATATTATACTATTATCTCTCTCCTCTCATGAATCGAGTCTGGTTCGTCAAACAGAGACTATTTACGAAAATTAGAATCAAAACTGCCAACCGATACGGTTCAAAAACTAGGTTCTTCGCGATTGCATTATCGAGCTTGCCTCAAAGGAGGTTCTAGCTTAAGGATGACATAATGATAATGAGGATTGAGATACTTGATGATATAGCAGAGGTCTTCCCTTTACTGATCTTCTGGAGAAATCCGTACTTTCAGAAAAGATCTCATGTACTCGAAAATCAGGGTTGTTACATCGGGGATCGGCTCAGGGGGAAAATCCCACTCTGGTGGTATCACAGGTACGTAGTCACCAGCTAACTCAAGCTCATCAGGAATGATAGGCTCAGGTACCGCCTCATGATAAACCCCGATTTTGTGGTTTATCTTGTGCTTATTTTGGGGGATTTTATCACCTTTACTCACATTTATTCAATGAAATAGCATGGTTTTGTAATTCTCCCTTGATTTGTGCTTGAATGTGAAAACATGCTTTTTAGGCCCTAAAATTGGTGATTTTAATTCACTTTAATTCGATTCGATTCCTTGATATGTTTGTTGAGTAATTTCAGGTTCATAAGGCAAGTATTGGATGGAAGAAGTGAGGAGAAAAGCATGCAAAGTGGGAGAACTCATGAAGAAATGAGGGAACCGTAAAGCTGTCAAGCCCGACCTCTTGGCATTAAATCGACCATAACTTGAGCTACAGAGGTCCAAATGAGGCGGTTCCAGTTGCGTTGGAAAGCTAACATCCGGGGCTTCGAAATGATATAAATTTTGCCATATGTTGCTTCGCATTCAGGGGCGCGCAAGCGCAATTTGCGCGCGCGCGCCGATGCTGTCCGTGGCCCACTTTTATGAAATCGCTCCCAGCGATTTTGCAGCTCATTTTGGGCCCAATCCAACCCATTTCTGATGCTATTGAACCCAAGGATTGAACGGGGAATGAACCAAGTAGTTATAGTTTAGTTTTCATCATGTTGTAGGTTAGAATTCTAGAGAGAGAAGCTCTCCCTTCTCTCTAGAATTTAGGGTAGTTTAGGTTTAATTTTCTTAAATCCAAGTTTTAATTCTTGTTTTGATTTAGTTTTCTCTTTTTATTTATTGTTGCTACTACTCTAATCTTCTTACTTTGTCTTATTCATTTCCTTTATTTTGTTACTTTTATGTTGATGAACCCTTGTTGGATTTCCATTTACTTTTAATGAGATTTGATGTTTGATGTTCTTTTGATGTTGATTTGAGTTGTTGATTTACTTTTCTTGCAATTGGTAGTTGGTAGATTTTATTATTCTTGCACATTTTATTATGCTTTCCATGTAAGCCTTCCAAGTGTTTGACAAAATGCTTGGAAGGATGTTAAAGTAGATTTTGAGCATTCTTGGCTTGGAAAGAGTGATTGGGTAATCTTCAGTCATGAAAACCCAACTTATGTTGGTGATCTAGAGTTGTTAGCTAGTATTGTTTCCATTGACGCTAATCTTTTGCTAATTTAATTAGTAAGTTGGTTAGGACTTATGGAATATTGTTTCCATTGACGCTAATCTTTTGCTAGTTTAATTAGTAAGTTGGTTAGGACTTTTGGATTGAGATTAGCTAGTCTCGTTAGACTTTCTCCCTATTTGTTGGAGTTGGCGTAATGAGATAAATTCTTGTTTATATTTATGACATGATTAATTAGTCTTGTTTGACATTCTCCCGATGTGTGAGTTAACTAAATAAGATGAATTAATCATGCATGACTAGGATAGAAAGCCTATGATCTCAATCCATTGCCATGAATGTCTCTCTTTATTACTTGCTTTCTTTAATTACTTGCTCAATTTACTTTTCTTGTCATTTATATTATTGTCCTCTTATCAAACCAAAAAAAACCCCCTATACCCCTCATAGCCAATAATCATACAATTCATTGCAACTCTTCGTGAGACGACTCGGAGTCCAAAATACTAGGGTTATTTCTTATTTGGGGTTTGTTCTTTGTGACAACCAAAAATTTTTGTATGAAAGGACTATTGATTGGTTTGGAAACTATACTTCACAATGAGAATTCATTAGTGGAATTCTAGACCACACAAAAGTCCAATCATCAAAATGACGCCGTTGCCGGGGAGTTGCAATGGTGTTATGTTATTGGCTATTGTGAATATTGTGAATATGTTTGCTTTTTTTCTTATTTGTTAGTTTTTTTTAGGTTTAGGACTTGTTGCTTATTTTTGTTAGCTTTTGTTTTTATTTGCTATTTTGAATTCTCACCACTTTGGCTATGAGTTTGGTTCAATTTATGTTGTAGGAAATGGGAGCTACAATGAGGATGTGCATCAAGGATGGAACAATCAAAGATGGGAGGAGCCTCAAGGGATTGATCAACCTTCTTGGCAACAACAACCTCCGGATTCTTATGGGTATAATTCTCATCCTAATGCATATCAATCTAATGGATATGGTGACCTTTATTATGATTGTCAACAACCACCACCATATGCCTATGAACCACCTCCTCAACATAATTTTGAACCACCTTACTCACAAGCCCCTTTTCACCAACCACCTCCATATGACCCCAACCCATATCTACCATACCAACCACCTTATGATCCATATGAACCATATGAAGAACCACCCCAATTCCACCACCAATACCCTCAAGAACCACCACCTCACTACCCTTACCAAGATGAATCACCTCCCATGTATGATAACTTTCAACCACATAATGAATTTCCCTTTCCACCACAACCCTCCAAGGAAGAACACCCATATCCATCCATCCAAGAGTCAATGGATTATCTCAAGGAAGAAATGGATCGGCTTCAAGCAATAATCCGTCAAAAGGAGCAAGAGGAAGCCCAAAGGATGAATTATGAAGCTATTGAGGCTAACCTTGCCAAAATTAAAGCCAACTTGGACTCATGGGACTCATGCAACAAGCAAAGCATCTCCACGGATGAGTGTGAGAAATCAACCAAAGAAAGGAGCATGAAAGAGATTTTAGAATCTCAACATGAGGACAAGGAGATGGGGTATGTCTTGCAACAAGTGGAAGAGGGAGAGATTGTTAAAGAAGAAGAAGTGGTTGAAGAGTTAGAGGAAATTGAACAAGAGGTGGATTTCAAACTTAAGAGCACTTTCACACCAAGTGACATTGTTGATGATTTTGTGGAAGTTGTTGAACCTTCTTCCAATGAGCTTGAATTTGGTGTTGAGGAGGATAATGCGCAACCTCCTAAGCATATAATGAATGATGAAGAATTGGAAGATCTTGAACCCTTTCTCCCAAACAATGAACCTTCTCTTCCACCATCACCTCCCGATGAAGCCCCCATGCAAGAATTGAGAGATCTTGAATCTCATATCTTAAGGCGACACGAGGAGGATGAAAAGAAGTTTAAAGAGCTAGGAGCCAAGATGGCTATCCTAGTGGAAGCCATTAGCAATATGGCCTTATCCCAACTAAGCCTAAGCAATCAAGGCACTTCCATTGTGGAATGTGGAGAAGCAACCAAGGAGCTTAGCGAGGGAGTGAACTTGAAGCTCCAAGGTGAAGAAGAGGAGTTAAAGCAAGAAAAGCAACAAGAGGAGGAGGTAGAGATTATTGAAGAAGAGGAAGAAGTGGTTGAAGACTTAGGAGATGCGGAACCACCTTGGGAGTCTAGGATTGAAGAAAACCCCTCCAAGATGATTGAATTTGATGCTATGGAGGAATGTGCACAACCTCCAAGGCATATCTCTTATGAATAATTGGATGGGATAGAGCAAGAATTGAGTCCCCTTGGTAATGAAGATCAAGCATCAAGTCTTAGTGGTGAAGAATCCTTTGAGCATGAAGAACCTTCTCCCAAGGAGATGGAAAGCAATGTGGAGGTAAATCTCTCTTGTCCTCCCATTTGTGATTTGAGTAAGGGAAAAGGTTTAGATAAAATTGTTGAACAAAGGATTGAAATTAAGAGATCTTGTGGAGAGGTGGAAGTCCTTAGAAAAAGGAGGATGGGGATTGAATACGCCTTGTCAAGACCGTTAGAATCGCCTTTGCCTAGGTTGCCATCTACACCTTCATTTGAGTGGGTGAAACTCATTTCTATTAGCTTTATTATCCCACTCGAATATGGTTTGCTTGAAACGGATGGCCAACTTAGAATGCTTTGTGGGATGAAGCATAAAAGAAAGATGTTTTGTGGTTGGCGTTGCAAATCAAGGCTCATTATGGTTGATGCATCAAACATGATATATAAAGGTTGGAGTAGTGCTCACCGAGATGGGTCTAGGAGGATTGTTGGTCACTTTATAGAGAATTCACCTTGCTCACCACCCGGATGGGCCAATAATGAAAGTCAACTTCAAGATGGGTGTGAAAACAAAGTGTGGGATCCTGGATCACACAAGGAAGATCAACTTTGGGAGCCTATGGTTTGTGAAGAACTCCATCAAAGCTTGGAGTTATTATCTTTGACTGATGAAGCACAATGGAGATTCAAGCATTAGTGGATGTTCCAAGATGGTTACAAGCACAAGCCACCTTGATGAGGAGCTCCCCATAAGTCCAACTTAAGGACAATAAACAAAAGTGCTAGGTGGGAGACAACCCACCATGGTAACATCTTTTCGTTTTTCTCTTTTGTACATATTGGTAAAATAGGTTTAATTTCATGTTTTGTTTAATTAGTTGAGTTTAGTTGGTAGTTTAGCATGTTGAATAAGGCTTTTGTGGTATTTAGGTAGCTGTTTGGAGGTTTGGAATGCTTGGTTTGGTGCAAGAACTTGGAAAATTTTGAAAAACAGAGTACCAATCCGCGCGTACGCGCGCCTCAAGCATTTTCGAACATCCACGCGGATGCGCCATGTACGCGTACGCGTGGATGCAAAGATTTCACCTCCAAGCCAAATTCCAGAGAGTTGTGCCTAACTTGCGCCTACTTTGTGCGCGAGACACAAACCAACCATGCGTGCGCGCACCTGGCGCGTACGCGCCCTTTTGGCAATTCACGGATCGACGCGCTAGCGCACCTTGCACGCACGCGCCGATCACCCATTTGCACTCCTGGTAAATTTTTCAGAGAGTTGTACCACTTTTGTGCCTATTCTGTGCCTGCCACCTGCGCGTGCGCGCACTTTGCGCGTCCGCGCCGATAAAAAAAATTTTCTTTCTCTTCTCTTCTAATTTCTTTTATTGCATTTGCTTACTTTCATTTATTGCATTTTAATTTTGTTTTTATAGCTTGTTCTTATTTTATTTTCTAAGTTTCTTATTTTAATAATGGTGTTGAATTTTCTTACTCAATTGTTGAGAATGTCTTGGTTAATCTCGGTGCTTTGTGACTTGTTTGACATTAATTGCAATATTTGCTCTACACACAAGATTAGTGCTTTAGTCCTTCCTAACTCATGATTCCTTGTTTTTATACCTCATCATCATTGAGTTAGGATGGGACCAAATGCTCTCATGCTTATCACTAATATTGTTCGTGTCAATTGTTGATTAGACTTGATGCAACATGCTTTTCATCTCATGTACCTATGCTTTGACTTCACTCTTGCATCAAGTATTAATTGATATGCCCTTTGCCTATATTGTTCTCTCACTTACATGCGTAGCTAACATGTAGTGAGAACCTCACTCTTATTTGGCATTAGCCCCCGCCTATGTTCTAATTGCTTTCATGTCTTTGTTATAGGCTTAATTTTCTTTCTTTTTCTCTCCTTTGAGGTTGGCCACCAAGAAGGAAAGAAAAGGAAAGGCTTCTAAATGGGGCAACAAACAAGTCCATCTGCAAAACCTTTTGAAGGAACTCATCAATTGTAGAAACCCGTCCACCTTGCTCTTCTTTACATGCACCGAGGACGGTGCAAATTTCTAAGTGTGGGGAGGTCGTCCGACCGATCTCCATGGGTAACAATTTCTTTCTTTCAACACCAATTCTTGATTTCTTTTGCTAGTTAGTTGTTGCATTACATGATAAGTTGCATGATAGTTAAAATTTGTACATATTTGAGCATTTTTTTTATGTTAGGACTACTTGGTTAGGGTGATGATTTCTTTTCCAAGAAAAATTGTTTTTTTTAGGGCACCCTACCAATTTGAAAAAAAAAATTTTGTTGAACTTGCTTGAAGAATTTATTTTGGAACATGGTTTTTGAGCTAAGAACACAAGCATGTGAGTTTTGAGCCTAATTGTGTGGTTACATCTTATAACCGCTTATTTCCATTCTTGTGTGCATTATTCTCTTTCTATGATTGTAATCTTTGGTTTGTTTGATTCTCTATGTCCATTGTTCCATGTATACATGCATTTATATGATTGAGGCCATCATTTCATATAGCTCACTTACCCAAATAGCCTACCTTTCATCAACCATTGTTAGCCGATTTGAGCCTATTTAATCCCTTTTGTTCTTAATGTTACCACATCACTACCCCTAAGAGAAAAACAATAAATGTCCTTAATTTGGATCTTTGATTAGCTTAGGCTAGTGAGAGTGTTTATCATTTGGGTATGGGAAACTTGGGACATTGGTTGAGGTAAAAGTGTAACTTTTATTTTTGTTAAAAATATCGGGAATTGGGTACATATTCATGCACTATATGTAAAACCATATGCATTGATACGTTTGTATATACTAAAATAAAAAAAAATTGATAAAGAAAAAAAAAGAGAAAAATATATAGAAAAAAGAATGCAATAAAGAGGGGACAAAAATGCCCCAAAGTAAAGTTCAATAAAATCAATGCATATGGAATGTGAATTAAAGAGAATGCATGAGTATGTGAAAAAGTGGGAATCATGGGTAGCTAGGTTGTGTATCAGAATTGCATAAGTTGTTATATGTGTTTAGTGAGAGCTTAAGCTAATCAAAGATACAAATTTCAAGCTCACTTGACCATATACATCCCTACCTTGACCCTAGCCCCATTACAACCTATGAATAAGTCCTCATGATGAATGTATGAATGCATTGAATAATTGTTGATTGTTAGATGAAAAACAAATCATGGAAAGCATGAGTAGAAGAGAATTGAATGAATCGACCCTATACACTAGAGCGACTAGAGCGGATACACATCCGGTGAGGGTTCGATGCTCAATTCCTTGTTCCCGGCTTTCATGAGCTTTTCTTCTTGCAAGTCTATTTGAACTTCATTTTTATATTTGAATTGGTAGAGTTTGTGAGTCGTCATATGACCTTGGCCCTACTTGCTTATATATGTTCTTGGAGATTGATTTACTTTTAACCAAGTAGGTAGAGTCATTTTGCATTTAGTTGCATTCATGTAGATAGGTGCATATAGTTTATTTGCATTGAATAAATGTTCATAACCCTTTTCTTGTCCTTCTTTATTCATAGCATGAGGACATGCTTGGTTTAAGTGTGGGGAGATTTGATAAACCCCGATTTTGTGGTTTATCTTGTGCTTATTTTGGGGGATTTTATCACCTTTTCTCACATTTATTCAATGAAATAGCATGGTTTTGTAATTCTCCCTTGATTTGTGCTTGAATGTGAAAAAATGCTTTTTAGGCCCTAAAATTGGTGATTTTAATTCACTTTAATTCCATTCGATGCCTTGATATGTTTGTTGAGTAATTTCAGGTTCATAAGGCAAGTATTGGATGGAAGAAGTGAGGAGAAAAGCATGCAAAGTGGGAGAACTCATGAAGAAATGAGGGAACCGTAAAGCTGTCAAGCCCGACCTCCTGGCACTCAATCGACCATAACTTGAGCTACAAAGGTCCAAATGAGGCGGTTCCAGTTGCGTTGGAAAGCTAACATCTGGGGCTTCGAAATGATATAAATTTTCCCATATGTCGTTTCGCGTTCAGGGGCGCGCACGTGCAATTTGCACGCGCGCACTGATGCTGTCTGTGGCCCACTTTTATGAAATCGCCCCCAGCGATTTTGCAGCTCATTTTGGGCCCAATCCAACCCATTTCTGATGCTATTGAACCCAAGGATTGAAGGGGGAATGAACCAAGTATTTATAGTTTAGTTTTCATCATGTTGTAGCTTAGAATTCTAGAGAGAGAAGCTCTCCCTTCTCTCTAGAATTTAGCATAGTTTAGGTTTAATTTTCTTAAATCCAAGTTTTAATTCTTGTTTTGATTTAGTTTTCTCTTTTTATTTCTTGTTGCTACTACTCTAATCTTCTTAGTTTCTCTTATTAATTTCCTTTATTTTTTTACTTTTATGTTGATGAACCCTTGTTGGATTTCCATTTACTTTTAATGAGATTTGATGTTTGATGTTCTTTTGATGTTGATTTGAGTTGTTGATTTACTTTTCTTGCAATTGGTAGTTGGTAGATTTTATTATTCTTGCATATTTTATTATGCTTTCCATGTAAGCCTTCCAATTGTTTGACAAAATGCTTGGAAGGATGTTAGAGTAGATTTTGAGCATTCTTGGGTTGGAAAGAGTGATTGGGTAATCTTCAGTCATGAAAACCCAACTTATGTTGGTGATCTAGAGTTGTTAGCTAGTATTATTTCTATTGACGCTAATCTTTTGCTAATTTAATTAGTAAGTTGGTTAGGACTTATGGAATATTATTTCCATTGACGCTAATCTTTTGCTAGTTTAATTAGTAAGTTGGTTAGGACTTTTGGATTGAGATTAGCTAGTATCGTTAGACTTTTTCCCTATTTGTTGGAGTTGACGTAATGAGATAAATTCTTGTTTATATTTATGACATGATTAATTAGTCTTGTTTGACATTCTCCCGATGTGTGAGTTAACTAAATAAGATGAATTAATCATGCATGACTAGGATAGAAAGCCTATGATCTCAATCCATTGCCATGAATGTCTCTCTTTATTACTTGCTTTCTTTAATTACTTGCTCAATTTACTTTTCTTGTCATTTATATTATTGTCCTCTTATCAAAGCAAAAAACCCCCTATACCCCTCATAGCCAATAATCATACAATTCATTGCAACTCTTCGTGAGATGAACTGGAGTCCAAAATACTCCGGTTATTTCTTATTTGGGGTTTGTTCTTTGTGACAACCAAAAATTTTTGTATGAAAGGACTATTGATTGCTTTGAAAACTATACTTCACAACGAGAATTCATTAGTGGAATTCTAGACCACACAAAAGTCCGATCATCACCTCATTCAAAGGTTGAGCTGGTATTGGGTGCTCAGGATCATCAAGAAAAGGAAGTCCAGGTGCATCAGGATGTAACCAGGATAAGGGAAAGTCGTAAGGAGCATCAGGGTCAAAATGCGGGCTAGACAGAGGATGTTGAAAAGCTCGATTAGGTAACGCATATCGTCTAATACGAGGCTCCAATCCCATGATGAAGTAACTGTGATGTACCGGATCCTCGTAGACGTAAGGGTACTCGAACTCATAGAAGATCACGCCTGTCTCCATCTGAGGGGGAGGAAGGGAGAGAAGGGGTAAGAGCTGGGGTGTTCTTAGTAGGGTCGGGGTTGTTAATTACGTTCATTTATTCATTTTCAATTAGCAGATGGATAATAGAATACAGTAATGTAGTAAACAGAGGTTAAAAATAGATAGAAAAACAAAGAACAGAACACAAGCAGAAGAAGACAAGAAGATAAAGCATAGACATAGCACCCGAACAAACAAACACAAAGAAATAGATCACACACAAAAAAAGAATGCAACAGAGAGTGATGCGCAGACAAGAATGATGCATGTCTAGCCCTAGTACAGGCCATGAGCTCACGTGTCGGTTGGCTGCCCGCAATCCCGACATTTATTCGGTCACGAGTAATCCCGATTTCCCGAATACGATTTTCCGTTCCTAAATAAATACGCATATAATAATAGCCGCTCATTTGAGATAGCCTCTGCTTAATGCAGGAAAATATATATATACTCTGCTCTGCTCTGGGGAAGCAGAAAATAGCTCTAGGTGACTTAGTTTCCCTACAGAAGCTTTGGGTTGCATTAAGCAACTAATATATATTAAATATAACTTTGGGCTGCATCAAGCAACTAATATATATATATATATATATATATATATAGCTCTGGGTTGCATCAAGCAACTAATATATATATATAAATATAGATCTGGGTGATGGGAAAATTTGGAAAAACGGATTTCCAAACACCCAAAACTCACCGGCAAGTGTACCGGGTCGTATCAAGTAGTAAAACTCACTTAGAGTGAGGTCGATCCCACAGGGATTGATGGATCAAGCAACTTTAGTGGGTGATTAGTTTAATCAAGCTAACATTGAGTGAATTGTGTGAAATATAGCCAACAGAAAGTAAATTGCAAGGAATTTAAAAGATGCAGAAAGTAAAATTGCAAGTAAATTAAAGAACAAGAAAGTAAAATAGCTGAAATTTGAATTGTAAGAAATGTAAATTGCATTAAATGTAAAGGGGGTTGGGTGCTGGAAATTTAAGAAAGCAATATAGCAAGCAATTGAGGATATCTTGAGAACAAGTAACAGGAAATTTAAAGTGCAGGAAGAATAAATTGGGAACAATGTAAGCAGAGAAGCAAAATTGTAGTGAATAAGAATTTAGAGCAATTGCAGGAAATGTAAATTGGAAGCAATGCAATAGAAAGTAAAAATGCTTGAAAGATTAAAAATAGAAAATGACTGATGCTAAATTGCAGCAATTAAAAGGATGTTGAAGATCTCAGGGGTGGAGGAGACTAGAAAACAAGTCTAGATCTCAAGTCCTTCCTTGATCCAACAAGAGAAAGGTTGCAGAGAATTGAAAGAAAGATTGCAGAAGAAGTAAAGAGAAGTTACAGATAGAGAATGAAAACAGAATTCCTTCCACTCTCAATCCAAGATTTAAAATAGAAATGAAAATTAAAGAGAGAGTTTTTTAATCCTACTACTTCCTAGTGGAGCTCTCCCCTTTTGAAAATGAGAGTGATGCCTTTATATAGGCTTTTTACAAAATAAAATGAAATTAAAATGAAAAACAAATTAAATGAAAATCTTAATTCTAGCTTGTTCTTGTGCCTTTGAGTGATGATATGGGATTTGCTTGCTTTGGATTTGAAGAGAGATGGGTTTGTTGGCCTTGATTCAATTTGGTGAAGAATTGAATTTAATTGGAATTTTGGTTGAATTTTGGCCCAATATTGCACCTCCCAGGGACGGCTCAGTTGGAAAACCAAACTGAGCACCCCAATGTTGCTGTCCGTGTCAACTTGTGCGTCCCAGCCTCCTTGGTGTGCTTCCTAGTGTGCCAAAGTATGGAGAGTGGGGGGAAGATAGCGCTTAGTTGGGAGAATGAACTGAGCTCCCCTTCTTTCCTTATGTAGCGCTCCACCTTTGAGTGTGAGGTCATGTGTTCGAACCTTGGTGGAAGCCTTCTCCAAATGTTGCACTTTGATTTTCCTTGAGGAGAGCCCGAAAAAGCTAAGTTGGAAAAGTGAACTGAGCACTATTTTGCTCTTGCCTTGCTTTCCTTGTGTCTCCCCCTTCGAGCCTTGGTGAAGCCACTTTGGTTTATTTTTGCTTGTTTTTGGTCCTTAAAGATGCCTTTTACTTGTGCCTCAATTTCATACCAAATATGGACTATTATACATCGTTGGAAAGCTCTAAATGTCAGCTTTCCAACGCAACTGGAAGCACATCAATTGGACATCTGTAGCTCAAGTTATGGCCCTTTGAAGGAGGCATGGTCATGCTGTAAATGCCCAACTTTTAGTGAACTGAGCTTTGAGTGCTGGTTGTAATTGCCTCCAAGCTAAGTTTCTTGTACGGCAAAGCTAAGTTCACTTAGTGAACTGAGCTTTGAGTGCTGGTTGTGATGTTTCCTTGATTTGGTCATGGGCCACGCTTTTAAAAGCGTGGCCTAAGGCTCCAAAGTGTGCTCCAACTTCAAAGTGTGCCCCAAAGTTCTTTTTTTCTCCTTTTTAGCTTATTTTGTGCTTCTTTTTCTTCTTATTTCCTACCAAATTTATAAAATTAAAAGATCAAGGAAATATACCATTTAATCATAAAAGAATGCAATATTTAAGCACTAATTATCAATTTCTTATATGAAAAAGCATAGAAAAACATGACATGTTGACATGTCATCACTGGGTTGCATCAAGCAACTAATATATATAAATATCTCTTTACTATGTTTTAATTACTCTGTTCTCTGTATCTCTTTTCTCTTCTCTGATTACTCTTTTCATCTGTATCTATATTACTCTTTTTCTCTTTATCTCTTTACTTTACTCTGGTTACTCTATTTTCTGTGTTTCTCTACTCTGCTCTGATTTCTCGGTTTAACGTATGTATTTAAAGCTTATGTAAATTTCGGTATGAACAGTTAGCCTATCCCAAGTATAGGTTCATTAAGTCTATACTAAAACAGTTTAACTTTTCATATAATACCTAACCCTATTCGCAATTCCAGGACTAACTATGTTGCCCTAATTCGTTCACTAGTCTCTGTCTGTTTTTCTGTCATTAAAACTTTACAGACTTTTTCTTCGATTTTTATCGTTTCTTTAACTTTTTATCTTTTAATTATCTTTGCCTCACTAATATGTTTTTACCACTCCCTAAGTGTTTTATGAAGGTAATTATGAGATTCTACGCTGTCTTTCTAAAGCTTTTACAGAAAACTGCCTTTTCCGCATTATTTTATTATTTTTATTAAAATATTATTTTTAATTAAATATTATTATTTAATATTTTATTATTTTTTATTATTTTATTATTAAATTTTTGAAAATTAACTTACTTTTACTTTTAACCTTTAAAATTCACTTTTTACCAAGAATCAATCATATATGCAACCAATTTTTAGCACAACCAATTTATACAACATTCACACAACTCAAACACAAATAATCAAGATTAATTTCATGACACCCTACCTGGTTTTGCTGCTCCTAATTCAATCAAACTTTCAGGTGGTCCTTAAGCACTTTTTCCTCCTAAATCACATCAAGAAAACACATATTTAAGCATGTTTCCTTGAAACCGAATCAAAAGAGAGATGGTGCAGCCAACTCACCTTGATCCCAGCCTTGATAAGTCATATGATCATGTAGAGAAAGAAGAGAGGATCATTTTGGTCGGATTGGAATTTTGATGTGAGTTTTAGTTCAGCAGAAATCAAGCTTTGAAGATTTGGAACTAAGAACTTTTCTCTCTTTTTCTCTCTACCTATTTTCGGCCACAAAGTGAAAATGAGCCAGCCTTGGGGGTTTTGGGGGTGTACGGTGAGTTGTGATTGGTTGGCTTGGAGGTGGATTAAAATAATATTAAAATATCTCAGGTGTATAACTACTAAAACTAGATGTATCGGAACACTTGTAAAAACATCTCTAAAAATTATTTTCTGAGCTACTAGCATAAATGACACTAGTAACATATTTATTATGAGAATAAAATATGAATAATGAGGCCTTAGCATTGCTAAAGTCATCAGAGAGTGCTGGTGCTAAGCTGCACCAGTAAATTGTGAACCCGGTTAAACCGGTTTTCTGTTTTTAACTAAAACTGATCAGGTAACCTTATAATATCATTCAAGAAGCTTCTAATAATAATATAATGATAATATCATCCCATTATCTCTCTTCTCTCATAAATCGGGTCCGGTTTTTCAAACTAAGACTATTTACGAAAAACCGAATCAAAACTCCTAACCGATACGGTTCAAAAACTAGGTTCTTCGCGACCGCGTTATCGAGCTTGTCTCGGAAAAGGTTCTAACTTAAAGATGACATAATGACAATGAGGATTGAGATACTCGATGATATATCAAAGATTTTTCCCTTACTGATCTTCCGGAGAAATTCGTACTTTCAGAAAAGATCTCGCGTACTCGAAAATCGGGGTTGTTACACCCAGCACTCACGAGTTTGAAGCTCGTCACAGTCATCCCTTCCTAGATCCTACTCGGAATACCAAAGACAAGGTTTAGACTTTCCGGATCTCAAGAATGACCATCCATGGGTTCGAACTTATACCACGAAGATTCTAATATCTCGGACTCGGTCCTCTGTATTAGATATCCAAGAGATATTCATTCTAGCTTGTTTGCATGTAGAACGGAAGTGTTTGTCAGGCACGCGTTCATAAGTGAGAATGATGATGACCGTCAAATAATCATCACATTCATCATGTTCTTGGGTGCGAATGGATATCTTAGAATAGGAATAAGCTTGAATTGAATAGAAAAATAGTAGTACTTTGTATTAATTCATGAGGAACAACAGAGCTCCACACCTTAATCTATGGTGTGTAGAAACTCTACCGTTTGAAAATACATAAGTGATAATGGTCCAGGCATGGCCGAATGGCCAGCCTCCATGAAAGTCTAAGATAGCATAAAACTGATCAAAGATCCTATCCGAAGATAGTAAAAAGTCCTATTTATACTACTAGTTACTAGGGTTTACAGAAATGAGTAAATGATGCAGAAATCCACTTTCGGGGCCCACTTGGTATGTGCTTGGGCTGATCATTGAGCTTTACACGTGTAGAGGTCTTTCTTGGAGTTGAACGCCAGTTTGTAACTTGTTTCTGGCGTTTAACTCCACTTTGCGACCTGTTTTTGGCGTTTGATTCCAGAATGCAGCATGGAACTGGCGTTCAACACCAGTTTACGTCCTCTATCCTTAATCAAAGTATGGACTATTATATATTTCTGAAAAGCCCTGAATGTCTACTTTCCAACGCAATTAAGAGCGTGCCATTTGGAGTTCTGTAGCTTCAGAAAATCTACTTTGAGTGCAGGGAGGTCAGAATCCAACAGCATTTGCAGTCCTTCTTCAACCTCTTAATCTGATTTTTGCTCAAGTCTCTCAATTTCAGCCAGAAATTACCTGAAATCATAGAAAAACACACAAACTCATAGTAAAGTCCAGAAATGTAAATTTTAATAAAAAACTAATAAAAATATACTAAAAACTAACTAAATTATACTGAAAACTATGTAAAAACAATGCCAAAAAGCGTATTAATTATCCGCTCATCACAACACCAAACTTAAATTGTTGCTTGTCCCCAAGCAACTAAAAATCAAATAGGATAAAAAGAAGAGAATATACTATAAATTCCAAAATATCAATGAAACTTAGCTCCAATCAGATGAGCGGGACTTGTAGCTTTTTGCCTCTTGAATAGTTTGGCATCTCGCTTTATCCATTGAGGTGCAGAATGATTGGCATCTATAGGAACTCAGAGTTCAGATAGTGTTACTGATTCTCCTAGTTCAGTATGTTGATTCTTAAACACAGCTACTTTATGAGTCTTGGCCGTGGCCCTAAGCACTTTGTTTCCAAGTATTACCACCGGATACATAAATGCCACAAACACATAACTGGGTGAACCTTCTCAGATTGTGACTCAGCTTTGCTAGAGTTCCCAATTAGAGGTTTCCAGGGTTCTTAAGCACACTCTTCTTTTGCTTTGGACCTTGACTTTAACCGCTCAGTCTCAAGTTTTCACTCGACACCTTCACGCCACAAGCACATGGTTAGGGACAGCTTGGT